>NW_006775627.1:1806118-1826732 GCF_000442215.2 Lipotes vexillifer | reverse complement strand
GGAAAGAGTTTTCTTATGGGTCCCTGGCTTGCTTTGTAAGTTTGACTCAGAAAATCAATGAAACTGATGACTGTCCCTCTGGAAAAGGCTATTAAAAAATTTTTTTTTTTAATGACTAACAAAATGTAAAATAGTTCCAAATTCCAAGAGTCACTTCACTGGGGTTGTGGAATTCATAGATTTGATATTTAAAGCATTGTTATAAAAATTTTAATACCTTTTAGCATTTATTTTTTTAATAGATAAGTAAACTGAGTGATGAATAAAGTATCTGTCAAAGAAAAAAATCAAGACGTCTACAACAGAGGGTTTCAATTTCAGAAGAAGAAAGGGAAGTCCTGGTATTTCCTTCACTTGATCGTACCTGCCATGAACAGTAGTAGATTTGATAATATCCCCAGGTAGAACGACCAAGAGTTCAATATCGTTATCTGTCGTGTTTTCTTTCTGTTCCATGATAAAAGCAGAAGATTCTACAGAATCATCAACTGAAGAGGCATCAAGGTATTTGGTCTCAGCTGGAGGAAGCGGTGCCTTGGCTTTTGGTTTTCTCCTAAAACAAAAACAAAACAGAGAATAAAATATACGTATTTTAAAAATAATTTGCTAATAGGATCTCATTTAATAAAAACACAAAATGTGTGTATGTATGCTTTTCACACCTAGGGAAAAAAACGCACTAAAATGTTAACTGTTAGCTTACTAGGGATGATGGAATTAAGTAAACTTTTTTTCTGCCTTTTAAAATCAGCCTATTTGTTTGTTTTCAACGATATGCTTGCATTACTTGGCAATACAAAGAAACATGGTAACAAAAGAGATCTGATATCGGCCTTCATTAAATTCAATTAATGTGTGTTCACTACAGCGAAGCAAAAGTACTGCATTTTCTTTGGTGGAACAAATTATAAAAATTCTTACTGTCCTAGGATGGAAATCAGTATCTCATTTCCACACCTCCTAATAGCTCTTAGCTTTGTGCCTCTCATTCTATTTTTTTCAAGTCTAGTGTATTCTGCCTCTCTATCCAGATTAAACTCTACCTATGCTTCAAAATCTAGCTGAAAACACCCTCCTACCACCCCCCTATATCAAGTGTCTCCCTACAAGGCACATACAACAGATTACACAAATGTAACATTTTCCCCATTTTTTTCCCCTGGGTACCAGTTTCATCTCTCTGCCTACATTTATTACTCCCTGTAAGAAAGAAGCATGCTGTATTTCCCACTGTGCTTAGCAATGGACAGTGAACTGTGATTGGTTATTTGATAAAGTATATTTCTATTTCAATAAAAAATGTTACAAATAATTATTCTAATAAATATGTTTCAGTGTCACTTACTAGGACAACCCCTTAACTGATTTATAACAGAAACAGTAGTAGACATTCTACACATGGCCAGTTCAATGCTTTGATGATTCCTAGGCAAAAATAAAAACGATGCAAAATAAAAGGCCTTCTCTGTAAGTAAATACATAATATCCAGCCATTAAGTATTTTCAAAATTTAAGGTCTTACAAATCCAAGCACATTTGTGCACTCAGCATCATGAAAAAACAGAAACAAGGTTCCTACATTAATTTTCTAAAATAATAGGACTTTAATTTTTAGGAGTATAACTGCAAAATTATATTATACTTTAGAAAATATTTCTTCTACAATAGTGACAAAAATGAATTTTTAGAAGTGTTTCAATAAATATAACAAGTTTATAAAATCTATATGAAGAAAAACTTTATCCAATTTCCAAATGTTTTTAATCTGCCCAAATTGACTACTCATCTATTCAACAAACATTTATCCTGTAACAGACAACTATGTAGCAGATTCAGCTAAACACTGGGGATGTAAAGACAGTAAGACCCAGTTCTCCTTCCCCAAAAGGACTAAAATATATATACAAAATTAGAATAAATTTTGATGACTGTTCTAATACAGGTATGCAGATGGTACAGCTGCAGCTCACAGGAAGAGAAACTTTCCTAGGAATCCAGAAATGTTTGACAAGATGGGAAACATGAGTTGGGTTTGGGGGAATGAATAGAAACTCACACGAAAAGACAAGAAATAATTGATATTTTAGGCAAAGGAAAGCAAATCAAGCCATGAAAGAAAGTGGTACTTCTCAGAATTGAAGGGTTTGGTAAAATTCCACAGTCAAAGGAGAAGAGAAATCAGTGAATCTATGAAAAAGCTTTTATAAATTAAGAGAATTCAGCAAGGTTGCTTGGCACAAAATGATACATGCCAGCATCAATAGCCTATGCAAACATGAGCAAAACCTAGTCAAAGTATAATGAAAGAAAAAACTTCTTTTACAGTAGCAACTAAAATTTTAAAAAATTATTACAATAAATACAACAAGAATTTTGCAAAATATATATGAAGAAAATCTTAAATGCCAAATAGTCAGCTTGGATCTCCTCTTCCTTAGACTCCAGATTTATAAATTCAATGCCTACCTGACATCTGGACTCAGATGACTAACTGGAATCTCCAGCTAAACTTCCAATTCCTCTTCCCATCTCCTCCGACCCAAATGTTTTCCTCTCCAAGTCTTCCCATCTCAGTAAATCTCAATTCTTTCTTTTTTTTATTTTTGCGGTACGCGGGCCTCTCACTGTTGTGGCCTCTCCCGTTGCGGAGCACAGGTTCCGGAAGCGCAGGCTCAGCGGCCATGGCTCACAGGCCCAGCTGCTCTGCGGCACATGGGATCTTCCCAGACCGGGGCACGAACCTGTGTCCCCTGCATCGGCAGGCTGACTCTCAACCACTACGCGACCAGGGAAGCCCTAGTAAATCTCAATTCTTTCAGGTGCTTGGGCCAAAAATCTCCTCTCTCACACACATACAATCCAATCCCTTGACAAATTCTGCCAGCTCTATATTATAAATAGACCCAGAATCCATCAACAACCTTGATTACCAAACACCTCTGTTCAAGCTGCTAAGTGGTCTTCCTGCTCCCAACCTTGTCACTTTACACTTTATTCTCAACATAGCAGCTGGAGTGATCCTCTTAAAATGTTAAGTTTGATCACAGAACTTCCTTTCCCACCCTCCGACGGCTTCCGACCTCAGCCAAAATAAGATCTGGAGTTTGACAATCTGTCGTCCCTGACTTCTAAGCCTCTCCAAGCTCCCCTGTCCCACTTTCGCCCTAGGCTCACTGCACTCCGATCCTATGACTCTTGGCTTTTCCTTGAACACACTCAGGACAATTCCTACTCAGGTTCCTCTGCAGTCTGGTCCTGACCTTAAGATTAACACCTCTATTTCTCTGCCTTACTTTTTTCTGAAGGCTTGTCAGGGCAACTAACATACTTATTTATCCTGTCTCCTTCCATTAGAGTAATTAATCCCATGAGTATAGGTTCTTGTCTCCACCACCTGGTGTCACACATATTTGCTAATGTATAAAATCTCTAGAATAATGTCTGCCACATGGTAGCCACTCATATTTACTGAATGAATGCATTCAGTGAATACTTCCCACAAAGATGAGGTACCTAAGCACGTAATTGGGAAGGAAGAAAGGTCTTACCACCAAGGTACTCAGAATTAGCTGTGTTAGGTTTTAGAAAGTGATTATGTTTTATTTTTAAGAAGATGAGTGTTGAAAACTATGCACTGGACTTATTAGCAAGGAATAACTGGGAACCTTAGGGCTTTAGAAGAGTTTCACGAGGAAGGTCAGAAGACAAGCCCAGCCACCATGCGCAGGTAGGTAAAGCATCAAGAACAACCTTGCCCACAAAATGGACTTGGCTTTCAAGAGAAGTGGTACCACAGAGGGTCTGATAGGCACCTCCTGCTGCTACCATCACCTCCTCATCCCCTGCTTTCATCACTGAAGGCACTTTCCCATCTCCAAGTCTTGCTCCCCCAAGTCACCATTTGAATGCCCTCCCCATTCTCTCTGCCTTTACCTATATTATCTATCCTTCGAGGTTCATAATGAATCACAATTCCTTGGTACATTTTCCCTGTCTATTGCACACCGCAATGAACTCTAACAGTTTTAATGTTCTTATATGTATGACTGTCTTATTTCCTAAGGTACTTTGAGTCTTAGGATGAAAACCCATCTTATACGTTTATTTATTTATTTATTTATGGCTGCATTTGGGTCTTTGTTGCTGTGCGCGGGCTTTCTCTAGTTGTGGTGAGCAGGGGCTACTCTTTGTTGCGGTATGCAGGCTTCTCACTGTGGTGGCTTCCCTTGCTGCGGAGCACAGGCTGTAGGCGCACGGGCCTAGAGTAGTTGTGGCACGCGGGCTCAGTGGTTGTGGTTTGCGGGCTCTAGAGCTCAGGCTCAGTAGTTGTGGCACATGGGATTAGTTGCTCCGCGGCATGTGGGATCTTCCCGGACCAGGGCTCAAACCCGTGTCCTCTGCATTGGCAAGCGGGTTCTTAACCACTGTGCCACCAGGGAAGCCCCCAAAACCCATCTTAAATTACTAAAGGTAAACTAACTTTAAAAAAAAAAAAAAAGGAAAGCAGAACAAAGCACTTGTTGAAATATTATTTACATGGAACTTCTATTAAGAACATTTTAGTGTTCTCTATTATTATAATAAAGCATTTGTCACCTATGGTCCTGAAAATTGGAAAGCATATTGGGAATCAAACCAAGACCCTTCCACAATGAATTAGAAATCCAACAGGGAAGATGAAATATATAAGTAATTAAACAACATATACAAAGCAAAAAAACGAAGTGTCATAAAACAGATGGGTAACCTTGAAGACTCAGAGCAATGAGAGCAAGCTAAAATGAGCTCTGTGGGGATGTGAAGGCAGGTATTAAGGTAACTTCAAAGAAAAAAGGGACTCAGTTCTTGAAAGAATAGTAGTATTTAGGAGGAAGAGCCTGTAGGATCATTTATATGTTGGTTCCCGAATGTGATCCATTTACATTAAATTCAGGAATGTGTCTATCCAGTTAAAGTTTGCTCACTACATGGTATAGTCTAGTGAAAAGAATACCAGGCAGAGGCCTGGATTTGGCCTGAATCCTATGTAGATTTAAGACTTTGTTAACTTACTTGATCTCTTACCAGCAAAAGTTTTAAAATACCTTTTACCTACTCACATCTCTCCCAATGTTTTACATTTCTTAGTTGAGATGCTTGGAAACGATAACAAAATTAAATTAAATGTCACCCAAAGCCAAAAGTACAGTGAAAATAATCAAAGCTTTTAACATAATCTAAGCATAGGAAATTCTGGTAAAGCAGAGTAATACAACAACATGCAATAACAACTGTAACTTACGGCTTAGACGAATGCTAGTTTTCATTAATATATTAAAAACGCAGTAACTGCCATCGAAGTCCCCCCACCCTTTTAAATGGGAATGATGTTTGGGCCAGTTTCCTGCTCAAGGGATTTCCACATAAGCTCCTCAGAGGCCACTACCTTCAACAGTCACAGCAACAAATTTTACACAAGGGTGGTGGAGAGAAGGTTATACTGAAAAGATATTTGAGATAGAAACCTTTTCTGTCTCAATGCAAAAATTCACTAATCAAGCCCTAAAAATAACAAGCCCCAGTAAATTATCGTTTAGGTAAAGCATCGTTTTATTCATGAAAATTATCTCAATATTCAATGTTCATAATGAAAATTAAGGTACGATTCCACGTTATACAATAACTGATCTTTAAAATAGCCAAACTTAATTTTGACAGAGTTCAAATTACCATTTGAATGGTATCCTGCTACCACTATTGACTGATTTTTTTTATCACTTGATCTACAAAGCACTTCAAAATCATGTGTCCACTGTAATCATCACTCCATCCCTGTCAATATTAATATCCTTAAAATAAATGAAAAGGAATAAGAGACGCTCAGCAAAACAACAGAAATCTACTCAAATACCTCTACTTTGTTTGAAAGAAAAAAATCTTTCAATTGTATATGAGATATATCAGTACTTGCATCCTTAATAAGCTACTCAAGTCCAATGGGCTCTCATCTGTTTGCTTTATTTATATAGTATCCTCACAGATTCAGAGAAATACTATACAAAAATACAGCTTTGATATTAAAGACAAAATAAAAGAACAGAATTATAAGTCTTAAAACAATAGGTTTTTAAAGTATCACATTCTAATGACCAAAAAGAAATTTAACAGCCACCCTCTCTCAGTACAGAGGGCTATCAAACATTAGATGCATTATGGTAAGTGTTGACAAGACAGTCCTTCAAAGTACAGTATCTGGCAATGTTTTGATGGTTCCTACCTTACGCATTTCAACTATAAAGTGGAGATCAGTTCTTCAAAACAATTTCTTAGTGTATCTCTCTGGGTTTAATGAAACAAGAGAAGATTATATTAAACAAAAATCTGTCCTAATGGTGGGCATAACATTGTGCTACGTGCTTGAGGGAATGCAATTAAGAACAAAAGGTCCCTTTTCTTGATGAGCCTTATATCTAATCAAAGTAAATATATCTAAGTGGCTTTAAAAGATAAGCAGTGACAAAAGGCAACAAGGGGAGTCCCAAGGCATTATATGACTCTTAACAGACATTTCTCTTGTCAAGGTCACCAATCATCTATGTGTGTTCAAATCTAATAGATAATTATACATCTCATCTCACATTGAGTAAGCGCCTAAATTCCAATAAGGACACACTTCACAGCTGCTCAAGCCCTCTGCTTGGGATTCTCTTCCCTTGGCTTTGTGTGACAATACAACCTACTGTTTTCCTCCTTCCTTACTGCCACTCCTCAGTCTCAATGCCCTTATCTCTTTGTCTGATGTCTAAGTGTTGAGGTCACCCCAGGGCTCCTTGTCTGCCCCCTTCTCTTCTCTTCTACAGTCCTCAGCCCCAAGTAATTTCATGAAATTCCATGGCTTTAAATACCATCTACAAGTTGATGACTCTCAAATTCACATCTCCAACCCTGACCTGTTTACGGAGTTCTGACTTATATGCCCAATAATCTCACGGTCTTTGCCATTTGAATGTCCCATAGGTATCTCAGAAGCAAAACTCTTGAGTCTCCTCTCTACCCCCAATTCTCATCCAAGCGTCCCCCCAGTCCCCCGGATCCCTGGGAATGGCTCCACACTAACCACCTTGTTAACTCAAGCAAAAATTCTAGGCATATTTTAACTCCTCTCTATGCCTATCTCCTATTTCCAATTCATTTTCAAGTCTTGTGGGCTTTTAGCTCTAAAACACATCCTGAACCTGTATACTTTTCACCAGTTCCTCTGCTACCACCCTGGCAATTAAGCCATCAGCTCTTGATTGGACTGCTCCAACAGCCTCCTGACTTGTCTCCCCACTTTCAGCTCTTGTCCCTTAAAATGTATTATTCTCTGCAGTAGTCAAGAGTGATCTTTTTTTAAAAAAATGTATTTATTTTTACTTATTTATTTTTGGCTGCACTGGGTCTTCAGTGCTGCACGCGGGCTTTCTCTAGTTGTGACAACCGGGGGCTACTCTTCATTGTGGTGCACGGGCTTCTCATTGTAGTGGCTTCTCTTGTTGCAAACACGGGTGCTAGGCATGCGGGCTCTAGTAGCTGTGGCCCATGGGCTCAGCAGTTGTGGTTCACGGGCTCTAGAGCGCAGGCTCAGTAGTTGTGGCGCACGGGCTTAGTTGCTCCACAGCACGTGGGATCTTCCTGGAGCAGGGCTTGAACCCGTGTCTCCTGCACTGGCAGGCAGATTCTTAACCACTGAGCCACCAGGGAAGCCCAAGAATGATCTTTTAAATATGTAAATCAGAACACATCACATCTCTGACCCTTCACTGGTCTCCCAATACATCGAGAATAAAACCAAATTCCTGTTCTTGGTTTGCAAAGCCCTAGATGAGCCAGCCTGGTGGTTCTCAAAGCGTGATTTCAGAACAGCACCTGGGACTTTGTTAGAAATGCAAATTCTCAGGCCCTACTCCAGACCTAAATAATCAGAAACACAGAGGGTAAAGCCCTGCAATGCACTTTCGACAAAACTCTCCAAGTGCTTCTAATGCATGCTAACGTCTAAGAAATCACTGAGCCAGCCCCTGCCAACCTCCCTTCTGTTTACTCAGTTGCAACTCCCTATGTAATTCACACTGGCCTTCCTTCCCTTCCTTCACATCTGAGGGACTTGCAGAGCTGCTCCCTCTGCCCCAAATGTTTTCACCACAGAATTTCAAACTGCCTTCTCCTTCAGCTCATTCAGACAGCAGATCAAATGTGCCCTCCTTGTATAGTGGTTCTCCGACCACTCAAAATGGGGTGGGAGGGGGGCAACGCCTAGCCCCACCCATCTCAGCCCACGCTTCACCCAGTGGTGCTCAAATGTGGCTACATAATGGACTCACCTGAGGACTTTTATAAAATGCTGAGGTTCAGGCCCCACACCCGGAAATTCTGATTTACTGGCTATGGGAATTTTAAAATCTCCCCAAGCAATTCTAAAGTGCAGCCAAGTTTGAGAACCACTAGTCTAGTACAACGCCTGACAGATAGTAGGTATTCAATGAGAGTTAATGATTTACTTTCCTAAGAACTCTGTAATGTCTGAAACACTGCCAGAAGGTTGCTACTTAGGTCAATCTAGTTCGCGTAAATTCAGGAAGTTCTCAGAATCACTCAACGTAACAATCTTAAAAGTAGTCCCAAAGTTTAATAATAACTTTTCCAAATTTAAATTCCCATTATATATATATTTTTTACATCCCGACTTAGCTTATATGGTTAGCATTTTTACAAACCCTGCTACCCCGCCCCCCGCTTTCCCCCCTTGTTGTCCATACGTTTGTTCTCTATGTCTCTGTCTCTATTTCTGCCTTGCAAACCAGTTCAACTGTACCATTTTTCTAGATTCCACATATATGTGTTAATATACGATATCTGTTTTTCTCTTTCTGACTTACTTCACTCTGTATGACAGTCTCTAGGTCCATCAACGTTTCTACAAATGACCCAATTGTGTTCCTTTCTATGGCGGAGTAATATTCCATTGAATATATGTACCATTTCTTCTTTATTCATTCATCTTTTGATGGGCATTTACGTTGCTTCCATGACCTGGCTATTGTAAATAGTGCTGCAATGAACATTGGGGTGCTTGTGTCTTTTTGAATTATGGTTTTCTCTGGGTATATGCCCAGTAGTGGGATTACTGGGCCATAGTTTTAGTTTTTTTAGGAACCTCCATACTGTTCTCCATAGTGGCTGTATCAATTTACATTCCCACCAACAGTGCAAGAGGGTTCCCTTTTCTCCACACCCTCTCCAGCATTTGTTGTTTGTAGACTTTCTGATGATGCCCATTCTAACTGGTATGAGGTGATACCTCATTGTAGTTTTGATGTGCATTTCTCCAATAATTAGTGATGTTGAGCATCTTTTCATGTGCCTCTTGGTCATCTGTATGTCTTCTTTGGATAAATGTCTGTTTAGATCTTCTGCCCATTTTTTGATTGGGTTGTTTTTTTTTAAATATTGGGCTGCATAAGCTGTTTATATATTTTGGAGATTAATCCTTTGCCCGTTGATTCGTTTGCAAATATCTGCTCCCATTCTGAGGGAGGTCTTTTTATCTTGTTTATAGTTTCCTTTGTTGTGCAAAAGCTTTCAAGTTTCATTAGGTCCTGTTTGTTTATTTTTGTTTGTATTTCCATTACTCTAGGAGGTGGGTCAAAAAAGATCTTGCTGTGATTTATGTCAAAGAGTGTTCTTCTGTATGTTTTCCTACAAGAGTTTTATAGTGTCCAGTCTTACATTTAGGTCTCTAATCCATTTTGAGTTTATTTTTGTGTATGGTGTTAGGGAGTGTTCTAATTTCATTCTTTTACATGTAGCTGTCCAGTTTTCCCAGCACCACTTATTGAAGAGCCTGTCTTTTCTCCATTGTATATCCTTGCTTCCTTTGTCATAGATTATTTGACTATAGGTGCATGGGTTTGTCTCTGGACTTTCTATCCTGTTCCATGGAACTATATTTCTATTTTTGTGCCAGTACCATATTGTCTTGATTACTGGAGCTTCGTAGTGGAGTCTGAAGTCAGGGAGTCTGATTCCTCTAGCTCCGTTTTTTTTTCCCTCAAGACTGCTTTTGCTACTCGGGGTCTCTTGGGTCTCCATACAAATTTTAAGATTTTTTGTTCTAGTTCTGTAAAAAATGCTACTGGTAATTTGATAGGGATTGCACTGAATCTGGATAGTATAGTCATTTTCACAATATTGATTCTTCCAATCCAAGAGTATGGTATATCTCTCCATCTGTTTGTGTCATCTTTGATTTCTTTCATCAGTGTCTTATAGTTTTCTGAGTACCAGTCTTTTACCTCCTTTGGTAGGTTTATTCGTAGGTATTTTATTCTTTTTGTTGCAATAGTGAATGGGATTGTTTTCTTAATTTCTCTTTCTGATCTTTTGCTGTTAGTGTATAGGAATGCAAGAGATTTTGGTGCATTAATTTTGTATCCTGCAACTTTACCAAATTCATTGATTAGCTCTAGTAGTTTTCTGGTGGCATCTTTAGGATACTCTGTGTATAGTATCATGTCATCTGCAAACAGTGACAGCTTTACTTCTTCTTTTCCAATTTGTCTTCCTTTTATTTCTTTTTCTTCTCTGATTGCCGTGGCCAGGACTTCCGAAACTATGTTGAATAATAGTGGTGAGAGTGGACATCCTTTTCTTCTTCCTGATCTTAGAGGAAATGCTTTCAGTTTTTCACCTTTGAGAACGATGTTGGCTGTGGGTTTGTCATATATGGCCTTTATTATGTCGAGGTAGGTTCCCTCTATGCCCACTTTCTGGAGTTTTTATCATAAATGGGTGCTGAACTTTGTCAAAAGCTTTTTCTGCATCTATTGAGATGATCACATGGGTTTTATTCTTCAATTTGTTAATATTGTGTATCACATTTGGATTCTGCTTGCTAGTATTTTGTTGAGGATTTTTGCATCTATATTCATCACTGATATTGATCTGTAATTTTCTTTTTTTGCAATATCTTTGTCTAGTTTTGGTATCAGGGTAATGGTGGCCTCATAGAACGAGTTTGGAAGTGTTCCTTCCTCCGCAATGTTTTGGAAGAGTTTGAGAAGGATGGGTGTTAGCTCTTCTCTAAATGTTTGACAGAATTCACCTGTGAAGCCATCTGGTCCTGGACTTTGTTTGTTGCAAGATTTTTAATCACAGTTTCAATTTCATTACTTGTGATTGGTCTGTTCATATTTTCTATTTCTTCCTGGTTCAGTCTTGGAATGTTATACCTTTCTAAGAATTTGTCCATTTCTTCTAGGTTGTCCATTTTATTGGCATAGAGTTTCTTGTAGTAGTCTCTTATGACGTTTTCTATTTCTGTGGTGTCCTTTGTAACTTCTCCTTTTTCATTTCTAATTTTATTGATTTGAGTCCTCTCTCTCTTTTTCTTGATGAATCTGGCTAATGGTTTATCAATTTTTTTTATCTTCTCAAAGAACCAGGTTTTAGTTTTATTGATCTTTGTTATTGTTTTGTTTCTATTTCATTTATTTCTGATCTTCATGATTTCTTTCCTTCTACTAACTTTGGGTTTTGTTCTTCTTTCTCTAGTCCCTTTAGGTGTAAGGTTAGATTGTTTGAGATTTTTCTTGTTTCTTTAGGTAGGCTTGTATTGCTATAAACTTCCCTCTTAGAACTGCTTTTGCCGAATTCCATAGGTTTTGGATCGTCATGTTTTCATTGTCATTTGTCTCCAGGTATTTTTTGATTTCCTCTTTGATTTCTTCAGTGATCTCTTGGTTATATAGTAACTTACTGTTTAGCCTCCATGTGTTTATGTTTTTAATGTTTTCCCCCTGTAACTGATTTCTAATCTCACAGCACTGTGGTTGGAAAAGATGCCTGATAGGATTTCAGTTTTCATAAATATAACAAGGCTTGATTTGTGACCCAAGATGTGACCTACCCTGGGCTTTCCGGCATGGTGCCACCTCCTGCTTGGCCCTGCTGCCGGCTTCCTCCTCCCCAGTCTTCCCTCAGCCCACACACCAGCCAGCTCCGTTATGCTGACCCACAGCACCCAGCATCGTGATTAGTGATAATGAACCAGGTTATGACCTAGATTTATTTTGTATACCTAATCATTATGCTGAGGATTTGGAAAAGGTGTTTATTCCTCATGGACTAATTATGGACAGCACCAAATGGCTGGCTCGAGATGTGATGAAGGAGATGGGAGGCCATCACATCGTGGCCCTCTGTGTGCTCAAGGGGGGCTATAAATTCTTTGCTGACCTGCTGGATTACATCAAAAGTACTAAACAGAAATAGTGATAGATCTATACCTATGACTGTAGATTTTATCAGACTGAAGAGCTACTGTAATGACCAGTCAACAGGTGACATAAAAGTAATTAGTGGAGATGATCTCTCAACTTTCACTGGAAAGAATGTCTTGATCGTTGAAGATATAATTGACACTGGCAAAACAATGCAAACCTTGCTTTCCTTGGTCAAGCAGCATGATCCAAAGCTGGTCAAGGTTGCAAGCTTGCTGGTGAAAAGGACCCCTCAAACTGTTGGATATAGACCAGACTTTGCTGGATTTGAAATTCCAGACAAGTTTGTTGTAGGATATGCCCTTGACTATAATGAATACTTCAGGGATTTGAATCATGTTTGTGTCATTAGCAAAACTGGAAAAGCAAAATACAAAGCCTAAGATGAGAGTTCAAGTTGAGTTTGGAAACATATGTAGTCCCATATGATCAGATGTTCTAGTTCTCTGGCCAGCTGCTTAGTAGAGCTTATTGCATGTATCTTCTAAGAATTTTATCCGTTTTGTATTTTAGAAAGGCCAGTTGCTGCATTCCCGAACTCTTTATTTGCACTAGGAGCCTATAGACTATCAGTTCCCTTTGGGTGGATTGTTGTTTGACATGTGAATGAAAAATCTCTTAAACCACACCACTACTGAATGAAAATATTGAAATCGTACCTGTAAAAAACATTGACAGAGAAGAATATATTAGTTTTTTAATTGGTATTCTAATTTTTATATATTCAGGAAAGAGCAGAAGTGACTGAATATTGTTAATTAAACCACTGTGTGTTTAGAAAAGAAGCAGTCAGTTTCATATCAGTGACAGCATTGAGAGGTATCATTATGTTGGATAAACCATATGTCCTGGAGTTATTTTAGTAGGTTTCAGTAGTATTAACTGTATTTTCCCACTTGTTCAGATTATTTCTGGCAAATCTTTGTCAACAGTTCCTTTTAAATACAGGTAAATAAGTTTTAAAAACCTACCACTTTTTGAAGTCTTCAATGTAAAAATCCTTAAAATAAAGGCTGTCTCTTTAAAAGAAAAAAAAGAAAGATGTGATCTATCCTGGAGACTGTTCCGTGTGCATTTGAGAAGAAAGTGTAATCTGCTGTTTTTGGATGGAATGTCCTATAAATATCAATTAAATCTCTCTGGTCTATTGTATAATTTAAAGCTTGTGTTTCCTTATTAATTTTCTGTCTGGATGATCTGTCCACTGGTATGAGGTGTCAAAGTCCCCTACTATTATTGTGTTACTGTCAATTTCCTCTTTTAGAGCTGTTAGCATTTGCCTTATGTATTGAGGTGCTCCTATATTAGGTGCATATATATTTATAATTGTTATTTCTTCTTCTTGAATTGATCCCTTGATCATTATGTAGTGTCCTTCTTTGTCTCTTGTAACGTTCTTTATTTTAAAGTCTATTTGATCTGATATGAGTATTGCTACTCCAGCTTTCTTTTGATTTCCATTTTCATGGTCTTTTTCCATCCCCTCACTTTCAGTCTATATGTGTCCCAAGGTCTGAAGTGGGTCTCCTGTAGACAGCATATATAGCAGTCTTGTTTTTGTATACATTCAACTAGCCTGTGTCTTTTGGTTGGAGCATTTAACCCATTCACGTTTAAGGTAATTATCGATACATATGTTCCTATTACCATTTCCTTAATTGTTTTGGGTTTGTTTTTGTAGGTCCTTTTCTTCTCTTGTGTTTCTCACTTAGAGAATTTCCTTTAGCATTTGTTGTAGAGCTGGTTTGGTGGTGGTGAATTCTCTTAGCTTTTGCTTGTCTGCAAAGCTTTTGATTTCTCCGTCAAATCTGAATGAGATCCTTGCCGGGTAGAATAATCTTGGTTGTAGATTCTTCCCTTTCATCACTTTAAATATATCATGCCACTCCCTTCTGGCTTGTAAAATTTCTGCTGAGAAATCAGTTGTTAATGTTATGGGAGTTCCCTTGTATGTTATTTGTCGTTTTTCCCTTGCTAGCTTTAATAGTTTTTCTTTGTCTTTAATTTTTGTCAATTTGATTACTACGTGTCTCGGCGTGTTTCTCCTTGGGTTTATCCTGCCTGGGACTCTCTGTGCTTCCTGGACTTGGGTGGCTATTTCCTTTCCCATGTTAGGGAAGTTTTCGACTATAATCTTTTCAAATGTTTTCTCAGGTCCTTTCTCTCTCTGTCTTCTCTTTCTGGGACCCCTATAATGCGAATGTTGGTGTGTTTAATGTTGTCCCTGAGGTCTCTTAGGCTGTCTTCATTTCTTTTCACTCTTTTTTCTGTTCCACACAGTGAATTCCACCATTCTGTCTTCCAGGTCACTTATCCATTCTTCTGCCTCAGTTATTCTGCTATTGATTCCTTCTAGTGTATTTTTCATTTCAGTTATTGTATTGTTTATCTCTGAACAATTAATTCTTCTAGGTCTTTGTTAAACATTTCTTGCATCTTCTCGATCTTTGTCTCCATTCTTTTTCTGAGGTCCTGGATCATCTTCACTATCATTATTCTGAAATCTTTCTCTGGAAGGTTTTCTATCTCCTCTTCATTTAGTTGTTTTTCTGTGGTTTTATCTTGTTCCTTCATCTGCTACATAGCCTTCTGCCTTTTCATTTTGTCTGTTTTTCTGTGAACGTAGTTTTTGTTCCACAGGCTGCAGGATTGTAGTTCTTCTTGCTTCTGCTGTCTGTCCTCTGGTGGATGAGGTTATCTAAGAGGCTTGTGCAAGTTTCCTGATGGGACAGACTGGTGGTTGGTAGAGCTGGGTGTTGCTCTGGTGCCCAGAGCTCAGTAAAACTTTAATCTGCCTGTCTGCTGATGGGTGGGCCTGAGTTCTCTCCCTACTGGTTGTTTGGCCTGAGGCGACCCAGCACTGGAGGCTACAGGCTCTTTGGTGGGGCTAATGGCGGACTCTGGGAGGGCTCACGCCAAGGAATACTTCCCAGAGCTTCTGCTGCCAGTGCCCTTGTCCCCGCGGTGAGCCACAGCCAGCTCCCACCTCTGCAGGAGACCATCCAACACTAACAGGTAGGTCTGGTTCAGTCTCCTATGGGGTCACTGCTCCTTCCCCTGGGTCCTGATGCACACACTACTTTGTGTGTGCCCTCCAAGAATAGAGTCTCTGTTTCCCTCAGTCCTGTCAAAGTCCTGCAAACTAATCCCACTAGCCTTCAAGTGGTGATTCTCTGGGAACTCTTCCTCCCATTGCCGGACCCGCAGGTTGGGAAGCCTGATGTGGGGCTCAGAACCTTCACTCCAGTGGGTGAACTTCTGTGGTATAACTGTTCTCCAGTTTGTGAGTCACCCACTCAGAGGTTATGGGATTTGATTTTACTGTGATTGCGCCCCTCCTACAGTCTCACTGCAGCTTCTCCTTTGTCTTTGGATGTAGGGTATCTTTTTTGGTGAGTTCCAGTGTCTTCCTGTGGATGATTGTTCAGCAGTTAGTTGTGATTCTGGTGCTCTCACAAGAGGGAGTGAGTGCATGTCCTTCTACTCCGCCATCTTGAGCCACCCCATTATATTTCTGCTTCCTTTTCTCTAAGAAGGAAGGTCCTTATGGAAGGAAGGAAAACATAAATTTCTCTTGATATTTTTCACTGAGTTATAATTTATACACAGAAAAACGTACAAATATAAGTGAATACATTTTCACGTATACATACACACTCGAGGAAACCCCACACAAAGATATAGAGTAGAAAAGTGTATCTATACATTAAAAATTAAATATTAAATTTCTCACATCTGTCCCATAAATGTTGCTGCAATTTCAGCTTGTCTCAGGGTTTTCCTAAATATCTTATGTGGGATGTTTATTTTATGCACAGTTAAGAAAGTCAAACATCTACAAGAAGAGAGATGAGAAAAGCCTTCAGTAGAAAAGGGCGTATCAATGGAGGAGATAAAAACTTCATCAAAACAAATAAGCAAAGTTGAAAAACAGGCTTGAAAGCAATGTAAACAATTAGTCACAAGACAGTCAACCATATTATTGGGCACCCACTGTGTTCTCAGTGCTATAGAAAGAATCTGGGTGATTAAAGAAATACCACATGAGATCCTCTAATACCAGTAGCTTAAAAATGAAATTAGTCCAACCAAACAATTTCAAAGATATCCTAAATGGACCCTACAAAAACTAACTTGACTGAATGCCTATCTAGTTCCAGGAACTGTGCAAATGTTTTACATAGATAATCCCTTAACAAGTGTTATCCTTTTTAAAAAAAATTAGTATCTTATTAAATTCTTAAACATTTATAGAGATTAGCAAGTAATTTTTCTCCGAAACAAACTGAAACTTCAAAACCATGACCCAGCGCTCACTTGATGCCCCATTCACTCTGTGCATAGGCTTCTGCTCAGTAGGTAATACATGTCAGTAGCAACTGGGCTCAGCATCATCTACTGAAAGCTTCCTTTGAATTTCATATTTGTTGCCTTGCAGGCAATGCACTGATATATGGAAAAGTTAGTGCCGTTTATGGAATTTAGTCTGAAAAGGTAAATAAAAAATGTGCTTGACACTACAATTTAAAAATTAAAAAATGATTAAAAAAACATGGGGAGAGAGGACTATGCCAAACTTTTTGGGCTTCTTTTTTCTTTGCCATATAAAAATTAAGTATAAAAAGCCCTATAAAGTTATATTTCCACTTTTTCAAAAGAGGTTAAATACTTATGAAATTTAAGATGAAAAAATCATCCACAATTGACTTATTTTACTTATTATGTTCTCTGAAACAACAAAATAGTAAATGTAAAAAAAGAAATTTTCTTCTCTAAAAGGAAGTTAAAATGTTCTTAGTTTGCAACCTAGATGTCCTTCAGTAGGCCAGTGGACAAATAAACTATGGTACGTTCAGACAATGGAATATTATCGATTATTTCCACTTTTTCCACTAAAAAAGAAATGAGCTGTTGTCATTAAAAAACATGGAGGAGCCTTAATTTCATATTACTAAATGCAAGGAGCCAGTCTGAAAAGGCTGCATATTGTAAAATTCCAACTATATTACATTCTGGAAAAGGCAAAAATATGGAGACAATAAAAAAGACGAGTGGTTGCCAGGAGTTGTGGGGAGAGATGAACAGGTGGAGCACAGAGCATTTTTAGAGCAGTGAAAATACCCTACATGATACTATAAAGATGAATACATGTCATTATGCGTTTGTCAAAACCTGTAGAATGTACCTCAAGAGTGATTACTAATATAAACTATAGACTTCTGGTGATTATGATGTGTCAGTGTAGGTTCAGTTGTGACAACTGTACCACTCTGGTGAGGAATACTGACAATGGGGGAGGCTGTGTATGTGTGGGGACAGGGCTCTATGGGAAACCTGTATCTTCTGCTGAGTTTTGCTGTGAACCTAAAATTGCTCTAAAAAACACTGTCTTTAAAAAAAAAAAAAAAGAGTTCTTAGTTGGAATGTTTTTTCAATTTTCTTTTTTTTTTTTTGTTTTTGCGGTACGTGGGCCTCTCACTGTTGTGGCCTCTCGCATTGCGGAGCACAGGCTCCGGACGCACAAGCTCAGCGGCCATGGCTCACGGGCCCAGCCGCTCCGCGGCATGTGGGATCTTCCTGGACCGGGGCACAAACCCGTGTCCCCTGCATCGGCAGGCGGACTCTCAATCACTGTGCCACCAGGGAAGCCCTGTTTTTTTCAATTTTCAAAAGCATGCTAGGTAAGGAACTGAAATGTGGATGTTATAATTATTAAAATAAATGCACATATGCATGTTAAACAGTGGGAATGTATATGTCAGCCAACCGAGCACACTGGTAGATTAACCAACCATAAAGTGAAAGCAGAAGTTGCTTTCAAGTCACAATCTCAATAATCTACTCTCAAATATGTACTTTGGTAAATACTAAACAGCATTTAGTCATCAGTCTCTGTTCAAGTTTTAAATCTATGTTGAGGAGTAGTGTGTGTTGGCGTAAACCGTATTCAAAGGCATAACATTCACTGCATACTGATAAAGAAAAGTCCTTGGAATGGATTTTCCAAGTTAAGTTTCCTAGCTACAAGTTTTGTCAGACACTGGCTAGAAAAACTACTTGGAAATAGTATCTCACAGTTTAGAAATATTAAAATCTAAAGTAGCACCTTATACAAAAATTAACCTAAAGTTGATCTAAATGTAGAACATAAAATTATAAAATGTTTAGATCAAAATGTAGGAGAAAATCCTTGGGACTAAGGCTTAGGCAAAAGAATCTCAGACATGACATCAAAGACACAATCCATAAGATTTTTAAAATATCACGAAACTAAACTTCATCAAAAAGTAAAATCTTTGGCTCTGTGAAAGAACCAGTTATGAACATAAGAAGACAAGCCACAGACTGGGAGAAAATATTTGTAAGTCACATAGCCAACAAAAAGACTTATATCCAGAATATAGACAGAGCTCTCGAAACGTGATAGTAAGAAAACAAAGAATCCAATCATAAAATGGGCAAAGGTTTGAACACTTTACCAAAGAGGATGTGAGAAAGAGGCACATGAAAAGATTCTCAACATTATTATCCATTTAGGGAAATGCAAATTAAAGCTATGATGAAATACCACTATGCACCTAAATTAAAACTACTGAAAATATCAAGTACAGACAAGAATGTGGAGAAACTAGATCTCTCATAGGTGACTTGAACAAGGTGAGTGCAAAATGGCACAGCCACTTCGGGAAATGGTTTGGCAGTGTAATATGAAGCTACATACTCATACCACATGACCCAGCAATCTATTCCTAGGTATTTACATGAGAGAAACAAAAACTTATGTCTGCATAAAACCTGTATGTCAATGTTTATTGCAGCTCTCCTCATAACAAACCCAAACAGGGAACAGCCCAAATGTACTCCACGTGAGAATGAATAAACAAACTGTGATGCATCCATACAATGGAATACTACTCAGCAATAAAAAAAAATCAAGCCTTGATACACTCAACATCTTGGATAATCTCAAGGGCATTATGCTGAGTGAAAAAGCCAGTCTCAAAAGGTTACATACCGTATGGTTCTATTTATGTGAGTCCCAAAGTGACAGACTTATGGTCATAGAAAACAGATCACTGGCTGCCAGGATTGGAGGCAAGGTGTAAATATTAAGAGTAACATAAGGGGGCTTCCCTGGTGGCGCAGTGGTTAAGAACCTGCCTGCCAATGTAGGGGACACGGGTTCGAGCCCTGGTCCCGTAAGATCCCACATGCCATGGAGCAACTAAGCCCATGTGCCAAAACTACTGAGCCTGCGCTCTAGAGCCCGTGAGCCACAACTACTGAGCCTACGTGCCACAAATACTGAAGCCCGCGCACCTAGAGCCTGTGCTCCGCATCAAGAAAAGCCACTTCAATGAGAAGCCCATGCACCACAACGAAGAGGAGCCCCCGCTCGCCGCAACTAGAGAAAGCCCACGCGCAGCAGTGAAGACCCAACACAGCCAAAAATAAAATAAATAAATAAATTTATTTTTTTTAAAAAAAGAGTAACATGAGGGAGTTCCTTTATGGTGATGCAACAGTTCCGTATTCTGATTGTGGAATGTCACGTGAATCTATACATGTAATAAAATTTCATAGAATTATAAATCAAGACAAATTTTTAAAAATAATAAAGAATGCATGTAAAAGCTGATGAAATCTAAATAAGGTCTGTACCTCAGTTAGTAGTATTGTACCAAAGTCACTTCCCTGGTTTTGATAATGTACTATGGTTATGTAAGACATTATTATTGGGGAAAGCTTGGAGGAAGGCAGAGGGAAACCTCTGCACTGTTTCTGCAATTTCTTCCAAGTCAAACTATTTAAAAGTAAAACACAATAAAAATATTTCTAAGGTAGTGATTCTCAAAATTCAATGAGCATGAGAATCAGCTATGGAACTTGCTTCTAATACAGATCTGCTTGGGTGGCCCCATGTTGTACCTTTTTAAATAGAAACTTCATATGGGGTCCAGGCGATATATTACTAGTGGCCCAGCACATTACAGTTTGAGACCCACTGGACTAAAATAAAGGCAAAGGTATCAGAATGATGATCTCCACAATGATCTCCACCAATGATTTCCATCAATATGTATTGTTCTATTTAATGGCTAATACTAAAGAAGTCCTACCTACACAGAACCTCATTCACAGACTATCTTACTGAGCCAAGAGGTTCTCATTTATAGACTCAGTGAAAGACATACAAATGACCTACTTTAAAAACACAAATACCATTATTCATAACACAAGTCTGTTATATCAATACAGAAGTGAAAATACTGATATTAAAAAAAAACATGTTATTAAAACAAAGGCATGTAGGG
>NW_006775627.1:1796613-1806066 GCF_000442215.2 Lipotes vexillifer | reverse complement strand
GTAGGGAAAACATATTCTCAACAAGAAAAAAGGTCACATTTTTACATGTCTATAAAAGGTCCTCACCTATGCTTCTAGGTAAAATCACTACTGTTGGCAAACTACACACACATATATAAGCATTAAGGCATTTGATCTAAAAGTTTCTTTTGTTGGAAAATAAGGCATTAAAAGATTAACCTAGACATTACTTCATATACAACAAAATAAGAATTAAAACCCAAGAATTCTGCCAAGACTTCCTTCAATTATTCCCTCACTAAGTGGCACAACTTTCAAACCCCGGACCCATGGTTTTTGCTTTTACGTTTGGGAGGGGGGGGTGGGTCTTTGTGCCAACCACCTGTTAGGCCCCTTTCACCTTTCCTCAGGGAGAATGATTCAGTTTCCCACTGTCTTCTATACATCTTATTACCAGGAGAAATGTAGCAATATAACAGAATAAATCAAGTCTTAAAACACCTAAGGCTGCTAATTTCTGAAAGACTACTGATTTCTATCTTAAACAGTTGCTACAGTCTCCTAAATGCTAGCTTACTTGCTCTCAGCTCTGTGGAAAATTAATTCTTTTGGATGAAGAATTAGTCATTTTCTGATTATGCTCAAATAGTTCAACTGTTTAATAATTACCCAACATAACAATTAGCAAAATCTAGAATGTGGACAGTCTACAATCCAGTTTCTCTAACAAATTGACAATGTGGGGAAAAAGATGGGGGTGGGGGTAAGAATTGATATAGAATGAGAGATTTAAGTGACAAAACCACCAAAGTAATGTGTGAAACTCAATCCAATTTGGACAAAGAGACTGTTAGAGAAATTTAAATAAAAACTGGGTGTTAGATGATATGCAAAAGGAACTATTAATTCTGTTAGGTACAATAATAGCACAGAAGATATATTTAAAAACAAAAGTCCTTATTACTTCTTCCACTCTACTATTCCTAGTAAGTGCTTCAGGTACGCAAAGATCGTCATTTTTCCTTCTAATATCTTTGCCCTAACTCTAGCCCATCTCAAGCCCTAGGCAATCACTAATCAACTTTCTGTCTCTATATAGTTGCCTTTTTGGATACTTCATACAAATGGAATCATACAATATGTGTCCTTTTGTGTCTGACTTCTTTCACTGACTATAATGCTTTTGAGGTTCATTCATGTTGTACCATGTATCTGTACTTTGTTACTTCTTGTTACCCAACAGAATTCCATTGTATGAATATACAACATTTTACTTCTCCATTCACCAATTGATGGACATTGGGTTGTTTCTACTTTTTGGCTATTGTAAATAACGCTGCTATGAACATTTACAGGCAAGTCTATACACACCCCTTCTTGGTACATCATTCATGTGGAGACTTCACAACAAAACCAATATAGCCTCTTCCTAGTACTCAGCGTAGTAATTCCTCCCAATCCCACCAGGCACAAGAAAATAGTTTAAAGCCATGATTCCTCAAAGTTATTTGAAGTCACTGGCATTTAAAATGATCACATATTCAGGAAAGACCAATAGATATTCAAGAATTATAAGCCACAGGTAGACTGTACCAAACAGAGCTTCAGACACAAACTGATTATCCAAGAAACATTTTGATTATAATTAAAACAGCTCAAGGACCATAAGATTCTGCTTTTCCATTAAGCCATTCTTCTTTCAACTACAGATCAATGGGTTAGTATAAATATTAAATATACAATAAATATAATGAATAATATAATTAAACATATTTAAGACAAGATACAAAGTAACAATCATTGAATAGACTAACATATCTAACAAAGGAAGAGGTAGTTGGTGTAATGGAAACACAGCATAACTGCATTTAACTTATACACTAGCTTCCTACCTAAAGCCAGAAAAGATAAGATTCCCCCATAAGTATTGCTTATACAACAAAGTGTAGTTCCAAACCGTACTTTTTTTTTTTTGCAATACGTGGGCCTCTCACTGTCGTGGCCTCTCCCCTTGCCGGACGCGCAAGCTCGGCGGCCATGGCTCCACGGCATGTGGGATCCTCCCGGACCGGGGCACGAACCCGTATCCCCTGCATCGGCAGGTGGACTCTCAACCACTGCGCCACCAGGGAGGCCCCCAAACTGTACTTTTAAACTCACACATAAAACTGCATAAATGTATTCGGTATTTTTCTTATATATTTAAAATTTTCATTTGGGGAAAAAAAAATCTATCAAGTTTTTAAATATATAAATAGAATAGATATTAATGTTACCTTACAGAAAACAGTTTGAGAATAGTGATTTAGGAAAATGATAAAAAAGGAATGCAAATATAACAAAAATCCTTTAACATTTCTAATCAGTAGGTTACTTTAAAAAACCACTTAAAGTGGGAAATCAGAGTTCAAGTAAACCTTAGTCATTTTAACTTAAAATACACAGATAAATTAATTCATTGATGTAGAGTAAAATGTTTGTATTTGCAGCTGTGCCCACTGACTAAATTTTCACCTTGTACTTTTTGTATAATTAGCACATAAAGGCTTGCCTTCCACTTCTAACTTTTTAAAGTAAACCAAGGATTTCAAGACACCTGCAAGCAATTCGAATGCAAATTCCTTGATTTTAGCATTTTATTTCACTCTTTCAGTTGTCTCATTCACATATAATTCAATAGTACCTTTTTTTTGGAGAGGCAGGGTAGCTGGCTCACCAAAGATTCTTTCTGAAGTATTTAACTTCGCTTTTATAGGACAGCTCTCTTAATGAATTCAAATCATGTGTTTATAATATTTAGGTTAATTACATTATTACAGTAAGTAACTGTAAAAACAGGCCTTAACAGGTTAGGAAACAGTCAAAACAAATTTTTGATAAAATATAACAAGAGGCATGTACAGGCAATCTAGAAAGTAGCTTACTGCTTTGGGGGTTCATTGTGCCAGGACAGCCATTCGGCATGTTTTACTAAGGGAATGGAAATCTTACTTGACCCAGTGACTGAGCTGCCTAAAATTTAAGAGCTACAATATTACTAGACATAAGATTCCTGGAAAACTCTGATCCATTCAGTGACAAATCTTTTAAGAAACTGTGACCCCAAACTCAATTTAGTTAGTTCATCCAATCACCTGCAGTCCAAGCAAAAATCACACCAGCTGTCTCTTAATTTCCGCTGAATTTTATAAGACAGATAGTAAAATATTAGAACACTATGGGTCAGATCAAACATGTCAGAAATGGTACTAATTTTTCTCTCAATAGAATAATAATCTAAACAGTAGTGAGATATAAATATATAACTCTCCAGAAACTATCATTTTTAACCTTCTGTAGAAATAATCCCTTTTATCCAAGGAAGAATGACTTAAAACAATTTATTTATCATTCCACCCCCGCTTTCTTATTGAAGTATAGTTGACCCACAATGCTTCAGGTGTACAGCAAAGTGACTCAGCCATACACACCACACACGTTATTCTTCAGATTCCCCTCCACTACAGGCCACCACACGACACTGAATATTGTTCTCTGTGCTATACAGCAGGTCCCTGCAGTCCATCTATTTTATACAGAGCAGTTTGCATCTGTTAATCCCAAATTCCCAATTTATCCCTCCCCCAGAAACAATTCATTCCTATTAATTAAATGCTTTCATGACTATTTTCAATCCCCAAGTAAATAAAATAATTTAGTAAAGGGAAGTAAAAAATCTATTAAAAATCTTATTTGTGCCATCATAACTAAAAAAATCACAACAAAACTGAAAACCAAATATTTATTGACAAAGAACACTGACAGAGATAAAGATCTCTGTGAAAGAGCTGGCCTTCCTATTTCCTTAATTATCTTTAGGTAGTTATTACAAGCACATAATGGTATACTAAGCAAAGAGATCCCGGTTTACATACTCTATACTTTTCATACAATGACAGTAATGTTCCAATGGCTTACTTTAAATGGTCACAATTCTGACTAGTGATTAGTTCAGATTAGTGAATTCTGATTAGTGAATGAAAGCTCACTGAGTCTAGGCACTTTTACTCTCTGGTTTAGTGCTATATCCTGAAGGATCTAGAATATTTTTGGCACAAAGAAGGTGCTTAATAAAATATTGTTGAATGAATGAATTTTCTTTCAGATACACACACACACACACACACACACACACACACACATAGAGTCAGGTCCTCAAATGTTTTCCCAACTAAAAAAAAAAAATCCTAATTTCTTAGAAACACACTAGGATAGGACATTTGATATATTTGGTATGATAAGACAGTTTCCTTTCACCATCTGACCCTGATTCTCAGAAAACAAGGAAAACTTGTACAAGGAGTAAATTATTCCCAATCGTACTAAAATCTGATTGTCTTTAAAGCAATAAAAATAATCAAACAGGGCTTCCCTGGTGGCACAGTGGTTGAGAGTCCGCCTGCCGATGCAGGGGACACGGGTTCGTGCCCCGGTCCGGAAAGATCCCACATGCCGCGGAGCGGCTGGGTCCGTGAGCTAGGGCCGCTGAGCCTGCGCGTCCGGAGCCTGTGCTCCGCAACGGGAGAGGCCACAGCAGTGAGAGGCCCGCGTACCGAGAAAAAAAAAAAAAAAAATCAAACAACCACTAGGATTCCTAACATCTATAGCCCCTTAAAAGTTTTCTCTTCCTCCTCCCGTCTAACATAAAGTCATTTACCTTTTACTAATATTTTCTTACATTGTTAGTCAACTCTTCCAAAGAAATTATTTAATATATATCCTCCTGCAATCATCGGCAAGTAAGAATGTATTTTATATCTGTGTTTGTGAAAAAGGTGAAATTATAGATTAATTAAAATGAGCTCCCTTAATGGAGTAATCATACAGAGTTAAAGGTTATGATACATGAGAAAGAACTGTGAACCAGGAGGTAAAGAAACACTCATTTCCCACATACACACTCCCATACAGCAAGCATTTATTCAGCACCTACACTAGCTTTGGGTACAGAAAAAAATACATCAGTTCCTGTACTCAAAAAATTAATAGTTTATTATTGTACCATTTTACTCAACTACACATAAAAAGTCCCAAATGTTACCTTGTTCTTCCTTTCTCTTTAGGTGTCTTCAGTTTGATCAATCAATGAGCACTGGTAAAGCACCCATTAATAAGATCAACAGTGCAATCTATTAAGATATAATGGGCGGGAAGCTATGTATGCACTACAGTTAATTCTTAACAACAACCTTGTGAGTAGCTGTTATCTGTATTTTACAGCATAAGGAACAAATCCCCAAGAGAATTAACTTGTCCTCAGCCACAGCGAGTGAACTGCAGATCTAGGTTTTAACCCAGGGTAGTTCATTTCCAAGCCCATCTCCTTTCTCCCATGCCATTCTGTTGCTCAGTCTCCTACTGTGTGCATCCAGCTCTGACGAAACAACAATCAGAGATCTTAAAGTTCTATTTGGAGTGACAGGTTGGAAAGAAAAAAACCAACATTGTGTGAACCTATCTGATAAATATTATTGTTACTTTCTCAGGGACAACATCTGAAAGAAGCACTGACACACCTGAAGAAAACCATGAGACGTGTATGCTAAAGACTAATTCATCAGAACCATGCCTTTGTGCTGTATAAAACCACAGTCCTTTCAAATAAAGGAAATAACCTACATTCTAAAAAGTAAATTTTGTGTCATCTGCCTGATTTAAGCAACCCAGAATACTATTCCAGGCCCTCCCAACTACCATATGTTTCACTTCCACAGAAAGGTAGCTAATGTAGTGTAGAAATACTGTAAAATCCATTGCAACTCTTCCTCCTGAGAAACAACAGAAGGAAATGACAAAGAAATATACAGTAGTCTCATTTATATAAACTTTCCCTGAGGAAATAGGTGGAACTAGAAACAAAGGCATATATAACATGCCAAGTACTGGTGGTCAATACAGCACAAAGTCTTAGCAAACATTTTGTTCAAAAATAGCTCTTAGAATATCAAAGCCATTAACAACGTTTTTTTAACACAAGAATTCTGGTATAATAGGTGTGGTCCTGTTATTATAAATGCCAAGATAAAAGAGCTAAAATAATAACAACACATTCACTTTTTGATCCTAAAATAAAAACTAATTGGATATATTTATTGCAGTGATCTCACAAAAAGACCATTACATTCTCCCTTTTTGTCCCCCAAATTTCATAAGCACCGTTCCCATGTTGTTTTTACATTTAGGAAAACTATAAAAGTAAAAAAAATAAAAACTAGAAAAGATAAAGAATGTTATTTATATTTTATCTCAAAAGCAAAACTACATCCTTTTTCTATTTCTCTTTGATAGACTATCGCATATTTTCATGCATTAGATGAGGTATCTTTTAATGTATTGATATCTGCCCTTCAAGAAATGACAGGTAACTCTGACCAACAACCTTTTTTCCAATTCACTATGAAAACTGGTAAATCATCTTTATGTGATTCCACAAGAGTAATTCTCAAACAAAAAACCAAGAAACCCTCAATCAAATGTAACCAGTCATCAATTTAATACTCCATCCAATTTTTTTGTTTGTTTAAACAACAGTTTTACATTGTTTTCCAAAGAGTTTCTCTTCGGTGGGGGGGAAGAGCTTCGGTAGGTACATTTTTTACAAAGTGAAAACTGTTAACAAACAAGTTACCTTGACAAATAGAATTATCAGGGACTTTCCATATGACTTGAGAGTTCAATGACATAATTGACAGTAGGCTGAAGTTCAAAAAAAAAAAAAAAAAGGAAAGGGGGGAAAGAGAGTCATTACCAGGGACAGCACTGTGGGAAGGTTGAAACTGTGGGGTTTAGAAAAAATGAGTTTCTAGTTGTACATCTCCATATATATATAGACTAACCACTGCAATCTGTCTTTGTACAAATAACTCTCCTCTTTCTTTTGACAAGGTTAATGAGTGATAAGAAGGCATCCACACAATCCATTTAAAGTCATAACTATATAACTCCAAGATTCTGCAGAAAATACCCAAATTTAATTCTACAGATTAATGCATAATCATTTCAAACATGAACATGGAATATAATTATGCTCTTAATGTTGAATGTATAATGACTTTGTGTTAAATAATTCTATTACTCACCTTAGTTTTTCCTATTCCATCTGATTCAGTAATTTGCTTTCTAAAGAACATATGCTTAGTGGGAGTAAACAAGACACTGGAGAAAAACATTCTCCTCTTCCTTATTAACAGCATCATTAAATCTGCTTATTTATAGACTCAACTATCTGACCTCATGGCCTACATGCATAAATGGATTTGTTTAGTTTTTAATCCTCAGTGTGTGTTTAGCAGCAATTAACCAGAGGGAGATAATAATCTTTTTGATCTTTAAGATAAAATATGATACTGCATTTTTTTGTTATTTTGACTTATGTGAACCTTAAGTATAATGTTTCTTTGTGAGTGAAATTGGAAAAATATAAATCTCATGTATTTATTTCCATGGGAAAGCTAAATCTGAATTATGCAAGTCAGATTTCTACAAGGTATTTAGAAACATAGTCCTTGTTAAAAAAAAAAAAATATATATATATATATATATAACCACTTTGATTCTATCAAACAAATTATTTTCCAGATTTAAGATATATTTTATAATAGCAAGTTGATTTATAATTTGAAATATGTAAAATCTTTCCTAGGTACAAATAATTGTTACTTCTTCTCCACTCTCTAAGGTTTTTATCATTTCTAAGAAGACTTCTTTAAATACTAAACATCTATGTTATAAGTAATACTTTTATGCACTGTTGGTGGAAAGGTAAATTGGTGCAGCCACTATGGAAAACAGTATGGATCTTCCTCAGAAAATTCAAAATAGAACTACTATATGATCTAGCATACCACTTCTGGGTATATATCCAAAGGAAATAAAAAGAGGATATCAAAGAAATATCTGCACTTGCATGTTCATTTAAACATTATTCACAATAGCTAAGATATGGAAACAACCTAAATGTCCATCAATGGATGAATGGATAAAGAAGATGTGACACAGATATATATAGAGAGATAGACAGATATAGATAGATAGATATTTATAGATGTAACCTATTATATATATATATAACAGAATACAATTCAGCTAGGAGAAAAAGTGAAATCCTGTCATTTGTGGCTACATGACAGGACCTTGAGGGCATTATGCTAAGTGAAATAAATCAGACAGAGAAAGACAAATACTGTATGATACCATTTACATGTGGAATCTAAAACAGCTGAACTCAGAGAAACAGACACTAAACGGTGTTAACCATGGCTAAGGAGTAGAGAAAATAGGAGATGTTGGTCAAAGAGTACAAACTTCCAGTTATAAGATGAATAAGTTCTGGAAATCTAATGTACAACATGGTGACTATAGCCAATAATAATCTATTACATACTTGAAAGGTTTTAAGAGAGTAGGTCTTGGGCTTCCCTGGTGGCGCAGTGGTTGAGAGTCTGCCTGCCGATGCAGGGGACACGGGTTCGTGCCCCGGTATGGGAGGATCCCACATGCCGCGGAGTGGCTGGGCCCGTGGGCCATGGCTGCTGAGCCTGCGCGTCCGGAGCCTGTGCTCCGCAACGGGAGAGGCCACAACAGTGAGAGGCCCGCATAGCGCAAAAAAAAAAAATAAAAAAAAAAAAAAATAAGAGAGTAGATCTTAAATGTTCTCACCATAAAGAAAAGAAATGGTAATTCTTATGATGTGATGGAGGTGTTAGTTAAAACTACGGTGGTAATCGTTTTGCAATAAATAAGTGTATCAAATCAACATGCTGTACACCTTAAACTTACACAATGTTCTATGTCAATTATATCTCAATAAAGCTGGAAAAACATAGTTTCCACCACAATACTAGCTCACATTTTTCTTCATCTTATTATTTTTTTAAGTCACCAAATCTCCACAGATATTCTACCCCCAAATTTTAGCATATACAAAAAGACTCATTTTCACATTTCATCTAAGATTATATAATGCCAGGCATCTATTTAAGGGATGAGGTTAGTATGGCCTTTATTTTTATTTTTTTTAACATCTTTATCGGGGTTAGTATGGCCTTTAAAAAGAGAATAAATATTTTCAAAGGAAAATATTAGACCATTTTTAAAAGCAGATGATTAGAAAATGTGAAATTATTTTAAAAGTTTTACAAATCATATTTTCACATTTTTACAAAAGAAGTACAATACTCTAAGGGAAGTGATGAGTCAAGCTGTGTTCTTTGGTTAGTTAAGCAAGCAAGGTTATATGTAATCAAGCACCAGCTAAGTCAGAATTTCCACTAGCAACTTTCTTATTCACATTACATGCCGACAGTTAATATTACATTCAGGGTCTGCTCTAAGAGTAATATGTTAACCAT
Organism: Lipotes vexillifer; assembly: GCF_000442215.2. Lineage (NCBI taxonomy): Eukaryota > Metazoa > Chordata > Mammalia > Artiodactyla > Lipotidae > Lipotes > Lipotes vexillifer. The sequence continues at coordinate 1,796,716 of NW_006775627.1, read as the reverse complement.
TGGGTTTTTTGCGTGTGTTTTTTTTAATTCAGGTAAATTTTACTAAATGCTATTTTTACTCACTACCTAAAGGGGTGTTAATACAGAGAGGTCCCATGCCAGG
>NW_006775627.1:1794372-1796603 GCF_000442215.2 Lipotes vexillifer | reverse complement strand
GGGAAAGAGCCCAAATCTAGGGATCAAAATGCTTCATACTAGTTTGAATTTCTGTTAAGTAACTTCACACCTCCGAATCTCAGCTTTCTTGTTTACTGATGTTGAATGAAGAAAACATCCAAAGTCTGCTTTACAGGGTTCTTGTGAGTATTGAAAAAGAAAGTGACTAGTACTTTGTAAAAGTGAAAACCCTAGATAAGTATAATTATCACACTGCTTACTGAAATGTTCATGATAATTTGAAGAAATTTTTACCACATCTTAAAGCTCGAAAGTTATCAAGAACAGAAATGAACAGCAGTAATTAATTTTATATATACATGGAGTTTAATGAATTATATTAAAAATTTTTTCTTCTCAAACAATCATAAGTCACATCATTGCCCATACATTTAAATGTGTCAAGGAAAATAAATCAGGTAATTTATTCTCTAAAACATCAATTCAAAAACCCAAAAACTCTTCAGCCTTTTCTATAAAAATTCTGATGGTTCTCACACACGTTAAAAATTTTTGAGTAATAATAGTTCAAAGGAAAATGTTAGACCATTTTTAAAAGCAGATGATTAGAAAATGTGAAATTATTATAAAAGTTTTACAAATCATATATACTTACAATTCTTTCAGAAAGTCTCTATGAAACAGTACTGCTCCTTTGACTATTTACACTTCGAGAATGTTAAACCGACTTTCCTGTCCTGTTACTGACTCTTCTGTTTATCATGTGTGTAAGTGCCAGGCACTCCTTACCTCTGGCAAATATGTAAAAGAAGGAATTCACTGGTCTTACAAAATCATTCCGGGAATGATCATGTAATATTTTCACAGGTCCTTTTTCTGAAGAGAATGTGTTTTTGCACGGTAGTTTTAAAAGTAACTCCTTACCAAGCAATTTTAAAACCAGAGAATTCAACGTTTTTGTCTCCTTTATAAAGTTATAAATGCTTGCAGATTCTCAACATATGCAATTTTTAAAAAAATTTAAGCAACATCTTACTAGATAATTTAATCATTAGATGGTAGTGTTAAGAAACACATCCATATAAGAGTAAAGAAAAAATTATTTGTAGATAGTGTGAAGAAAGCTGGGTATATAAAAATCAGATTCAGAGAAAATATCATTTAATTTTGTAAAAAGCAAAAAGAAACAGGTAAATTCCCTGCAGATGCTCCAAATTAGTTCAAGACAAGCACCATTTTCTACATGGAAACCCCAAAATAGTCAATGGAAGCTGATACTTGAGTTACACGGCTTCACCCCACTAATCCAGAACAATATGAGCCCTGATGTGAATGAAGTGTAATCTGAAAGGGTAAATTTTATAGTCAGTCTTTTTTTAAATCAAAGTTCATCTTTGCAACAATTCAGATTTTTCTAGGATATTCAAAATCAAATACAGATTATTCAAATAAAAACAAAAGAAACTTTGATCCAAAATTACATGTCCCATTATTTTCACTAATAAATAGAAGCATTATTTCTTCTTCCATATGTGCAATATTGAATCTCATGCAAGCTGTAGCCTAAAATAAAACTGAGAACTTCCACTGGGAAGTTCTGGGACTTCCTTTCGGGTTTTGATGCGACTCAGTGTTCTCTTATAGCCCTCTAGATATTTTTCACCAATATCCCTCTCCACAACAAAACCTCTTTAAAAGAGTAACTGTAGTTTCCATCTCTATTTTCTTACCTTGTATCCACTCAGAAGTCCACATCCATCTGGCTGCCATCCCCTAACCCCACTAAGATAAGGCTGTCCTATGCTTTTATTATCACGAGTGATGCTCATATTTTGGTGGGTATTGAAGAAGAGGCCTCTTCTCCATTCCTATCTCCCCTGACTTCTTTGTAGTATTCTAAACATCTGATACTGTCAATCCTGAAATCTTTGCCTGGAAGCAGATTCCTACATGTCATACATTCCAGTTTGCCAAGACAGTCCCGATTTGCCTTTGTTGTCCCAGCTTTAGTATTTAAAATCCAAATCCCACTCCACCCTCCTTTCACTCTCAAAGGTGTCCCCGGCTGCACAGTCAATTGCATGGTCACCCTACCTGGGTACTGCTACCCATTTTCTTTACATCTCCCAGTCGCTATCTAATTAGGCATCCTAAACTTGACAATGCCAAAAATGAAATCTTTGTCTCTCCTTCCTTAGTCTTTCCCATCTCAATAAACAGCCCCACTCAAGCCCAAAACCTAAGAATTAAACTCGAGTCCTCTCTTTCCC
>NW_006775627.1:1791451-1794265 GCF_000442215.2 Lipotes vexillifer | reverse complement strand
TCTTTCCCTCATTGCCCACATTTAGTCCGAAATAGATGCTGAATCCATATACTTAATCTCCACTACAACCATCCCAGGTCCACCCACCACCCCCTTCCACCGGCAACGCCACTACAGTCTCCCTGCCTCAGCACTCACGCCGCAATCCAATCTCTTCCAAAAACTTCCACGGTGATCATTTTAAAACATAAACTATCAGTTCATTCCCTGTTTTAAATCCTCCAAAGGCTTCCTACGGCTCTAAGAATGAATCACAAAAGCCTCATCCTTGAATGAAGCCCAACAAGACTGGCCCTCTCAGACCCTCACAGCGCTTTCATAGCCCCCTGTGCCCCAGCAGGCTTGGCTTTCTTGTAGGCCTATTATCCATAAGCCTTCCCAGTCTTAACAGCCTTGCCTTTGCTGTTCCCAAGACCTGGGATGCTTTTCCCTTTGAACTTTCCTCATCACTGAGATCTCAGCTTGTTGTAGACTTTCAAGGATCTCATCTACAGTAGCAAAGCAGTTGCTATCACATCACCCTATTTTAATTCTCTTCAAAACACATATCACTGTTATTTTTCTTTGTATGTTTTGTTGGTCTGGCTGTCTGTCCCCCGCAAAACCAGCTCCCTTCAGAATCTAAATTCTGACAAGAGATACCTTGTCAGTCTTTTCACTGCAGGACATCTCCCAGCCTCCCACAGACACTCAGGCCCAGGCAGGGCTGTGTCCTCAGAGAAGGAGGGTCCCCTGCGAGCACCTCTGCCAACAAGGCCCTTCAGCTCCTGCAACAGAAACCGTACACACTATGGCTCCTCCACCAGCCACTGTCCCAGTAATTCATTCTAGGAGGAAAGAAGAAGAGTTTCGGGGATTGAGCTCCACTAGTTTAGATGCAAAACTAAAAGCAAAGTAAGAGATGTGCAGGTGGGAAATGTGGGTCAGGTCTCCATCTGTGGAAAGTGCTCCTGTTGTACTGCTCCTGAGGTGAGGCCTGTTGAAAACAAAGCTTGCCTTATGCACTTTTCATATTTTATGGGGTAAAGTTATGATAACTTTTATTCCTTTTTTAGTTTAGGCACATAATTACAGCATCACTCCCCTGTCCTACAATCCAAGCAAAGTGCTACTTTTGCTAAATGTGGGGCAGTCTATCAAGATAGAGCTGACCACCTAGGCTGATTCCCAGCCTAGTCACTAAATGGCTATGTGATCCAAGGCAAGTTACTTATCCTCACTCTATCTTAGATCCTCATCTGTGAAATGGGGTGGTAGTAATGTGTACTCAGGGGTAATATAGAGAAAGTCCTCAGCACAGTGCCTGCGGCACTGAAATGGCAAACACTTATTGAGATTTCTAATGCCCCAAAGAGAACAGAAGCAGACCTTTGTAGTAAACAATTTAGAAAGTAATTCTATTCAATTCTCCCTTTAAAAAAGAGGTAAATCAGTTTAAATTTTTTTAATTTATAAGTTAGTAGTCAATTTAAACTTAAAGATACACACAAATATATATATATATATATATATATATATTTTTTTTTTTTAAGGGATTCTGAGTGAGTCACATGGAAAAGTTTTGAGATTTTTCATGAGGGCTTTTCCTAGACCAACTTTTTTAGTGTGGCTTCCTCTTGGAAAATAATTACTAATTAAACATTAGTTGAAGAATTAAATATTATTTTCCTTGACTGCCAGGATATTGGGTTATGAGCTCTACAAAGACATCATCACCACAGAGTATGGACAGGAGATGCAGGACTCCTATTTATTTAGCAACCACTCCACTTTTGTGTATTTTCAGCTTTGTGCCTGATTTAGAAACCTAAATACTGTTTGCCCTGGGCGGTGCTGCCAGTGTCTCCGCCAGGCTAAGTGGAAATCCAAAGGCAGGGTAAGCAAAGACATAGTGGAGATGTTGTGTTTTCAAGAAGATACGTTGTCACCTTGTGAGGTCTCTGGGCAAGGGGTAAATATAATTCCCACTTAATAACGTGTTCTAGTTCGTCAAACTCTAGAACAGACACCCTTTTAAGAACACCTTGCCTGTGATGTGCATATTTTCCCCTTGGTGTTTCTTTCATCTTGGGAGAATTTTAAATCCACATACACCCCTCCAGAATTTCACCAGCGGTGAGTAATGTGTTCTCCTCTGTAATATTCTGAACTGCACAATGTTGCATTTTAATTGTAGAAGTAATTTTCACGACTTTAAAATCAGAAACATGAAAACAAGATTCAACACCTTATACGTAGATCACAATGAATAATGCATAGAAAATAGCCATTTATTACTTTGTGTTAAATGATTAGACTTTTTTTTAATCAAAAAGTCTTATTTTTTAGGTGCCTCATATCTATATGACGGCCCATGTCCAAAGAAAAAAAAGTATGTGGATACTTAAGGAGAGGGGTTGGAACAGTTTTGTGAAAGGTTGCTGAAAATAAAGTTGCTCTTAATGAGTTGTACAAATGTTGGGCTAACATTTTAATTTTTAGATAAAGAATGCTTTGGCATCATCATGGGGCTAAGGAGCGGCTCACACCCACTGGACACTTATTGCACAGCAGGCTCTTTGTAGAATGCTCCTCAGGCCCTCTTTCACTGTCCTCACAACAACCCACAAACAGGCACTCTGCTTGCTTGCAAGACACTTAAGGATAAGAACAATTTAGAGAGTCTTGTCAATGAAGCAGTACAACTGAGGGGCAAGATTTGAACCCCAGCAGAGTCTGACTCTAGACCTACACTCTTGCCCACTAAACTTAAAGTCAAATTTAATTCCAAATGTGCTCCAAATTAAATCTTCCCACCTGATTTTGTTTCAAAGG
>NW_006775627.1:1757218-1791441 GCF_000442215.2 Lipotes vexillifer | reverse complement strand
AAGAGTGTATCTATAAGCACGCTGTGCTCAAAACATTTTTTTTAGAAGGCATCAAGGAACTACACGCACAGAAAAAACCAATGAAACAGATACTTTTCAACAGATATCAAGAGCATAACTAGATGTTCAAATGTCACTACTGCTTTTTAAGGAAAAAGTAAAAATGCTTTTCTAAATAAATTGATAATATCATGCATTATCAATGCATATAATTTTTAAACCTGAACAAAGTCATACATTATTTTATAATGGTATTTTTTCTTTAGCCTCAGAGGAGACTATCCAGTGGAGAAAAAGGGAATTTTTATCCTTGTCATTTAGGACATTTTTTCATTTAGACAATACTTCTTTTTTTTTTTTTTTTTTTTTTTTTTGCGATATGTGGGCCTCTCACTGTCGTGGCCTTTCCCGTTGCCGGATGCGCAAGCTCAGCGCCCATGGCTCACGGGCCCAGCCGCTCCGCGGCATGTGGGATCCTCCCGGACCGGGGCACGAACCCGTATCCCCTGCATCGGCAGGCGGACTCTCAACCACTGCGCCACCAGGGAGGCCCGACAATACTTCTTTTAATTCATCTGTTACTCTGCATTGCCTTTTACTTTTGCCTCTCACGGCTGTGGCCTCTCCCGCTGCGGAGGACAGGCTCCGGACGCGCAGGCTCAGCAGCCATGGCTCACGGGCCCAGCCACTCCGCGGCATGTGGGATCTTCCCGGACCGGGGCACGAACCCATGTCCCCTGCATCGGCAGGCGGACTCTCAACCACTGCGCCACCAGGGAAGCCCTGCACTGCCTTTTACTTTTATGTTTTACAGTTTTAGATTTCCACAGATTACAAGTGTGAATAACCTTGATGGCTAGCACAGTTATAGCCGTTCATTCTCAGTATTATAAAAGCTTAAGAAAATGCCTGACCTACTTATTTCCAATTCTGTGAGGTTGTTTTACTCCATTAATAGAATTACTAATGTTTTAATATTAAAGGAAATTTCTAAAGTAGAGCTGCTTATCCTTAAATAAACTCTCTATGATGGTTAATGTTTTTTGGGTTTTGGTGTTTTTTGGGTTTTGGTGTATTTTGGTTTTGTGGGGTTTTTTGGCTGTGCCGCATGGCTTGTGGGATCTTAGTTCCCCGACCAGGGATCGAACCCGCGGCCCTCGGAAATGAAAGTATGGAGTCCTAATCACTGGACCACTAGAATTCCCTTTAATGTATTTTTTTAAAAAATACTCACCTGATCAGAAAATGAGTCTAACAAACTGAAAAGTTTTATTATACCACTATATAAACTGAGCAATAAAGATCAAACCAGAGTACTTCCATTATTTTGCAAGCTATGACATCGAAGTATATACATCAAAAACCAAACAGAAAACAGACTAGTGGTTGCCGGGAGCTGGGGAGGGAGGATGTGGAGTGACTGCTTAATGGGTATGGGTTTCCTTTTGTGGATGATGATGAATGTTCTGGAACTGGAGAGTTGTGGTTTCACAACACTGTACATGTATTAAATGCTACTATATTATACACTTTAAAATAGCTAAAATGGTAAATTTTGTTCATGTGTATTCTATCACAATTTAAAAAAAACAGCCAGATATTTTAAGACTGCTATTAACATAACAAGTAGATTCCTGATGAAAGATTTACACTTCATAACAGCAATTAGGATATAAAGGTAACATGTCTATTAATATACCACTTAATCATAATGTTTAACAAAAGTTGAACATATTAGAATGTTTGAGATAGTAAGAAAATCTATTGCAAGTATAAGTTTTATCTCCTAGAAAATTATAACTTCCCAAAGAAAGTTATATTTAAAATAAAATGGCTAGGTTTAAAATGTTATTGATAGTTGGGCTTCCCTGGTAGTGCAGTGGTTGAGAATCTACCTGCCAATGCAGGGGACACGGTTCGATCCCTGGTCCGGGAAGACCCCACAATCCATGGAGCAACTAAGCTCGTGCGCCACAACTACTGAGCCTGCGCTCTAGAACCCACGCTCTGCAACAAGAGAAGCCACCACAATGAGAAGCCCGCGCACCGCAACGAAGAGTAGCCCCCACTCAGCGCAACTAGAGAAAGCCTGCACACAGTAACGAAGACCCAATGCAGCCAAAAATAAAATAAATTTATTTTTAAAAAGTTATCAATAGTTCAGTAAATTGTCACTTTCCAACATTTTTTTCTTATATTATACAAAGGTAAGATTAGTATGTGAGTATGACGACTATGTATTTTTGGACTTCCACAGCAATAATCCAACAATAGATGCCAACATTCCACAGGTCTCTCAGAAAGGCAGGGTGCATACCTCTAAGGTTGTGGGCTGTGGCCCTGAAAAAGGCCATCCAGTTAATCAGTGTCAGAAACATGTGCCCTGGCTGGGCTGGCCAGAACCAAACACTAAAATCTCTTCCTCCATCCCAGACATTCCAAACACATCAAAGATTAAGAGATAATGGCATCAGACATTCTAACCTTGCAGCAAGAGGTAAGAATGAAGTTCAAGCCATCAAACATTACTGATGGGAGTGGATATTGTTTCACTCTTTCTTTGCGCCAAACCAGGCCACGAAGAGGAGAAGCAGCAGGTCCAAGTGGACCACTATAACCTTCTCAGGATTCTTTTCTCTCCTCAACTCATGATGGTTTCTCTCATTCCATAGTGTTCACAGCACTTATCTCTAACTTCATTCATATTAATTTAATGGACTGACTAAAATGCTAAAGTTTTCATTTATGTGTGTTTTATATTCTCAAATACACTTTAAGACCCTTGAAGAAGGGAGTGCTATCCCCACAGGCACAGATGCAGAAGCCACACCATAAACACTTGACAATACTTATAATCCTAGATTGTCCTACTGTTCTATTTTCAGGTCTGTATTTTATATCTCTAACTAAATTTTAAGTTCCATTCTTTCAAAATAATTCATAGATATCTCTTTAGTTCTCCCAAGTTCCTTACACACTGCTAAAGCATATAGAAAGTGTTCACATATATAATTATTTTGCATGGCTGCTTCCATGAATTCCTTTGATGTGTGCACATCCATTGTCCAAAGCACTGCTTCTCTCTAAAAGACCAGTCCTTTTTTTTTTTTTGCCAGTTTTTTTTTTTTTTTTTTTTTTGCCACATCGTGCAGCATGCAGGATCTTAGCTCCCTGACCAGGGATGGAACTCATACCCCCTGCAGTGGAAGTGTGGGGTCTTAACCACTGGACCGCCAGGGAAGTCCCTAACAAGCCAGTTCTAATGTTAATCCCTCTGAGAAGATATCCCTAACCCATCCCCCTTCCTCCCAATGGAACATTCTAGGCCCCTGCCCTGTGTTCACTAAGCACTTAGCAGAGGCCATTCACAAGTAATCAGAGTGCAAAAGCTCTATATGATACTTATTAAGCATTTATCTGTTTCCCTTCCTACACTGTGAATTCCTTTAGGGCAGGAAATTTGTCATTTTCATTTTTCAATTTCATTGGTACCAGAAGGGTCAATAAATGATTTTTAAAATGATGAATATAAAAAGTAAATGGATATAAAAATAAGGGTATTTGGACATTCATGAGAAAACTTCTAGAGACCCTCATGAATGAACTGAAGCAGTCAAAGATTTAGAGAGTTGGGTTTTTTTGTTTGTGTTTTTGTTTTCTTAAAGGAAAAAAACAATAGGCAAAGCTCTTTATGATGAAACAGGGAGAGAGCCACAACTTCCAGCAGGGGAAGTTACACCAAACGTTTTCATGTGTGCTAGGAGATCCTAAAGTGAGAGACAATGCAATTGCTAGTAGTTGCTATGGTAGCAAAAATAAACCTTGTACAGAATTTCCAGTCATCATTTAACTATGCTATCTACTCGCTGGGGTGTTTTCAGTGGTGTTTGAGCCCAAGAAAGGAAAAATAACATCTGAGGCTTATTCTCCAGGAAGAAAATAGGAAGCTGATATATGGGCAACAGCTCAGGTCTTCCTCAATTAAAACATAGCTAGAGGAAATCCTAACCCCCTCTCCCCAAAAGGCGGACTTTTTACACCAGCCATGTATAAAATAGGAAGCTAATGGTAATAAAGGGACTGAAATGAAGCAGTGACACTTAAAAGATAATACATCTAACTTTTCAGATGAATATTATGTCTTAAGTTCAATTTACAGTTTTCCTAAGTATAAAAACAATTCTAGTTAACAAAGTTGTCCTTGCTGCATGGAGAAATAAATCAAGAGTATTTGAACACATGGGCTTCCCTGATGGTGCAGTGGTTAAGAATCCACCTACCAATGCTGGGGGCATGGGTTCGAGCCGTGGTCCGGGAAGATACTACATACCGCGGAGCAACTAAGCTGCTGTGCCACAACTACTGAGCCTGCGCTCTACAGCCCGCGAGCCACAGCTACTGAGGCCGAGTGTCACAACTACTGAAGCCCGTGCGCCTAGAGCCTGTGCTCTGCAACAAGGGAGGCCACCCAATGAGAAGCCCACGCACCGCAACGAAGAGTAGCTCCCGCTCGCCGCAACTAGAAAAAGCCCGTGCGCAGCAACAAAGACCCAAGGCAGACAAAAATAAAAATTAATTAATTTTTTAAAAAAACCACTTTCCCTAGACCCATATGAGGCTTCTGGAGAAAGTAAACCCCACAAAATTGTTCTATTATTGATTTCAGATGTTCTTCTCTTATGATTTAGTCTTAATTTCTGTAACAAAATCTGAAATAAACTATTAGAATTTGAAAGTGTAAGAAGCCCTTTCGTTATAGTGAATAAAAATATCGGCCACCATAACAGACTCTTGTCAGTTGCTTCCTCAATATCTATTTCATACTTCTTGTACAGTTTAGCAGTTCTGGTGACTAGGTGGGACTGATTTCCATAAGCTAGCCACATAAGTGGGCCCTAATGGCCTAAAATAAGCAGCAAAGATCTCACAACCTTACTACTGTGATTGGCAATAATTCAAGCCCAAACCAATTGGAGGCTGGCATTACTCTGGTCATAGGAATTGCTATGAAGTCCATGGCTTAAAGCTGACCCAGAGTGAAGCCCAGGAGTCTTTTTTTTTTTTTTTTTTTAAGAGGGGGCATTGCAGCATAGTTTTGTTTGTTTGTTTGTTTTTGCGGTATGCGGACCTCTCACTGTTTTAGCCTCTCCCGTTGCGGAGCACAGGCTCCGGACGCGCTCAGCACGCTCAGCGGCCATGGCTCACGGGCCCAGCCACTCTGCGGCATGTGGGATCTTCCCGGACTGGGGCACAAACCCGTGTCCCCTGCATCGGCAGGCAGACTCTCAACCACTGCGCCACCAGGGAAGCCCCAGGAATCTTTTTTGACAATCAGGGGAAGAGAGACTTTCTTCCCCAAGAAAGATTGATGTGCAAACGTGACATTTGGAACTACTGCATCTATTGAACTATCATATGCATCAGAAGGCCTGGGTTCACATCACCTTTGCATCTTCTTCTTCTTTTTTTTTTCTTTTTTTTTATAAATGTAGAAAAAGATGATAACAGTAACTTCCATGGAGGTTCAGAAAATTACATGAGATATATGCAGAGAATCTGCCACCAGGTTATCCAGGCCCACTTTCTCCCTCCAGTAGCACCCACTAGCTGGAGGACTGAAAAGGGGGATATTATAATTTCGGCTGATTCAGGTTTACGGTTGGTGGCATGTTGAGCCAAAGTTTGTCTAGGGAGAAAAGAAAACTTGAAACTGAGCTGGCTATTGAAGGGAGTTTAAATGACTGACCTGGGAGGTTAGACAGAACAAAGAAATAAATGCATAAGAAGTCAGATAACTAAAAACATATAAGAAGAGATGTAAAGAGTAGTAGAATGGGTTTAGTAGGAAAGAGAGGAGGATAAGACTCTGTAGAGGACTTCCCTGGTGGCACAGTGGTTACGAATCTGCCTGCCAATGTAGGGGACACGGGTTCGAGCCCTGGTCCGGGAAGATCCCACATGCCGTGGAGCAACTAAGCCCGTGTGCCACAGCTACCGAGCCTGCGCTCTAGAGCCCATGCTCCACAACAACAGAGAAGCCACTGCAGTGAGAGGCCCACACACCACAACGAAGGGTAGCCCCCGCTCACCGCAACTAGAGAAAGCTCGTGCGCAGCAATGAAGACCCAATGCAGCCAAAAATAAATAAATGAATAAAAATTTAAAAAGAAAAAAAAGAATCTGCAGAGTGAGTGAAATTTCTGACTTTATCGTTTCAGAGGTATGCTAATTCCAGTAGCAACAAGGGAGATAGCTGGCAGGACCACAAGAGAGGGGGCTTTTGTTTTTGTTTTTAAAATTAAAAAAAAAAAAACACAAAACATTAAGATAGGGTACTGGATGAGTCAAATACTCCTTCTTAACAGAGATCATGATGACGGTTTAGAGCGACTGAGAAAAAACTGGCAGGGGAAGGGCAGCTATTTTTCTGTTAACTTATAAACTGGTATCTTATTATTTTACTAACTAATCATAAAAACTTTTAAGAAGATAAGTAAAGAAAAAAGATGGAAAGACTACACAAGGAACTCCAGAAAAGAAAACATGGTTTACGTGGCCAAGAGTGTTTGGCCAGACAGTATCTATCTCCAAAGTAGTGAGAATTGGTATCAATCTCTAAGGCAGTAAGATTCTTGATTTTTTATATCCCCTCTGGCAAGAGTATAGAATATAAAGCAGGGCACAGGGAAAAGCTAGTATTGGTATTACCTCTGTGCTTAGGAGAATGACTATCTTCCAAAGGAAACACAATGTTCTTGAAGGGCATGAATAACGTGGACAAGCAGAGGGAGGTGTGTAATGTGTTTATCCCTGAGTAGAGAGGTTCAGAGGGTACAGCTGAATACTTAGCCAATCCCTTAATTCTCAAAAGTCTCTAAATTTTTAGCATTGTATTATTTCTATTCAGATTGCAGAATAGGTGAGAAGATTAATTTAATTACTATTTAAATATCTACCTGAAAACCCATAATCAAGCAAGCCTATTTCTCACATCAAAATCTAGATTGTAATTGCAGATATTCTCTCTGCAATTACCCCTTTTACAGGACATTTTCCAAAATAAGTAATAATTGAGTGTAACTGGATAATGCTCAGCTAAGATTACTACTTACTTTCCTGCCCTTAAGTTGATGGACGTTTTATACATATTGGGCCAATTACATAACCATGAACACTTCCAAAACAGCCAGCTGGTTTTTTTAGCTTACCAGTTGTGTTTTTTTTTTTCTTATACTCAAATGCATTGAGAGGAAACAGATGAAGGCGATAAAAATACAAATATCAAGATAAAAATATGAATACAAATTCTCTATAATTAAACATGAACCAAAGAGTCCTTCCTCAATTTTTTCTCTTAGCTTAGAAACTGGTATCTTCTATTTGCTCGCTAAGCATAAAAACTTTTAAGAAGATAAGTAAAGAAAAAAATGGAAAGACTACACAAGGAACTCCAGAAAAGGAAACATGTTTACATAACACAGCGACGGTCACTGAGGGAAAGTTTTGGAGGACACTCTACTTCTCTCTAGAAGCCAATTCAGCTGTTGACAGCTTTAGGCACCTGAACTAAAAACAATGCCAAAAGACACAACTTTAGCTTAGAAATAACTTCCTTCCTTTCCACACTTTTGCATAACTTGAACTACTGCCTTATAATGTGCTCTCCAAAAGATAACTCCCATCAGAAATCTCCAGGAAAATCCACATCTAAATTACTTTTCCATCCAGAAATAAGGTAGATAGAAATACGTAAGTTTATATTGTACACACACACTTTATTCTCTGCAGTTTTTTACCTTTGAAAAAGTACTCTGCTGAACACTCTCCCAGAGTTGTATCACTAACTACTTTTTTCTGGTACTTTGGGATTAAGAACTAGAGTTTAGCTCTAGCATCCCTTGCTCCATTTGCTATAATATCCAACCTCCTAAAGATGTTTTTTAAAAAAAGTATAACTGCACATATTAATCAAATATTTATTTTAAAAGTATTTATTCACCAAACAATTCCCGAATGGCATGGTTAAAAAAAAAATCTTTGTGGTTACCAGAGGCAGGGGTGGGGAAGGGCAGAATGAAGGTTGTCAAAAGGTACAAACTTCCAGTTATACGATAAAAAAGTACTAGGGATGTGATGTACAGTATGATCAGTATAATAAAGACTGCTCTATGTTATATATGAAAGTTACAAGATCAAATCCCAAGCGTTCTCGCCACAAGGAAAAAAATGGTTTTTAAATGAGATACTGGATGCTCACTAAACTTACGGTGGTCATCATTTTGTGATGTATGTAAGTCAAATCATTACGCTGTACACCTTAAACTTACAAAGTGCTATATGTCAACTGTATCTCAATAAAACTGGAAGGAAAAAAAAGAACACTCATCCTAACAGCAAACAGATTATATCTAGAAGCTGCTAACATATCATGATGGCAGTTTCTCAGAAATTAAATTATTGTTAGCAAAAAAAAAAATCTTGCCAACTATATATGTACCCCCTCAAAACACTGGAAAGATTGGAAAATCTTCCACAGGACATAGGACCAGAAAGGCCCAAGGTGATATTTTAATGAGGGTCAGAGGTGAGGAAGTTCAGGAAATGTGGTCATGGAAAACAAAGCCAGGTCTCCTCCATCGCCATGATTCTTTTTTAATGGTATTAATGGTAGGATGGATATAGTGGACTGGAGCTCAACCTCCATACCAATGTCCTTCCTGTGTACCTTCCTGTATGACAGAGGCCAAAACCCTACACGTTTCTTTTTCCAGGCTCCCTTGCAACCAGGGGTCTACAAATTAGATATGCAGGCACGAGATTAGGAAGAAGAAAGTGAGCTAAGCAAGGTTGTGAGACACTCCTTTGTCCAGTAACTAATCTCATGGGTATAAAAAAGCAAAGCATGGATGGGACACTTTTTTTTTTCTTTCTGCATCACAGCGATACTCTAAAGGCAGCTTCGCCACCTTCCTGACTGTAGCAGAAGCAGCAGTGCCCCTGCCAGACCAGATAAAAGGCGTTAACACACCTAAAGGCGTAGCCTAGGTCCTGCTGCTCTTAACTGCCAACACTTTTATCAATATCATTCCCTTCTTTTCTATTTAAAACAGCTAGGTTTTCTTTTATGTTCTGAAACTGAAAACTGATACTACACATTTGTATTAAGATATTTAAAAAGTTAAGTGCTATGCATGGGTTTGGATTTATGGCAGGCCCATCCCCCTGGGCCTCACATAGTGTCCCATGCTGGAGCAAACTGGCCCGGAACCATTGCCTGGCTTCTGCCTGTAGGCTGAAGGCACTGAAGTGGGTTGCACAGTGGGGAAAAAAAATATATAAGTGCTCAAGTATTTTTTTCTTTTAAGCCAAATCCTCCTTTGATAAACGCATAAGAGAGGCTATCTTAAGTAAGGAGTAGATCCACTTCCCAAACCAACTTCCCATTGGCTCCTGAAAGAAGAGTTAGGGTCTTGGTTATCTCATAACTGAAAATGGTCAGCTTTTTACAAAGCATCATGACTAAGAAACATATAATACAAGCTAATACCTAGGGCCGAATTCAGGCTCCTTTACTCACTATGTGACCTTGGGCCTCAGTTTCCTCAACGTTCAAATAGCGCAGTACCAACCACACAGAAACACTGCTAAACACTATGTATTAAAATTGCATATGTAAAGTACTTTAACAAGCACTAGATGCCATGAGGCGGGAAAAAAATTCCCTTTTCAAGTCACTTAAAAGTTCTTTTGGCTCAATAAGACTTCTAGGAATACTTAAAGTTTTGAAACATCCATTTTTTTTGCTAATGCTCTGTATATGGAGAGAACACTTTAAGCACATACTCTTTCTCTGTGAAGATCCTACCCGTCAAAACCTCCTGCCCGAAAATCAGTATTGGGGAAGATTAAGTGACCTACTGCTGCCCCACCCCAGGGTTAATCCCTTCCATGGCCTACAATACTCCAGACCTCTCCTTGGAGTGGACATTCCATGGGAAGACACACCCTGTAGTTCCCACCCATAAACATTCTTACCATGAAACTCCACTAAATTTCCAATCAGGGATCACTACTCAGCCTAGGGTAAAAAGAATCACCAACTTTATCTTGCGCCCCTTAATTCCAAAAGCAGTCCAGAGATAATATGCTCCTCAACGCGCCCCTCCCCACCCCACCAGCAAAGGGCAGAAACTCTTAAATTTACCCTTATGAGCCAGACCTACCCCCAAGTAGATTATGATTCAGGTCTCTGAAATACCCAGTATATCCCTTTCTGGGGTGACTTGCACACTATTTATATTGTAGAAATAAATGGAAAATTTTTTTCAGCTGGAACAAAACCCTGCTACATGACAGTGGTTTATGAAAGAAAGGTTTTGGCTTTTTCTTTAAAATATAAAACTAAGAAAGAAGGGATTTATACCATCTTAGATTTCCAGCACTATCAAAACTGAATCTTTTACAAATGTGATATATTTTAGCTAACAAGACTTAATTTCAAGTATTTTTGCATGTAATTTTGACATACATTTTGCCAGAAAATTCTAGAGGAAAACAAATGAGAGACTTTTATGATAATGTTTTGCCCTAATTAATCTTTGTTTTTGCATGGATCCTTATGACTCAAATCACTAGTGACCAGGAAACATGCTGCACTTTGACAGATTTTTGTTTTTATAGCTTCCATGTTAAGTTCTATGTGAAATTCCCTTCCAATATTAATGGGTGTACATGTGATGAGAAATAAAAAGGAAAAAAGAACCCTAGTATTTCAAAGAATAAGAAAGACATTTGTACGAGAAACCATTCAGCAATTCAAAACCAAGTACAGTGTCTATTTATAGCAGGCTGAGGTTAGTACCATTTTACTCATCAGAAAAATCAATAAGACCGTAAGTATTTTCCTTTATAAAGCACGAAGTATGAACACCATTAGGGTCATTCATTATAAAGGCAGTTTTCAATTACAGATTAAAGATTTGTGTGTGTTTTAAAATTCATATTATGAAAAGTTTTACATGATAGTTAAACAACTTTTACATAAGTTATTTAATTACTCAATCATAGTTAGGCCCCCCAAATCATATGGTTTTCTATTTATAATCACCAGGTCACATATACTTAGAAGAGGAAGAATGAATTTGAAGGAAGCAACAGCAGAACTCTTTGTTAAGCAAAAGAATTGTCTGCCTTTTTAATGTGCCAATTGCTTAAAAGGAAAAATCCAAACCTCAGAACTGAAGTTGAGCCACAGCCTTCTCATCTGTATCCTGGCAATAGCAGTACCTAAATCATTCCATAGATGAAAGATAAAAGAAAATTGCATTCATCTAAATGCTACATATGAAGAGTAGAAGGAATGTTTTTGAGTTTGAGAGGCATCTTACACCTGGGGGCAGTCCTGGTAAGAATTTTCAGAAGTATACAGATACAAGTTCATTTAAGGTGATTTGGGGGAGGGCATGGGGTGAGGTGGGTAGGGAAGACAAAAATCAGATGAGGGAAATGCAGACGTCCTTAAAAATCTTACGATGCCATACTTAGAATTCTGACATTTCAGTGACCCTTTACTTCAGGCACAGTGATGACCCAGCAAATTTCATACCATTTGGCAAATTCCATTGTTCAGTCAGGGGCACACCCCTGAACAATGCAGTCAGAGGAAGGGAGGAGAAAGAATAGGACTAAGTGGGGCTCAGTACATACAGGGCACAGGTACTTAAACTCCCCCGGAATCACAAGGGAACTTCATCTCCCTACACAAAGTGTGATGGTTCAAAGACATCCCCTTGCACCCCACCCCTTTCTCCACCCTCCCCGCCTTGGGTTGCTCTAGTGTTTTCTTAAGTCAATACCATTTATACATAAAAGCAAAAGATATTGTTAAACTCACAAATCCTTTCCCCACCCAACGAGTACTAGTATTTAAGACCTGGTATTGTTCAGAAAAGCCAAGAATATGAATTTTTAAGCCTCCTAAGTCAATGCCAACAGCAAGAGCCAATACAAACAAAAGTGAATTGTGAGAAATACTTATCACAGTTACCAGTCTTCACTAAGCCCACTTCCTTCTAGGACTCTTCTCATCTTCATCTCTAGGGAAAAGTTGCTTCCACATATCAAGTAATCAAATATGTTTATTTTGAAAGGGAAACTACCCTAGATGCTTCTTTTAAAGTTACTCCTTTATAACAGCATGCTAAGGAGAACCTTAATTTTTTTTTTAAAGTGACACAGTACTTTGAAGCACTCACAAAGCTAAAAGGATACACACCGAAAAGTCTTCAACAGAAGGGGAATATTATGCATATTATACACATACACAGAGAGAAAGAGAAAAAGAGGCAGAAGGAGACAGAGAGAAGAAATTATAATAGAAAAAGGATATTTTTTACTTCTGATAAAAATATGCAATCCCTCAGTGTTTAGCAAATTAAAGTGATATGAATTGAATGCCGCTTAAATTTCTTCATGGTATTTTACTACTCATCATTTCCATTGACTCATTGTATTTTATTAAACTTACCATGCAAATACCTTCCAAACCCTTCTTGTACCTGGAGTGGATAAATTGCCCAATTACCACCTCCCACTTAAATTAACTCTCTCTAGGTTTGCACTCTAAGAAAATTGAGCTTGAGCTTGTGCCTCCTGATGTGACATGTTATGAAATACATGATGCCATCTACAGTATATTCTAGTCAAACACCATTTAACTTCAGTCCATGTTGCCTAGATCTAACTGTTCCATATAGAGGGATTTAAGAACAAGCTAATACCACCACAAGGAAATAACAGAAAAATCCAGAAAGCACAATATTTTGTAGGACAAATGGCCTGGTCCTTTCAAAAGTCAGCGTCATGACTTGACAAGTTTACAGGACATAACCAGATGCACAGCAAAGCCCCAGAGTAGATCCTAATTAGAACAAAGTACCTATAAATGTGTTAGAGGCAACTGAGCCAATGTGAGAATGGACTGGGTATTACATAAAATGAAAATGTATTGACATGGAAAGGTGAAGAGCATTAACACAACAACAACAACAACAAAAAAGCAGTTGATAAACCAGCATGAACAGCATTTAGTTTGGGTAAAAACAAATGTGTGTGGGCATAAACAGATATTGAATTCTACACCTTGAAGGGTAAATAAAGATAATCTCTGGGTAACAGAATGTCACTTTACCTTACTTTTGCTTATTAATATCTTCTAGCTTTCTAGAAAGGATATTTCTAATAAAGTAATATTAACATAAACTTATTATAATTAATAAAAACCTTAAAAAGAGGTTGGGTTTCTGCCCAGGTAACCAATCTCATAAAATTTTATGGTGTGTGATGACAGATGGAGTTGCTGGCCTTCCAAAAAGAAGAGAAGGTGTTTAGTTAATAAAACTGTCTGACAGAAAAAATATTAATTGAAATCCTTTCACATCTAGAATTGCCCATGAACGTTCTAAAAGTCAATGCTATTCACAAGGCTAGAAGGAAAATGAGGCATTACTTCCAGGAATTTTGCTGATGTCATCGGTCACAGGTAAAATATCAATGTAACTGAAAGTCCTTTCATGTGCAGCCATTACCAAGCTAGGCAATGCTGGGTCCCTGCTGGCTGAACTCTGCCAGGCAAGCTGGGAGAGGGGGTGATAAGGGGTATCAGAGAAGGAAAGATGGACCTGCAAACTTCTCCCCTTAAACTACAGCCCGAAACACCCTCTACAAACAAGACAACCACGATTAACTTGAGACCAGCTGATGCAAACTAAACAGCTTCCAGAAGATTTAAGGGATGTTGTGATCAAAGTTCAGCAAGTCTTTCATATACCACTGGTATGATTTCAGTTGTCATAAGTTTTATAATTCATTTCTTCAGAAGACAGGAAATTGCATGCAAGGCCAAATGAGTACCCAAGTTCACATTCTGCATAATTTCTAGATTTGATATGCTGGCATAACCCCTCACAACAGATGCTGTGTCAGTTATCAGTTTACTGCCTCTCAGTTCCAAATGCTTCAATGCAGGCCTTGAGTTACGCATCCCTCCTTTAAAGTAGGCATGATGTTAAGCTTTCGTATGGAGGGCACTGGGACGGGGGGGGTCCACAGGGAGAGACATCTGGTAGACCCTGCCCCAGCCAGGGGCACAGAACATCATCCCCCACGATCTTGCTGCCTCTTCCTGCAGCAACTTCTTATCAGTCTAAAACCTTCAAGAGCTCACCTGAGAGACAAAAATGTCCAAATAAATCCTCGGTGGAATCTTTCTGATCCCGGAGTTTATGATCTTTCATTTCATCATGACCATCTTCCCCTTCCTTCCTTCGGATGTCTATCCTTCATCAAAATGAAGCATAACTGAAATATTTTGTCAGCTTGTGTTTTCAAGACACTCTGATTATATTTTTTTGAACTACGATACATTTTTCTTCCAAGAAAAACGGGAGGGAATATGGAGGACACTGTGCCCACTTTTGAAAAAGCCAGTGAGTACTTTCTTCCTCTATGAAAGAAGTGACCTCTCTTCTTTTTTTTTTTTCTTTGTTTGCTTGTTTTTGTTTTTTTGCGGTACATGGGTCTCTCACTGTTGTGGTCTCTCCCGTTGCGGAGCACAGGCTCCGGACGTGCAGGCTCAGCGGCCATGGCTCACGGGCCCAGCCGCTCCGCGGCATGTGGGATCTTCCCGGACCGGGGCACGAACCCGTGTCCCCTGCATCGGCAGGCGGACTCTCAACCACTGCGCCACCAGGGAAGCCCGTGACCTCTCTTTTGTTACCTTTTTTGCCAAGCAAGAGCTCTTTTAACAGATACAAATGTTACTAAATAGTTTCAATTTCTGGGGAAACCAGATTGAAACTGAAACTATATAATTTTACTACTAAATGATTATGCTTGGCTACAGAATTATTAAAATTTACATTGAAAGGATCAGTTATTACTGGAGATAAGGTCAGAAATCTATGGTTATATTGGCTTGTGCTTAGTACACCTAAAGCAAACTTGAAACACAGAAGTGGTCAACAAATTTAAAAGAAAACGTATTTGCCCTAATTTCAACACAAAAATTGTCAAGGCTCTCACTACAGAATTTCTGAGTGGATAAATCAGCAATGAATAAAAAAACAAAATCTGAGACTCCTATGCAAATTAAGGAAGTTTATTCCCTCTTTAAAATACCCGCCTCTATATCTCATCATTTGTATAAAATTTTTAAATGTGTAACAGATTTCCCACAATTTGTTTCATACACACAGATTTGTTTTTTAAATATCAATTCTCCAATCCTCTCTAAAGTTTGCCAAGGCTGCCAGCAGAATCAGTCTTAAATAGCTCAAACATAATTTTTCATGACTTCTCTTAAGGAAAATTGTCATAAATATGTTACTCTGACATCACATATTCAACTCCAATTACTCAAACCAAAAATTATTATTTTCCTTTAATAAATACTTTAAGACTATAAATAGGAGTTGGGTATTCAGAGTTGAGAAAAGAGCTGTACTGTAATTTTCCTGACAGGGAGTAGACAAGGGAGAAATGTTACAAGATCTCAACACATATGTGGATTGCCTGATAATAACAAACAAAAAATTTTAAAATAAATTTCTATCCTTTTTGTTTGTTTGTTTGTTTTTGCGGTACGCGGGCCTCTCACTGTTGTGGCCTCTCCCGTTGCGGAGCACAGGCTCCAGACGCGCAGGCTCAGCGGCCATGGCTAACAGGCCCAGCCGCTCCGTGGCATGTGGGATCTTCCCGGACCGGGGCACGAACCCGCGTCCCCTGCATCGGCAGGTGGACTCTCAACCACTGCGCCACCAGGGAAGCCCTATCCCTTTTTAAAATTTTATTTTATTTATTTATTTTTGGCTGCATTGGGTCTTCGTTGCTGCGCGCGGGCTTTCTCTAGTTGTGGTGAGCGGGAGCTACTCTTAGTTGTGGTGTGCGGGCTTCTTGTTGCAACGGCTTCTCTTGTTGCAGAGCACGGGCTCTAGGAGCACAGGCTTCAGTAGTTGTGGCGCTTGGGCTTAGTTGCTCCGCGGCATATGGGATCTTCCCGGCCAGGGCTCGAACCCATGTCCCCTACATTGGCAGGTGGATTCTTAACCACTGTGCCACCAGGGAAGCCCAACAAACAAAATTTGATATGTGATAAGAAAGACTTAGTTACAGTCACTGCAAAAGAGATTGTTCTTGGTTCTAGGTGCAAGAAAGATGAGGTAAGCACACACTACCCTGTCTCTCGAATAGAATACAGATATAAAGCTTAGATGGAATACACGAAGCAACAATTTGAGGACCCAGAGTAAACTGGAGCAAGCGGACTGAAGAAGACCAGAATTCAAAGTACCACTGAACTGGTGATAAATTAACCATTTCTTTCCCTTCAGTATACCCCAGCCAGGACTCAAGGCAGCCCAAAACTCAGAAGCAGACAATAGATGCAAAGAGAAGCCCAGTAGTTCAGAGTCAAGAAGCAGGAAAGTTGTCTCTCAATGCACAGAAATAAGAAGTAAAATATCTTTTAAAATTTCCTTCCATAGAGAAAAACAAATACCGTATGCTAACACATATATATGGAATCTAAAAAAATAAGGTCATGAAGAACCTACGGGCAAGACAGGAATAAAGTAAAGACACAGACCTACTAGAGAATGGACTTGAGGATATGGGTAGGGGGAAGGGTAAGCTGTAACAAAGTGAGAGAGTGGCATGGACATATATACACTACCAAACGTAAAATAGATAGCTAGTGGGAAGCAGCTGCATAGCACAGGAAGATCAGCTTGGTGCTTTGGGACCACCTAGAGGGGTGGGATAGGGAGGGTGGGAGGGAGGGAGATGCAAGAGGGAAGAAATATGGGCATATATGTATATGTATGTATGTAGGTATGTATATGTATAACTGATTCCGTTTGTTATAAAGCAGAGACTACACACCATTGTAAAGCAATTATACTCCAATAAAGATGTTAAAAAAAATTTCCTCTCATAAAAATAAAAAATATTTCTACATAATAGCCAAGAAAAAATTTTAAATACCACAAAAATGAACTATGTGGATATAACTTCATCAAAATGTATACAGAATCTATATTCTGAAACCTACATGACACTGATAAAAGAAATCAGAGAAGACCTAACTAAATGGAGAGGCATACAATGTTCATGGATTAGAAGACTCAACACAGTAAAAAGGTCCATTCTTCCCAAATTGATCCATATATTTAACACAATTCTAGTCAAAACTCCAGCAGATTGACAATATATACACTAACATGTATAAAATGGATAACTAATAAGAACCTGCTATATAAGAAAACAAATAAAATTTTTTAAAAAAACCTCCAGCAGAATTTTTGCAGCTATAGACAAGCTGATTGTAAAATACATAGTAAGGCAAAGGACTGAGAATAGAAACAATTTGAAAAAGAAGAGAAAGCTAGAGAACCCACACTACTCGATTTCAATCTTACTATAAAGCTAATCAAAACAGTGTGGTATTGACAAATGGAAAGACACATAGATTAACAAAACACAAAAGAGAGCCTAGAAAGAAAGTCACACAAATATAAAGAACTTATGTTTGACAAAGGTTAAAATTCAATAGACAGAGGATAGTCTTTTCAACAAATGATGTTTGAATAATTGGACATATGTATGCTAAAAAACAACAAACAAACAAACAAAAAACTCTATACCTTTAACAAAACTTAACTCAGGGTAAATAATAGCTCTAATTACAAAGGAAAGCTGTAAGGCTTACAAAACACACAAAACATACACAGGAGAATATCTTCATGATCTGGGGTTAGGCAACAACTTCTTAGATAAGACACCAAGGAACAATCCATAAAAGAAAAAAATTGACAAATTGGACCTTATTGAAATAAGAAACTTCTGACCTATAAAATACACCCTTAAGAGAATGAAAGGACAAACTATAGTCAGGGAGAAAATATCTGCAACTCACATTAGACAAAGAATTTATATCCAGAATATATAAATAACTCTGAATATTCAACAATAAGAAAACAAATAAGCCTGTTTAAAAAATCAACAAAGGGCTTAAACAGACAGTTCACTAAAGAGGATCAACAAAAGGCAAATAAGTACACCAGAAGGTCTATCAACACCTAGCACCACTAGGGAAATGTAGATTAAAAACAAAATGAGGGCTCCCCTGGTGGCGCAGTTGTTGAGAGTCCGCCTGCCGATGCAGGGGACATGGGTTCGTACCCCGGTCCGGGAAGATTCCACATGCCGTGGAGCGGCTGGGCCCGTGAGCCATGGCCGCTGAGCCTGCGTGTCCAGAGCCTGTGCTCCGCAACGGGAGAGGCCACAACAGTGAGAGGCCCGTGTACCGCAAAAAAAAAAAAAATGAGATCACTACACACCTATTAGAATGGCTAAAATAGATATGGACAATTCCAAGTGTTGCTGAAGATGCAGAGCAAACAAAACTCATGCATTGTTGGTAGAATGCAAAATGGTAGAGTCACTCTGGAAAACGGTATGGAAGTTTCTCATGAAGTTAAACACACACTTACCGCATGACCCAGCAAACACTTTCTTAGACACAGAGAAATGAAAACTTAGTGTTTACACAAAAATCTGTACGTGACTGTTCTACTCATAATGACTCATAACTGGAAGCAACCCAAATGGCATTCAATGGGTGAATGGATAAACACACTGTAGTACATCCATACTATGTAATACTACAGTAAGCAATAAAAAAAGAACTACTGATACACATAAATAGTGAATGAATCTCAAAGGCAGTATGCTAAGTGAAAGCAGATGGTTTCAAAAGTTTATGATTCCATTTTTATGACATGTTTAAAAAGTCAAACTATAGCGAGAGACAGATCAGTAGTCACCAAGGGTCAGTGATGGGGGAGGATGTAACTACAAAGAAGAGTTTCTCTGGAAGGGTAGAACTGTTCTGTGTCCTGACTGTGGCAGAGTTTTCATGAATCTGTGCATAAGCCAAACTTCCTGGAACTGTACACCCTATTAATGTGAAGTTTACCTATGTTAATCAAAAAAAATGTTATAGAATGGACATTTATTTCCAGACGGCCACATAATTTTTGACTTGTTCCTTTCTCCATGCCATTTTAAAGTAAAAATATCCATGACAGGAGAAGGAAATTGCACAAGTAAATAACACATTTATTTCCATTATCTGTGAACACGCAATACATTTCTAACAAAACAATGGGCTCTAGAGACTGAAGGGAGATTGGGCTACAGTATAAACTCCCACAGACACTGCTAGTCATCTGAACCACATCTTATTTCTTGAGCATTCAAAAGGAAAAATAAAAAGAACATAATAATAATGTATTTTCCTGATTCTTTGTAGTTACACTTGAAGTAAGTGTGAAAATTCATTTGAGTTTATAACCTAGCAATACAGAGTTTAGCAACTAAATAACAGGAGATTAACATTCACAAATGGATGCCATTAACCATCCAATCAAAAAAGAAAAGCATACCTGTGGGGAAATTAAAGTTAAGAATCTAAAAAAAAAAAAAGTAAAAGACTTGTATTTTTGTACACCTCAGTGATCATCACAGTACCTGGCATGTGGGGAACACTCATCATAATTCCATGAAGAATCATCTAATAAAAATATCCAACATAAAGCCCACGGACCAAACATGTACCTCTACATCGAAGGCTAAGCTCTAACAATTCACGCATGCAAACACGTGGGAGCATCTGCCAGTAATAAACGTGGGGGCAGGGAATGATTTAAATGTGGAAAGACTGAGTTCACTTGGGCCAGCACAGCAGGAAAAGGCAAGGGATGGGAGTTATTGAAGTCAAGGGGAGGGTGTATGCTCAGCTTCCTCTGCACCATTCACCCGACAACGCTGACTCACTTTCCAAGTAAGGTCCACTGGATGACACGAGGGAGGGCGTTAGAGCATGAATATGTTCAGGGATGTAGGCTATGGGAAACTTGCAACAAATTAAAGTAAAATTCTGAAATAGTTTTATTTTAATACTAACAGGTTTCATTCTCGAAATACCAGTATTTTGATATATAAGTATTTTGAAAAGTCTCTACAATTCTCTTGAGAAACATCCAGTTACATTTACTATCAACCAGCTGGGAATAATATTTAAAAATCAAACTCAAACTTAAAATAAGGGAGTCAGGAAGGAAAGGGAGGAAAGGAGAAAGGGAAGCAAACAGAGAAATGATTAAGGGAAGATATGATAGATGTCCAAAATCAAACAATAATCAGACAATATAATAGTGCTAAAAGATCTGTTTCTGAAGAACAGAAATCGCCACTTCAATCAATGACTAAAGGTTGCAATATTGTAGGGAGGGGGATTCATTCCCCATGATAAACTTTATCTTAAAGAGGGGAGGAAAGGGCTTCCCTGGTGGCGCAGTGGTTGAGAGTCCGCCTGCCGATGCAGGGGACACGGGTTCGTGCCCCGGTCCGGGAAGATCCCACATGCCGCGGAACGGCTGGGCCCGTGAGCCATGGCCACGGAGCCTGTGCTCTGCAACGAGAGAGGCCACAATAGCGAGAGGCCCGCGTACCACAAAAAAAAAAAAAAAAAAAAAAGACGGGAGGAAGGGTAATATCCAAAGGATCAGGAGACATGTACCATGATCACTAATACTGAAAAGTAATCACATGGAAAGCGATCCCCGAACAATTAAAAAATATCGCCATGCCTCCCCACCCCACATACTACTGGGATCCTGACCTCTACTAATATTTAGTTTTATGAGCAAACAGATTTCTAACTGAGGCAGCAGAAACTCAACTCCACAGTCCAAGTGTCCTCAAAGAATGGAATTAAAGAAGCTCCTACTGCTTCAAGTTTCTGCCAAGAGCTCCAAGAAGCACCAGACACAAAAACACAGGATCTTAAGTTAGGCCCCACTTCCATACCCAAAAGAGTGCTTTCCTGAAAAGATCAAGGTATGGAAAAGGGGTTTGGAAAAGAGAGAGAAACGTCCACCTCTTTGTCCATTTGTCCGGCCCTCTTTGTACAACCCAGAAAATAACCTGCCCTCCAAAACCCCATACTTAAATTGCAATATGAAAGGTAATAACCACATGAGGCTGGCAAGGCGGCCCCCAGCTCAGCGAGCGCACCCTCTCTTCCCACAGCATGACTCCAGCACCACACACAGAGTCTCTGACCCACAAACTGAGTGTTGTCCTCAGTGCCTATCCACGTTTTAAATACCAATAAAAATTAACTTCTGTTTCTTTTAAAATTACATATTAACAGTGTTCTAATACTTTCTTTCTCACACCAGTGAGTCATTTCCTACTCCCCCCTCCTCTGGAGATTCCACTGATTTGGAAGATGATGATGCACTAAAATGGCTAAGGGGCAAAGATGCAAATTTTTCCATATTAAATTTTTTAATAAACAGATTTTTTAAAAGAATAATTTTAGGTTTATAGAAATATTGATCAGACAGGTCAAAGAGTTCTCATATACCCTGTGCCCCTCCCCTCTCCCATATTCCTGTTATTTGCATCTTGTATTAGTGTGGTACAGTTGTTACAATTGATGAACCAATACTGATAATTATTAAAGTCTGTAGTTTACTTTAGGGTTCACTCTTTGTGTTGTACAGTTCAATGGGTTTCAAAAAATTTAATGACATGTGTCCATCATTACTACATCATACAGAATAGTTTCACTGACCTGAAAATCCCATGTTCCACTTATTCGTTCCTCCTTCCCCCGGCCCTGACATCTAGCAACTGATTTTTTATTTTTCACTGTCTCCATTGTTTTGCCTTTTTCAGAATGTTGTGTAGTTGGAATAATACAGTGTGTATTTTCAGGCTGGCTTCTCTCACTTAGCAATTTACATTTAAGTTTCCTCCACGTCTGTTCATGGCTTGATAACTCATTTATTTTCATCCTTGAATAAAGTTTCATTGTATAGGTATACCAGTTTGTTTATCCATTCACCTGTTGAAAGAAATCTTGTTTGCTTCCAAGTTTTGGCATTTATGAATAAAGCTGACACGAACAATCAATGTGAATGTTTTTGTGTAGATATAAGGTTTCAATTCATTTTGAAACTTATACATACCAAGGACTGTGATGACTGGATTGTATAATTAAGAATATGTTTCGTTTTGTAAGAAATTGCCCACCTGTCTTCCAAAGTGGCTGTACTATTTTGCATTCCCACCAGCAATGAATGAGAGTTCCTATTGCTCTGTATCCTTGCCAGCATTTGTTGCTGTCAGTGTTTTGAATTTTAATGGTTCTAACCAGTGTATGTATATTAACTTGCACACCCAGACAACTTTCTAAACCTTTTCATTGGTTTTAAATGTTTTCCCTTGATTATCTTAGGTGTTAGATAGCTTACTTACCAAAGGGGGGCGGGGGGAAGAAAAAAGGGAGGGGAAAAAAGTATACTCCTTTGAAATTTGTATACCTCTCATTGCCATATCTGATTTAATGGCACTATCTAGTTGATGATGTATAGTATTGATGACGATAGGCATCTTTGACTCATTCTTGATTTCAGTGATAAAGCTAATATTTCATCATTAACTAGAACGTTTTCTATTAGCTTACATACATATTGTTTAATCTATATCCCTCCATTTCTAGGTTTCTAAGTTTTTAATTTTACATCATCTTTTGAGAAGAGCTATTCAGTGGCGGAAGGGCCAGAGTCAATGCTTTATCTCTTTAGAGGACATAATTATATATAACTATACACAACTATAAAGCAGCAGTTATAAAGGCACACACTTCACTTTCATAAAGAATATTATTCTGTCTGAGCTGTCCAATTATACTATCTAATCTTTCCCAATATTTATTTTCTTTCAAGGTTTTCACCATATTAGTATATTAATGTTTTATTTATATATTTTACTCAATTTAACTTCTTTTATTTTAAGCAATAACATATCAAACTCATGAACTGATAGGTATTATTTTCTAATATAGAATAAAAATGACCATTAAAAGGAAAAAAACACATCCTCTCAAAAACAGTTTGTTACAGTATGGAGAAGTACTGATAGACCAGGCACCTTTCCAGTCAGGAGCCCTCTTACTGACCTTTGTCCCCCTAGATTCTAACACAGTGGCTGGTCCTGAGCAGGAGCTCAGTAAACATTCACAGGATGAATGGACAACCATGAGGTCAAGGACATTCATTGGCTCAGAAGGATGTGCACCTCTTGCCTTGGAGTCATTTTAGCAGGAGAGAGAAGATAAAACTGGGAGACAAGGCAAGAGAGATGACCTCCAAGAAGTCTAAGATAAGCATTTCAGTTTGTAAGGAGAAATAAGAGTGAGTTCCCAGGGATGGGTAATGACCAGCTAACTTTTGCACCACAAAACTGAGTTTGACACGGAGGTCTCTCACTTACAAA
The DNA here is from genome assembly GCF_000442215.2 of Lipotes vexillifer. Classification (NCBI taxonomy): domain Eukaryota; kingdom Metazoa; phylum Chordata; class Mammalia; order Artiodactyla; family Lipotidae; genus Lipotes; species Lipotes vexillifer. The sequence goes on along the minus strand of NW_006775627.1, from coordinate 1,768,035 downwards.
CTATGCAACCCTGAACATGATTTTCCCTTGATTTATTAGTGTGAGATATAGCTTTATACTAGTAAGCCATTTTTGAATTCCTGTAATAATCATACTTAGTGACAGATAAATTTATCTTATTAAATATTATTTTATTTTGCATCTTTACAGCTATACTCATAAGAGAGGTGTCTTTCATTCTGTGGGATTTCTTTGTAAAATATTAGTCGAGATGTGTTCACTACGTAAAAATAAACTCAGAAACGTCATAGTTTTTTCCATGCTCTGTAAATCTTTAAAGACTGTTATCTCTTCCTTAAAAGATCAAATAAGCTTGCCTCCCTGACTAACCCCAGAGCCTTTTGGAGGATAGCCCTCTGATAACATTTTTCATATTTTTTTCAACAACAGTTTGATTCAACAGCTCTAATTCTTGATTAAAAATTTACATATTTTCTAGGTAGTCATCCATTTCACCTGGAATTTCTAACCTACTACCATATCTATTATATGTAACTTAAAAACTCTTGGAATCTATTATAACATTTTTGTTCTTTTCATTAAATTTGCAGGAGAGCTATGTCACCCTGCCCCCCCCCCCACACACAAAAACCTACATAGTTTTTCAATTCTTTGTTTCTTAAATAATTAATTCCTACTTATTTATGCATTATTTACTTCCTCCTGCTTTCATTTGTTCTGTTTTAGCATCATGAGTTAAAGTTCTTACTTCATGTTCTCATATTTTCCAGTTTAATAATGAAAATACAGTATGAAAATACATATGTGTTTGCTTCTGAATATAGCTTACTATTATATTAGCATTGTTTTCTTAATAGTCTATAGCTGTTATTTTGATTTCTTCTTTGTTACCCTAAGAGCTTAGGAGAATTTTATTATTATTCCCATGTGGTTAAGAGGTCTTTGTTTGAGCTTTACTTTAAATAATATCTTTAGGTTGAAGAATGTCTCTGTACAGCTCATACTCATGGAAATAAACTAGGTTTTCCTTCTGGCCCAGTCTATAATTAGTTTTACAACCTTCTTAAATATAAAAAGCACATTTTATAATACCTTAGTTTGATGCCTTATGGTCTCTCTTAACTTGGTAAATATTATTTTTGATGCTCTATGCTTGCTGGATTACATAACACTTTAGGGGCTTACCAATATGGATGGGCCCTCATGGTAAGGTCTGCAGAGTCCTTGAACCTAGTTCTAATAGATTTTCTGCCTCTTTCTTTCAGTCATCACAACTTGCTGTTAGTGTGTCACACTTGTAGCAGTCTATTGCCACAATTCTAAATCACTACTTTTAGCATCTGCCTTTGCTTTTGAAATCAAATAGTACCATCTGCCCTTTGAGAAAAATGCCTGACCTTTGTGACATATGCTTTAGCTACTCTGACCTCACGTTATTTACTTACTTCCTTGTTCTCAGTTTAGTTTTCCAAAGTACAGTGTAAGTTTAACCAACATTTAAAGATTAGTATAATACTTTAAAGTATTTATGTACTTTATTGTTAAGGATTTTTAAAGTACTTAAATACACTGAAACAATAAAATACTACCCACTATTTTTTTTAATTTGTGTTAAGTATAGAGCACAAAAGTCCACAATATTTTTAAAGTGTAGTGTTTTCTATATCACTGCCTTTGAAAGAGACTGTCACACTAAGTGAAATTGTTTCAACCAGAAATAGTTGGTTTGTTGCCCCACTCATATAGTCTTAAAAAGAAAGAACAATGTTTCTTTTTATAGCTAAACAATGTGGTACTTTCTACAACGTTCAGTAAACAGTCTCAATGTACCTACGTTAGAGAACAGCACTACACCATACTTATAATTCTTTAATCATCAGACTACATCATCCTCAAAAAATAATACATTAAGTAGCTCATATTCTCATCTTGTCTAAAACAGTGTTTTGTTGACTTAGTGAATAAATTCCATCATTTCAATTGGATCTGAATAAAATTTACACTTGCTGAATTTCAAGAAAAGAACCTTCAGCAATCTCCTCCCACATTCCTACAGAAACCACAAAGTTGAAAGATATATGCAGTTTATGTATTTTAATATTCTGGTAGGTATGTTTAATAACATTCATATAAACCATGTGGTATAAAAACCCATGTACAAAGGAAATAAATATTTACTATTAAATAACAAATCTGATGATGAATTATTCCTACATTATATAATAAAATTTCCCTAGATAGCAAAATTCTTGCTCCTGAGAAGGTCATGCTGGGGATTCCTATTCTTCACCCGTATGATCAGAAGATTAATATAAAACTAATTTTGTGGTCTAAAATTCTAAGGGATTAGTTGCCCAAAGTAAATGTAAAATACTTCAAAATTACAGAATTGTTCTTTCAAAAATTAATAGCCAATTCTCAGAGTATTGAGAAATGACAAGATGACATTTGACCTCTAAGTTATCAATTACTAAGGACTTTATCAATTAGTAAATTTCATATTTGGGGCTTTAAAGAACATAAATAGTGGCAAAACTTGCAACTCTTTCATTCAGAGATCTGTCACTTATTATCAACTTTATACAGTAATGTACTGATGTATTTATAATAGAGAGGACACAGCATATTCCTAGATTGTTATATGATTGAACTTCAATGATATATACAATTTTTTAAGTATCTGAATAACTCATCCAATTAAAGGCTATCATAATCATTCTCATTAAATATACCACAAAATTATTTATTACTTTTGAAACGCCTCGAGTCAGCATCTTTCTAGTACTATGAGTTGCTCTGATCATGATATACAAACTTTCAAATACAGGTACCTTTACACACTTCAGCTCAAAATTTCATGCAATAAATATATTCACATGACATTCATATCATACATAATTCTAGCAACATTCACTTAAACGCTCTAGTAAACAATGTTAACAAAAAAGTTGAATCTTTAAAATAAATGCCAAATATTTCATTAAAAATCATCTATCTCGGGTTTCCCTGGTGGCGCACTGGTTGAGAGTCCACCTGCCGATGCAGGGGACACGGGTTCGTGCCCCGTTGTGGGAAGATCCCACATGCCGCGGAGCGGCTGGTCCCGTGAGCCATGGCCGCTGAGCCTGCGTGTCCGGAGCCTGTGCTCCACAACGGAAGAGGCCACAACGGTGAGAGGCCCGCGTATCGCAAAAAAAAAAAATCATCTATTTCATTTTACTTTGAGATGTTCAGAAAATTTTAGTTATCTCAGAAAAAGTAAAATAATCAAATTCATATCACTATAGCTTCCCATGTACAAAAGATAAAAAATATGGTTGGATATGGAAAATGAATTACTCATTTTTATAGATTCAACACAAATCTATGTCACCTTCTAATCATAAGTTTTTTGTTACCTATACTTCTAATGAAAATAAACATATTTTTGGATGCTTGCCTATAGAATACTTTCCTTTTCTGATATTTGAGATGGATTCGATTCAACATCTTCTTTCTGAAGAGATTTGAAAATTGAATTTGGGGTGGGGAGCAGTTAATGTTCCAAAAATGTAAGAATGTCATATATCATATTTCCAGAGCAAATATTTATCAGGAAAATTTGTTTTTAAAAAAGCTTGATTTCTAAAAATCCACGTTATATAATCTAAAAGCAATTATGTAAAGAATCACGTGCCATATAAGAGTTAAATAATGACAAAGCAATGCAATTGAATATGATGTAGATATTAAAATTTTGATGAAGACTGTAGCAATATAGAAGTATTTATGACATAAAAATACAGAATCTAGAATTTTAAAGCAGTTAAACGAAACACCTAAAATCAAAGTATTTGACTTTTTGGATGGTAACATTGAAGTTAATTTTTTATTGTTATCTATGCCATGAACAGATTTTAAAAATTAATAATTCTCCAAATTACCAAAGCTCAAAATTCTTATTGTTGAATTTTATTCAGGTCCCTAAATGGAATTCAGATATCAGAGATGTGGTTCACAGTGGGAACAAATAAAACTATCCTAAAAAAAATTATTTGAAAAGAAATATAAAGAAAAATAAAGAAATATGTGAAAAGCATATACTAATTAAGTAAAATATAAAAGCATTCAATATATTGCTTATAATTATATAAGTATAAAAATTAGATCAGAAATACACACACCATTATGTGGTATTGGTCACTTCTAGAAGGTGACTAGGAGTGGTGGTTAAAGGGGACTTTAGCTTTATCTGTAATGTCTTCTGTCTTAAAAAAAAGATAAAATTTAAAAATGCTAAATGAGGGCTTCCCTGGTGGCGCAGTGGCTGACAGTCCACCTGCCGATGCAGGGGACACGGGTTCATGCCATGGTCCGGGAAGATGCCACATGCCGCGGAGCGGCTGGGCCTGTGAGCCATGGCCGCTGAGCCTGCACGCCTGGAGCCTGTGCTCTGCAACGGGTGAGGCCACAACAGTGAGAGGCCCGCGTACCGCAAAAAAAAACAAACAAAAATAAATAAGTTAATAAATAAAAGTGCTAAATGATTTCTGGGTGGTGAAAATTTGAATATGTTTTGTAACTTCTAAAGTTTATCTGTGCTTAACTTTTCAAAACAAAATACAGAGAGCAAAACATAAAATTCTTTAAACATTTGAACAGTATTATGTTAAAGTCACTTATTGAATCAGGAAGCTGCCATGACTTGAGGAAGGAGCTACCAAGTGTATATTTCATGTCAATGTCAAACTCATGGACTTTCCTGTCATACCACAACATTTACCTGTGGGGACCACAGAATTTCACAAGATGATAGAGAAACTTAAAAGTCTCAAGAGTTATCAACCATACATTTTGGGACAATATGTTTAATTTCATACAAAGGAAGAAAGTGTGGAGAAAGGAGAATAATATTTTTTCAATTCTAAAAAAGAGAAGCAAATAGGTCAAATTTTTTATGCAAGTATTCATTAGTTGTAACAATTCTCTGAAGTTGGTATCATCATCATCCCATTTCTCAGATGAGAAAAAAATGAGACAGGGAATGCAAATAACTTCCAGAGTCACAGGTTTATAAGCACAGAATGAGAATGCAAACAACCCATCTGTCTGACCACCAAGCCAATACGTTTGCTACCACACCAACCTCCTGTTAGATCAAAACATCTCTCCCAAGGGTATTATGAAAAGATCTTCAAACTAGCAGACAGAAACCCAGTGTCTGGCTTCAGCTTTGCTCCCAAAGAGCTCTATGACCCTAAACTAATCATTGTGTACCTTAATTTCCTCACACATAACATAAAACCCTATGTTGTCAATTCTAATCCATACTTTTTTTCACTTTTTAACCAGTGTGAACTGTAGTTGTGTCTTATACTCATTGGCATCTTAAACTTGCTGTTGGCCAGGTGACAGTCATGATGCAGGAACGTCCACATGTGGTTCCAGGTATCCATGCTGCCATCAACCCCAGGGAATTATGTGTACTGTTGCGGCTACACATTTGGTACTGCCAAACAAGCAAAACAACAGGAGTAAAAGAAACTACCAAAGCTCTTGGAGAAGATGAAGATATTTGAAAGTAACAAACAGCTGATGAGACCAATGACTTAATGCATCCAACAAGACTAACATACAGGCCTCAAGCATCAATTTGTGAGAAAGTTCCTACTGACTTTGAACAGAAGTTGCTTAACTTCCACTGACAGTATACTCAATTGAGGAAAAAAACAAAACCTAGAGTTAGTCAAATAAGAAAATGGTAGCTGTGGGGACTTCCCTGGTGGCACAGTGGTTAAGACTCCCCGCTCCCAAGGTGGGGGGGCCTGGGTTCAATCCCTTGTCAGGGAACTAGATCCCACATGCATGCCACAACTAAGAGTTCACATGCCGCAACCAAGGAGCCCGCCTGCCTCAACTAAGACCTGGCGCAACCAAATAAATAAATAAATGTTTTTTAAAAAATAAAGAAAGCAAGAAAGAAAAAGAAAATGGTAGCCAAAACTTATGTAACAGACAATAATCAACTTGAAAGAAAATCCCAGGAGCAATAGTAGAACATATTTCCAGAAGTGCCGTATCATCTTCCATGCTCTTGATTGCAGAGGACAAGACTGAGTAAAATAATAGTCACTGACAACTCTGAGCTCAAAAGAAGAATCAGACCCAGAATATGAATAAGTTTAAGAAAAAAATGTTTCATTCTTTTGTTTATATGCTCCTTTTTATGATTGCACAAACATAATATAATTAAAATACCTTTCAACTTCATTAAATATAATATAAAAACTAAGTAGTAATACATTGTGTAAGGAATTTTTCTATATTTCAGTTTTGATGGTGGTTGGGATGGTGTGTTATGACTGCCTTTGTTTGTCAAAACTTGCAGCACTAAACATTAAACTAAGTAAATTTTACCATACGTAAATTATGCCTCAATAAAAAAAATTTAAGAACAGTGTACTAGTTTAATTGGCAGTGTTTTTCTTTTAGTGGTACATAAAATAATGGTGAATCTAAAATCTGATGGCACCTTAGATTCAATGAAATACAAGATATCTAAAGAATGACTATTAGAGGGCTAGAATCCATCATATGACCACTGTGTCTATATCAAGTGCTATGTCAGTTTCCGGATATTTTAAGATGAGTAGGGACTTCCCTGTTCCCTACCCCAATGCAAATATGTGCACCAGTTTCTCTCTCAATTTCCTTGCCTCTGTGATGACTGGTTTTAAAAAGATATTCTGAAAAAAAAAGATATTCTAGAAAAAAATCAAAGTAATATTTTTTAAAAATTCTTATCTGAAAGACATTAAGGATGAAATCAACAAGAGGTAAGTTTAAAAAATGGCACAGACAAAAAGCAAGTCCAGGTTTCTGTCATCAAGTTAAGGCTAAGAATAAATCAAGAATCTGAACAAAAGTTCAGGAAAAACTTTCTACAAAAGTTCAGGAAAAAAAAGTTTTCATTTATATCCTCCAAGTCAAACTCTAGACATCTACTCACAACTATTAATATAAATTTATAATCCTCTGTGGTAGCATTTTTGTAAGACATCACAACTATCTAGAGGTATTTTGAGACTTATTTTCACCAGCATTCAGCACCACAAATGAAAGAGAATAAAACCATTATAATCTCTGACACTCGTTGTATTATATAAGAAACTAGATCAGTAGTCAAGAACACCAAATGCCTTTATGGTGAATGCCTGTTTTACAGACAAAATTTAAATCATTATGTATGTATAATTTTTTTTCATATCACTATGCTACAAAAATGTATTTTAATTGATTGAATTTTAAAAATGAATTAACCGGCCTACTGTGTGCTAGGCATTTGTGATTTATGTAGGGGAGTAGGTAAGGCATACATTGTCCCTGTATTCCTAAAGTTCTGTAATCTACTTAGTTCACATCTACTATTTATTTATATTCTAGAATAAAATATTAATAATAAATTTCATTTACACAGGAAAAAAACCTTCATAAAAAGGGGAACACTTTTGTAATACTAGAGAAGCCTAGGTAGACTAGTGGTTAAGTGAATGTGAGCAGGTCTACACTGCTGCTCCCACCACCTTCTAGGTCTTCAGCCTTGACAAGTTCGCACCTTTCTCTTCCTGAATTCCTCCAGCTGTTAAACAAGCATCTCAGCACTCATCTGTGAGATGCTACAAAAATAAAATATATGTTAAGCTCTTGGTGTAATGCCTGGCTTATAGTAAGTAAGCACTTGATAACTGTTTGCTGGGTTCTATGTTCAAAAAAGTAGGCCCCTGATTTATTTTAATATAGGATGGACTTTATTTTTTAAAAAGTCATTAAATTTTATTACACAATTGCAACCCACTGAGTAACGAGATAGTCTTGTATTTTCCCCATAAATATGGCATAACCCAATAAAGTTCCTTTATGCAAACTCAAATAAATTAGGGCTTGACTATTCACCTCACCAAAAATTTCACACTGATTCCTTTAAGTAACAACTCCTTTCAGTACATATAAGACCAAAAATTAAATTTCCAAAAAAACCCCACTATTTTTAAACTTTTCCAGAATTATATTTTAGAAAGTGACATATACTTTTAGTTATGATTCATATAGGTATATTATCAAATAGATTGATGTACATGGAAACATTAAATTAATACAGTATTACACATTTTCACTGTAGTCAGTTGTTACTTTAAATCTAGTTTATCAGCACAGCTAAACGCAACAATACCTAAAGAAAATCCACACTGTCATATGACATCCTCGTTTAATCAACAACAAAGATTTTGTAGTCATGCATTTACTTTAACCACTGTATAAACAACCATGTAACCTTCAAAAGACCTCATGGGGGTAACCAAATATTACGAAATTATAAAGTCAAACTGGGCACTCAAAAAGCTTTTCTGTGAGGAAAGATTTTATCTAGAATCACCGGTGTTTAGTTTAGCTTAAGAGATAAAAACAGCATTATTCCCATTATATAACTGACTCCCATCATCCAAATGGAACATCGAGGGTGTGTTATTTCTCTTTGCCTGACTGCAGAGTTGGTAGCCCTTTCAAGTACCAACAGGTAGTAAAAGTCATCAGGTAATTATTAAATGAAAGCATTTGCACCCCTCTTAAAATAAGAAATGGACAACAAAGTAGCAAACTAAATACTTTCCAACCTCAACTGAACTTACTAGGCTGCTGGAACTCCTCAAGTTGTTTGCAAGAAAATTGCAAGCTAAAAAATTCAGTACTATCTTTTTTATACAGTTTCATGATTGTTTTGAGTCATTTTTTGGAAAAGTGAAAGAGAAAAAGGAACGGGAACTAAGATTTTAGGGTCCTACTACTATGTGCTTTACACACACATGAAAATTTTTTGGAAAAGTGAAAGTTTTAATCCCCATTTTATGAGCAAGGGAACAGAGGCTCTGAGAGGTTAAGTAACTTGCCCAAGGTTACCCAATAAGAAAATGGCACATCTTCAATTCAGACCCAAGTCCATGTGACAAAGTCAGAACAGGCAGACGGAAAGTTGTTTTTTTTTGTTTGTTTGTTTTTTGCGGTACGCGGGCCTCTCACTGTTGTGGCCTCTCCCGTTGCGAAGCACAGGCTCCAGACGCGCAGGCTCAGCGACCACGGCTCACAGACCCAGCCGCTCCGCGGCATGTGGGATCCTCCCGGACCGAGTCACGAACCTGTGTCCCCTGCATCGGCAGGTGGACTGTCAACCACTGCGCCACCAGGGAAGCCCCAGAAAGTTATTTTTTTAGAAGGTTTGGGAAAGTAATCTCTAAAGAAAGTCTTTCACATGATACATACTAAAATCACATATACTTTGAATAGATGGATCAAAGCAGTAAGGTACCAAGTATGATCTTGGAGAAGGTGCTTTCTCTCTCATTGTCTCAAGTTTTGTTTTGTTTTTTTCACCTGATAAATAAGGACAAAGATAGTAGTATCCCTCACACAAGGTTGTTAAAAAGACAAATACTCTAATATATTTAACATTCTTAACATAAGACCCAGCATCTAATAAGGTCTTAATAAATGTTGGTCAATTTTTGTACATTACTCTTGCTGTCATGTATAAAATTAAAAAGTCTTTACTCTCTGCTAGGTCATCAATTGTGAGGTCTCTGAAGAAGTCACTGGGTCTGTCCTATTCTCTGTCTTGAAAGAGAATAGAGTAAGTGCTCAACACTCTTTGAATAAATAAATCTAATAATTTCCCATTCACTTTTATCTCAATGCATAAATATTGATTCAAACGCCTTGATTGAAACGTTCTCTGAGGACAAATGATCCTTCATTGGAAGTCCTACTTGCTTAAAGAGAAAAAAAACAAACCCAGAACCTCCAAACATCATGTAAAGAAAAACCAGGCAGACATACATGCAAAAAAACCCCTCAATTCACAGCTTTTTCTGCTCCATTTGAAAGTAATCACCCCGAACTCTAGAAAAATATATAAATTCTCATCATCTTCTGAAATCTTCTATCACCCTCTAACAGGATATTATTACCAGTCCTCTAATCATACAGCAAGGAAAGAAGAGCTAAAAACCAATATTTTTATGTCTGTCCACTCGGCTCTATATAATTGTCTTTGAATTAATATTTACATTTTTAACTTATTGTCTTTATAATTCAGTCAGATAGGTTACTTTACCTGTTGACACCTTAAGCATCTACAAGTTGATAAAGACTAGTTTGGGGAAGGACACACACTGAAATCACTTCAAATGTTCAGGTAAAGCAGGACAGCACAGTGATGAAGAACATAGGGTTTGGAATCAGACAGACCTGACATGAAAACCTGGTTCCATCCCTTCCTTAATCTCAGTTAAGAAAACTGTATGAGCCTCAGGGTGTCCTTCTGTGTAAAAAGGGATGAAACATGAACTTCACAGGGTCATTGGGAGGACTAGGGGAGCCAGTGTATGTGCAAGTGCTGCCATAGTACTTGGTTTTAATAATATCAATGACCTATTTTCAAGCAACTTTCAAAGAAAGCATTACAATCACCTTAATTAAAGGTCCATGGGGAGTGTTCCTTCCCAAGCCATTCCTTTTACAGCCTCAAGCATTCACCCAGATTCCTCTATCTGACATGTATAAGAAGAAGAAAAGGGAAAGAACAGGCTAGAAGATAACTGCAACTATTGGAAAAACACAAATTCTTCTACCACATCCCTCTTTGCAAAAAACTTTCTTAAACGAGCAAAATCCTAATGTGGACAAAGCAATCATTGAAAACTCACTGTGAACAAAATAATGTGAGCCAGTGCTACTGTGAATAAAAAGATGAATAAATCCAGGGGCTTCCCTGGTGGCGCAGTGGTTGAGAGTCCGCCTGCCGATGCAGGGGACACGGGTTCGTG
>NW_006775627.1:1699191-1752676 GCF_000442215.2 Lipotes vexillifer | reverse complement strand
GGGGCACGAACCCGCGTCCCCTGCAGCGGCAGGCGGACTCTCAACCACTGCGCCACCAGGGAAGCCCAGAATGCTTGCATTTTTAAGAAAACACACCAGTTCAAAATGTGAACACACTATAGTGTGCTATCCTCTTCCATGATCATCCCTTCTTTCTTCATGACCTTCATGACCTAGAAAATCGGGTTCTCACCAATTTTCTACAGTTTATGACCAGTGGTAACCTGGTTGTGATACCTTAATGAGAAAAAAATGTAGCTGTTCACTTTATGACCAAAGTAATAATCTGCCTTCCTTCAGAAATGGCATTTGACAATTTTTAACTGAATGAGTATCCATGTGGAAATGAAACTGGCAGGACATGAAGATGGCACCAACAATCTCGATGAAAAAGAACACCTTCATGCAGATGTCACCTCATGCTCCACACCCAAGAGAATCTGTGCTGTCAAGAGAACTAACCTCATCAAGAATTTAGGAAGGAAATGCATAACCCATTCAACCAAATCACTTCATTTAAAGACATATATCATCAACAAACAATTCATAAGTAGTTCCCATCTTACATATCATTTTTAATGTAAAGGGATTATTTATAGTTTACAGATGTGGAAAGTATGTGACCACCATATAAGAGGTTCCCAGCCTGTATTCTGCTCCTGCAGCTTCCTGAAAAAGGATGAAACCTGAGCAGTGGATATGGAAGGTCCAAAATAAAAATCTAGTCTTCTTATACATGAGAGAACCGTCTTGGAGTCTCAAAGATAAGCTCTTTTCATTAGGAAACACTGTCAACAATAAAGCCCAGTGAAAGAACATATTTGGTTAGTTGGTTATTTTCTTTCTTAGAGGAAAAAGGAATAAAGGTTTACAATATACACATTGTGTGCTCACTATCTCCACATCTTACCAGGTAGAGGCTTTTCTAATGATTGTAACAAGCCAGAAAACCTGCTTACAATCGCATTCCATGAACTAATGAATTACAAGACAGCATGATATGTATTGGGGAAACGACGATCCTTAACCAAATATCAAATACTAATTGACTTATTAGAAACCAAGAATCAGAAGCTTAAACCAATCTTGTGAACTTTTCATATGGTTGATGTTCAAAAACTTTAATAATTTAGCTACAGAGATTTAATTGTGAAATTTAAATCACGGTCAGTGAGTTTAATTACTGTCAATATTTCATGATTCCACATATGAATACTTCGAATTAATCCCAGGCTTGAGCCTATGAGATAGGTATCTTCATTTGCAGATAGAAAGAAGAAAAAAAGAAAGAAAACAGATGCAAAGAGGTGAGATAATTTGTCCAAAATTTCCTAACTGTTCAGTGGCTGAGCCAGGGTACAATAACAGGTCTCCCTGAAATGCCAAGACTATTCGCAGTGCTTCTTGACTGTCACTTCACATATATAAGTCACAAGTTTAAGGCTACAAAGGTGGCTGCTGGAGTCCGGTCAGATGAAGAATAACCTCTATGTTGCCTGATGTCATACTGGCAGCTCTGCCCCTGTGCCTGCTGAGCTAGGGGCCCTGGAGCCCCAGGAAGGGAAGGAACAGGCCACAGCCAACCACCTCTTGCTGCCATAGCAACAATCCGCAGGCCTCCTGGGCTGTTGGATATTCCCTTTAGGAATTTTCCCTTTGGCACCTCACTGGGCCTTGAGATCCACTGCCCCAGTGCGGGCAGCATTCTCCAGTCTTGCCATTAACAATCCCAGGCTGAGAAAGACAGTTTTGATACTCAGTTCTGACTAAGAAAAGGCAATGCTAACAACTTCCCAGAGTTCAGTGAGAAGAACTAATCTCAGGGAGAATTTTCATGGAGGTAGGGAGAGGGCACATACACATTTAAGTTCTATATTCAAGAAAAGGTTCATCTGAGGAACCAGACATAATGTTAACCAAGGCAAAAAAAAGTATTTGAAATTGCACAGTAACTGGCATTTCAGAGATTTGGACTTTCCTTATTTTAAAACAGAGAGAGTATTGTTTACACTGCCTTGGAGGTTGTTCAAAGATGTGTATTTTTAATAAGGTTGAGTCACATTTTCATTCCAGCCAAAGTAATTCTATTCCATGAATATAACTTCCATGTACTGCACATTTTCAATACAACTAGCTGCCAATGCCCAGCCCAATACCTGACACATAGTTAGCCTTCAATAAGTATCTGTTGAATGGAAAAAAAAAAAAAAATCAGTGAACTGTTGATTCTTTCAGGGAGATTTCTTGTATTGTTGTTGTTAAAATGGGTTATCTATTAAGAAGCTTCAAACCCAAACCTCAATTAATCAATTAATTAAACCCCAATTAATCCAAGTTTAAAACTACCCTTCTCAAAATCCAAGGGGTGGATTTTCGAAACTGGGCACCCAGTTTCGTCACCCCTCAGTGGAGCCTGAGACTCCCAGCCCTCTCACCCTCCTTGACCCAGCAAAGATTAATACCCCGAACTCCCCATGTGTCCTCCCCAGTGCTGCTGGGAGGAGACCAAGCCTAGCCTGGGGACCACACATGCTTCATATGAAGCAATGCATTCTTCCAAACCAAGTGGATAATTACACAGAGACACCTAACTTCTCAGCCCATTCTAATAACTGACTACTCCTATTTTTCCCCTAAGCATGTCCTTTCCTTGGCATGTCTCTCTCTGATGGCAAGTCACAGGGCCATCCCACACAGATTTCTCTGAAACTTGTAATGGCTTTCACAGTTTCTAGCTGAGCTGGTTTCCTCACTGCTGAATACTTTGCAGTCTTTCAGTTCTGGAATCACATTTACCCAAATCTGAAACTCATACCCTATCAAGGTTAATGATTTCATTGGAAATAGACCAAATGTTTAACAACAGATGAAAGATCTAAAAAAAAGCAAACACACACAGACCTACATATGGTTTGTTATACAACTATTTCAAAAAGCATTTTTAAAAGAGTTTTAAATAGATGAAATAACCTATAATACAATCCTGGAGAAAAGAAATATAAAAATAGCATTTGTAGTTAAAAGTCTAAATGCTTATTTAAAAGTCTAGAAGGATGCATTCTATCTAAACTATATTTGAAAGTACACTGGTTTCAAGATACAAATACTGATACATATTTATTTATACATATTTATCAGTATTCTTCTGATAAATAAATTTGGAAAATATTGCTTTCCATATTTCCATTTTGGAAGCCCATTACACATATTAGCATATTAAAGTTTCCAAGAAGACCTTTAGGGAAGAAAACAGTTTAATTTTGTTTAAACCCAGACTTTCCCAAAATTATTTGACTATATAAGTTGTTTTTACAGAAAACGTTAACTTGTGTCTTATTCAGAAAGCACCTTGGGAAATGCTAAAATGTAAATCATGTTAACAGTGGTTAACTCCAGGTGGCCTAGATAATAATTATTTTTCTTTACATATATTCCTATTGCTTTCAAACATTCTGTGATAAGCACGTCATTTAATAATCAGAATAAAATAAAATAAAATACAAAAAAAAATGTTTAGTCCCACTTTACGTCACTCCTACTATTAGTTATTATATTGGCTTTGCCACCCCTGGCAGTTCTGGGGAGGGAGGGGAGGGGGACGAGGTAGGAAAGCAGAATGCAAAGTAGTCGTCAAATCAATGAGTCCCACTCTCAGAACTGCCACTGCATAGCCATGTGACCCTGGACAGGAAGCTCAGCTTCCTCTTTTGCACAACGTGGATAACAACTACATCAACTTTATAGAATGGTTGTTGACTGTTAAATGCAGTAGCACGTGTCATGCATTTAACACAGAACCTGGTGAGTAGTCAGTGTTCCACAAATGCTTATTGCTTGTATGACCAGAGTCACTCAAGCCATCATCCACTGTTCCTAAACAACTATGATGCTGATCCTTCTAATTAGTAGAAATTTGAATGAATTTACAAATATTCATTCAGCCTCTGAAGCAATTAAGACTCCATACGATTTTACATACTATCTTGTAAAACACATTATTTAGAAGTAAATTTACCAGGAACATGTTATTGTTCAGGAAACTTTCCAAGTGCAGTCTGTGCGTGGGTATAATCTATTCTGCCTGAAATTTTTCATTAAACCTACTAAGGAAAAGTGGATCTTAATTAGGTTAAGAAATTTTGAATTAGTCTTTCCTCTTTGACATTAAAACTCACCTCCAAGAATATAGAAAATATTCCTATATTAAGTAAAAGAGCGAATCCAGAAAAACAAGTAAATAAGGCTAATTTAACTGTATTTTCTCTACTACAGGCTTTCAGTCAAGGGTGTGCTGGGTTAATTTTCAGACTATGCCATCATGCTGCCACCAGAACCTCAAGAGGTACAATTTTACACTAGCTGGACAAATGTGCCCACCCACCTCCTCTGTACTAAAGGATACAGTCACAGCATCCCTAAGGGTGAAGGAGTCAGATATTGGAGATTCCTCTTCTCTTATCAATAACTAAAGTTAGTTTCTAGATTGTCACTTCATTCTACAGCATTTGTGTTAAAGTATAATGGCTCGATTTCTTGTTTATAGGAGGTGAAGGATCTTATTTTAATCTATGTGTAAAAAAAAGTTCTCTTCAGTTTATGACAGCCTATGATTAGAATGGTGTCTCATGTCCCAACTCCCTCTTTTAAATAATGATGTTCTTGTGTATGATATTACAATTGAAAATTTTCAGTCACTGCATATCAGTCCTAACAAAATCAAAGAAATGCAGTTAGAGTTACTCTAATCTTGTATCAGAGAAAAGTGAAATATTAAAAGGTAAGGCAATTCCCACAATAGTGAAGCGAGGAAACAGAATTACAATCACCTTGGTAGCATATTCCAAATGTCAGAGGGGGCATTTTTCTCCTTTAAAAGGAAATGTGATTTTCATTAAGATTAGTACTCATTTTGTATTCAACGTTCCAAGAACAACTTTGCTGCATCTAGCATGGGGACGTTCACAGGGCACTCAGGAAGAAAACCAACCCCATCACCCACTTCCTGGGAGAGGAAAATAAGAACAGGGCCCACCTCCTCACTCCGTGTTTTCCAATTAGTATAATAATGATGCCAGCATTACAAAAGGTTGTTTCCAACAAAGTAGGTAATATTTAAAAAAAAAAAAAAAGAAAGAAATGCCTGGCATGCACTGGTGTTACTTCCATACTTTCATTCTGTGCTATCATCTTCTTCCACCAGGGAGAAAAATGAGGGCCAGTGAAAAGAAAGAAAGTGCCTAAGCCAGTGAGTGGCAGAGCAGAGATTCGGTTTTCCATTCCAGGTCTTCTGCTTCCAACTCCCTTCTAAAACAGCTGCCTGTCAAGTGCTTAGTCTGACTTCTGACAGGACTAGTTTTATTTGAAACCAAAACCAAATGCTGTTAAATGCCAGAGAGCCAAAATAAATGTTAAATGTACTGGTTCGCTGCATCAGACAACAGTAAGGTAGGCTGCTGAGTTAAATGGAGAGTATCAGAGTCGCTTAAAATGCTTTATGGAATGCTCTATCACCTGCCCCTGCATTAAATGATCACTTTTTAGAGGTTTATTTCAGATGAATTCTGGCTTACAATTTCATCCTATTTTGGAACAGTGTAAAATGCCAACTTGTTGCCAAAAGCATTCTTAGAAAAAAAAAAAAAATGAACTTGTTTTCCACTATGATATTCGCAGTTTGGGACCCATTTTGAAGTGTAACTCTCAAAAACACTGGGAGGAGTACTCATACTGATTTTTCTTTCCTAGGTGCTTATTTGATGATGTAATTTCTTTCATTCATGATACCTCTAAATTCTCAGCCTCTTCGTTCATGAGCTGGAAGAATATACCCTCTATTTTTTGATCTTACTCTTCAGCTATTACTGTTCCCGTCAAAAGGCTAATTTCTTCTACTGATAGAAGAACTGAATCAAAATAGCAAGGCTCTTGACAATTTAGATTTCAGTGTGTTGACACAAACGAGGAGAATTCTTATGTACTAATTAATCATATAATTAATGACTAATTGCTTTACTCCCAAAACCTGTAACTTATTCTGTAAATCAAATGTTACTCAGCTATCATTATTCAAATAGGACTATTTAGGCTGCAAATAATAATACAGCACTTATGTCCTGTTATTCAATTCTACCCATGAAGGCCAAAGTTTTTCTTTGCTGGAAGTTTGAGATGGAAGTGTCATTACTCAGAATTTTCACTTGAACTACTAACAAAACACAAATTTCTTTCATAAATACTACTGCAGGGATTAATGCTAAAAGAGAATCTCAAACCAAGAATAGAGTTTTATAGCAGAATACTGAGAGATTTACAACAGCACTTTTAAGGGTGTAGCCATTTGATGGGGTCTTAGCGATAATTCATTGATTGATGGCTGCAAAAATGAATGTTAACTATACTGTACACCTGTAACTTACATAATATTGTACATCAACTATATTTCAATTAAAAATATCATTGGAGGATTTCAAATAAAAAGATGAATGCTGGGCTTCCCTGGTGGCGCAGTGGTTGAGAGTCCGCCTGCTGATGCAGAGGACGTGGGTTCGTGCCTCGGTCCGGGAAGATCCCACATGCCGCGGAGTGGCTGGGCCCGTGAGCCATGGCCGCTGAGCCTGCGCGTCCGGAGCCTGTGCTCCGCAACGGGAGAGGCCACAACAGTGAGAGGCCCGCATACCGCCAAAAAAAAAAAAAAGATGAATGTTAACTACTCAGTTTTTGTGTAACTAAGCTTATACTACTCTAGTAGACAAATAATTTGCTGGTCTACATTCCCAACACTGACCTCTTGTTCAGGGTCACACAAATAATTCAAATAATACTCATCCATCCAATAACTGATCATTATGTGTCTAGGTATGTTCATGCATTAAACCCAACAGTACACCCAAGAACAATATTTAAGACTATGGTTTCACAAAGGAAACCATCTACAAAACAAAAAGACAACCTACTGAATGGGATAAAATATTTGCCAATGATATGACCAATAAGAGGTTAATATCCCACATGTATAAACAGTTCATACAACTCAACATCAAAAAAAAAAAAACCCAAACAACACAATTTAAAAAGTGGGTGGGAGACTTGAATAGACATTTTTCCAAAAAAGACATACAGATGGTCAACAGGCACATGAAAAGATGCTCAAAATCATTAATCATCAGAGAAACGCAAATCAAAGCTGCAATGAGCTATCACCTCACACCTGCCAGAATGGCTATCATCAAAAAGACCACAAATAACAAACGTTTGTGAGGATGTGGAGAAAAGGGAACCCTTGTACACTGTTGGTGGGAATATAACTTGATGCAGCCACTGTGTAAAAGAGTACAAAGTGGCCTTAAAACACTAAAAATAGAACTACCATATGATCCAGCAGTTCCACTCCTGGGTATGTAACAGAAGAAAATGAAAACATTAATTTGAAAAGATATATGCACCCCAATGTTCATAGCAGCATTATTTACAATTGCTAAGATATGGAAGCAACCCAAGTGTCCATCAACAGATGAATGGATAAAGATGTGGTGTATATTTATATGTATACACACACACACACACTCACACACACACACACACACACAACGGAATACTACTCAGCCATAAAAAGAAATGAAATTTTGCTATTTGCAACAACATGGATGGACTTAGAAGCTACTATGCTGAGTGAAATAAGTCATACGGAGAAAGACAAATACTGTATGATATCACTTATGTGGAATCTAAAAAATAAAACTAGTGAATATAATAAAAAAGAAAACAGACTCACAGATATAGAGAACAAACTAGTAGTTACCAGTGTGGAGAAGGAAGACGGGGAGACACAAGATAGGGGTAGGGGATTAAGAGGTACAAACTACTAAGCATAAAATAAATAAGGATATGTTGTACAGCACAGGGAATATAGCCAATATTTTATAATAACTATAAACAGAGTATAACCTTTAAAAATTGTTAATCACTAAGTTGTACACCTGAAACTTACATGATATTGTAAATCAACCATACCTCAATTTTTAAAAAAGGTTAAAAAAAACGCAAAAAAGAGGCAAACCAAGAGGAAAGAGAAACGGATAAAGTGCTATATGTTTTATGTCACATATAAGAATAATAGCATCCACAAGGAACTATTGTCCAATATTTTTAGTAAGGTTGAAATAATGCCGCAGTACATGATTAGTTAATAATTTATTTTCAGTCATTTAGTGATCATCAAGTGTGTGCTAAGAACCACATGGAATTAAGAAGTGTGTGTGTGTGTGGGGGGAGAGAGAGAGAGAGAGAGAGATGAGGTTAACTCCAAGTTATTCAGCCAGAAGTGAATCTTTATGCCCATGAAAAGACAGGTACAAAACTGTTCATAGCAGCTTTGCTCCTAAGAGCTAAAAACTGTAAAAGGCCCGAATGTCTATAAATATTACAATAAAAAATATACTTATATAATGGAATACTACACAGCAGTGAAAAAGAATGAACTACTGTTAACTTTTAAAAAAATGGATGAATCTCACAGGCATAATGTTGAACAAAGGAAAGTAGACATAAAAGAATGATTTGATTCCATTTATATGAAGTTTAAGAATAAGAACAACTAATCTATTGTGATGGAGGTCAGAATAGTGATTACCTTTGGGAAGTACTGCTGAAGAGAGAGCAAAAGGGAGGACTCTAAGCTGCTAGAAGTATTCCATATTTTGATCTGATTGGTGATTACATGTTTACATATGTATTAATACAAATTCATTGAGCTGTTTGATTTCTGCACTTTACGGTATCCAATTATTTTAGTCCTATAAAATTAAAAAAAATAATATGATCTCCACTTTTTTAGGGTTTCACAATCTAGTTAATTTGATCAAACATATCGGGAATGAGTATTAGTACAACAGATTGTACACTGCTTAAAGTATAGTAAAATACCCACGCACATATGGTCACCTTATCGTTGATAAAGGAGGCAGGAATGTACAGTGGAGAAAGGACAGCCTCTTCAATAAGTGGTGCTGGGAAAACTGGACAGGTACATGTACAAGTATGAGATTAGATCACTCCCTAACACCATACACAAAAATAAGCTCAAAATGGATTAAATACCTAAATGTAAGGCCAGAAACTATCAAACTCTTAGAGGAAAACATAGGCAGAACACTCTGTGACATAAATCACAGCAAGATCCTTTTTGACCCACCTCCTAGAGAAATGGAAATAAAAACAAAAATAAACAAATGGGACCTAATGAAACTTCAAAGCTTTTGCACAGCAAAGGAAACCATAAACAAGACCAAAAGACAACCCTCAGAATGGGAGAAAATATTTGCAAATGAAGCAACTGACAAAGAATTAATCTCCAAACTTTATAAGCAGCTCAGGCAGCTCAATAACAGAAAAACAAACAACCCAATCCAAAAATGGGCAGAAGACCTAAATAGACATTTCTCCAAAGAAGATATACAGATTGCCAACAAACACATGAAAGAATGTTCAACATCATTAATCATTAGAGAAATGCAAATCAAAACCACAATGAGATATCATCTCACACCAGTCAGAATGGCCATCATCAAAAAATCTAGAAACAATAAATGCTGGAGAGGGTGTGGAGAAAAGGGAACACTCTTGCACTGCTGGTGGGAATGTGAATTGGTACAGCCACTATGGAGAACAGTATGGACGTTCCTTAAAAAACTACAAATAGAACTACCATATGACCCAGCAATCCCACTACTGGACATATACCCTGAGAAAACCATAATTCAAAAAGAGTCATGTACCAAAATGTTCATTGCAGCTCTATTTACAATAGCCTGGGGAGGGAAACAACCTAAGTGTCCATCATCAGATGAATGGATAAAGAAGATGTGGCACATATATACAATGGAATATTACTCAGCCATAAAAAGAAACGAAATTGAGCTATTTGTAATGAGGTGGATAGACCTAGAGTCTGTCATACAGAGTGAAGTAAGTCAGAAAGAGAAAGACAAATACCGTATGCTAACACATATATATGGAATCTAAGGGGAAAAAAAATGTCATGAAGAACCTAGGGGTAAGACAGGAATAAAGACACAGACCTACTAGAGAACTGACTTGAGGATATGGGGAAGGGGAAGGGTAAGCTGTGACAAAGCAAGAGGCATGGACATATATACACTACCAAACGTAAGGTAGATAGCTAGTGGGAAGCAGCCGCATAGCACAGGGAGATCAGCTCAGTGCTTTGTGACCGCCTGGAGGGGTGGGATAGGGAGGGTGGGAGGGAGGGAGACGCAAGAGGGAAGAGATATGGGAACATATGTATAACTGATTCACTCTGTTATAAAGCAGAAATTAACACACCATTATAAAGCAATTATACTCCAATAAAAGAAAAAGAAAAAGGAGACTAAAATGATCACTTAATAACAGCAAAGGGGGAGGAGAGGGAGAAATAAATCCAAGTATCCATCAATAAGGGACTGGTTATATAAATTATGTTCATCCCTCATAATACACAGCTATGAGGGAAAAATAGAGCCCATTATGTAATAAAATGGAATAAAAACCAAGTTATATTATTAAGGGAAAATCAAGGTACAAAGTACCACCAACTGTGTATAAAAGAGTAAGAAGCAATATGCATCCACACACCCATTTGCTCCTGACCGTAAGAAGATGCTCTGTCCAGTGGAGTAGCCACGAGCCACATGAGGCTTTTCAGCACTGGAGAGGTGGCTGATGTGACTAAGAAAATAAAATTTAAATTTTACATAATTTATTTAAATTTCAAATCTGACAGTGGAAAATATTTTTGCTGGTAAAGTCAACGTCATTGCTTTGTAGAATTAGAAGCATGTTAACCACTGCATTGTATAATATATCATTTAAATTGAATTTTTTAACTTTTTTTTTTTTTTTTTGCGGTACGCGGTCTTCTCACTGTTGTGGCCTCTCCCGTTGCGGAGCACAGGCTCCGGACGCGCAGGCTCAGCAGCCATGGCTCAGGGGCCTAGCCGCTCTGCGGCATGTGGGTTCTTCCCGGACCGGGACACAAACCCATGTCCCCTGCATCGGCAGGGGGACTCTCAACCACTGCGCCACCAGGGAAGCCCTTCAATTGAATTTTTTAACCTAGCTCCTAGAAAATTTAAAATTACGTTTGTGGCTCACATTACATTTCCATTAGACAGCACTGGTACAGAGTATCCTATAAGGATTTGTAAGGACCATAACACTGATTGCCTCTGGGGAGAAAACCTGGTGAATAGGAAGCAAGGGGTATAGCGGGGAGATCTCTCACTGTTTTGTCATTTTTCTCTTTTGAACTCTGTGCCATTTGAATATATTGCCTATTAGAAAAATAATGAATAAAATGATGTGACCTATAAAGAGAATAATTGTCATTGGCATAACTATCAATTCACTTTAGATGGAATCTCTCCCCTCAAAAAAAAATACATGGTACTTTTGAAGAGGTTATATACAGTTTGGGGCACAAAATGCTTTCTAATAACCTAAGATCACAGAAGTGCTTCACAAATTAATGGTACCAGAGTTACCAACTGAACATAAGAGATAAGACTTCAAACCTCAAACTGCTAGTTTAGTGCCAGCACAGTCCAGCAATTTTGCACCACTGCCTCTTCTTCTGCAATCAGAGACTGTTCTGCTTTTCATTTTTCCATCATTGAATATATTTTGCCTGTTTTCCTGTTCCTTTCTTCACCTACATCCTCAAATAATAAAATTTTAATTATCTCTACATTTCCATTTAACTCAGCATGCATCTACTTGGCTAACCAAAGAAGGAAAAATGCCAGGAAAATTCTCCCCTTCACACCCATGAAATTTAATTTTTTCCATAAAACAATAGTGTAAAAACATAAGCAGATCACTAAGGGCTCAAGGAAAGGGAGTAATGAGTTTATATACACAACTGAGATACACTTAATGTATTTAGATATAAAATTTAAAAATCCAAATTGCATACAAGGTATTACCATTTCTCCCAAATTTTCCCATTTTATTTTAAAAATAAACACTGAACATTTTTTCTGCATTGACATAGCCAATTTTAGAACTTTAAACGCATATGGCAATGAAAACTGTCTCGTTAGCAGTGTTCATTTTAAGCTGGTCGGTTCTCTAGGATTCAAGGAAGAAAAAAGCCTCCGTTCTCAACTCCTAAAGGCTCCCCTCCTTTTCTCACATGCTCTCCTTCCACTTCCACAAGAATATCTGACACAGGGCTGCATTGGTGAGTATCATTCTTAGGAAATGCCCCCAGGATCACAGAGATAATGTGTACAACGCTCAGGCCCTGAGACAGGCCCTCACCAGTCACACAAATCACGTGCCGGAATGAACAATGATCACCAAAAACAGGGGCTTTGACTAGGTTTGATTTGAGAGCATGGCATTCTAAATAACCTTTAACTAGTAAAACAAAATGGCTAAGTGCCAGAATTTTTTAAAATTGTTTCTTAAAAAAAAAAAAGTTTCTTGACTGGAAATCTTATGATATCCCCTGTGAAGACCGGTAAGTGGTAAACATGTCGACAATGAAATTTAATAGCTACCACTGTACTACTCCCTGCCTCCTATACTGTGTGGGCCTTCAGCCATAGCCCATCACTTCTGAGTGTTCCAAGGCAAACCAATGGTACTTGGGATATTTTTGTGTTCAAACCATTACAATTATCTGTGGAGTTCCAGAAACTTGGTCTCTACCTTGCCTAGGTTTTACAGTGATACAACAAAACTGGGAATACCCCAAATCCATGATATTCAAATATCCAATACTGCCAGCTTCAACTTCTGATGTGCTTAATACCTGGAAGAATACGAAAATGATAGCAAATATTCATTCAACACCTTCAGGTAACTTTTAGAACTGCCACTAAGTCGAGCTTGCATAATCTGCTTAGTGTCTGAATTATGAGTTAACTTAGTAACTATGAGTCACACAAAAATAAAAGTCCCGAAGTGATGCACACCAAATATATATATATATATATATGTATGTATATATACATATGAAATGCTGAATTTGATTAGGAAACTCTAAAAATGCCTGTACGTGTGTACATTCTGGGCTATACCGCTTATAAGCACTAAATTAGTTGGAAACACGTTCCTAGGCTTCACAAAGTTACCACCACAAACTTCGGGACTACATTTTCTTAGCATCATCTAAGAGTGAATTTCCTATGTATTTCTACATACATACAGGATCACAAACAGATGAACAGATGATATGAACTACCCTTAGACATTGTTCCTTTCAGACCAGACTGTATTTCAAAAATAATATATGGTAAGCTAGAGTAAATTACAGGTTGGAATAGGTTCTAGATACAAAATTTGTCCTATTTAAATGTAAGGGAAAAATCAGTATTATTTCCCCTTTCAGATCACTAGTGTTAAATATTTTTTATTGAAACGAAGTCACACCTAACTTTCCTAGCTGGGGGGAAGTTCATAGGTAATAAACTAACACAGTCAAACTTATCCTCTTTTAGAAGAAGAGAAAACTGAAGAAAGAAGACTGGTAGCCTAGGATCACAACCCAAAGTGTAAAAATTAGTTTCTTTCCGCATGCCAACATTCTTTGCCACTTTCAGCTTTGCTCTCCTGAAGCAGAGCAAAAACATTTTTTGCTTTAAATTGAAGCATCTAATTGCTCTCTGGGAATGGGCACCTTATGTAGAAACAAAAGATAGGAAGAAACCACTCTCATAACCTGGTAGGACACTTTGCTCAGTAGTTTTGCGGCCAATGACTAACCGAATCATGAACACTTGAGAATAATGAAACTGCCTCAGACCACGAAACACAGATGCTGTCCTGTAAGACAGGGACCCTGTCTCTTTCCTAATTCTCCTAGAGCAGGGATACCTGACTATCAGGCATAAAAAGAAGAGACAAAGAAAGGGTTGCTCCTCTCTCTGCCACTTCTACTTTGTGTATAACATGCATCCACTTTAGCACAAAGAAGGTAAATCAATTCAATGGATCTTATAATTATCTTGACTACTGTGGACTCAGTTGGTCTAGAAACTACAGCACATCCATCAGACATGGGAATGGCAAGGTGGCAGCCATTTTCGGATTTAGCAACTCAATTTCCTGTCTTTTCAGCACAACTGAACTGATACATGACTGTAGCAGCTGTTAAAACTGGCTATTCCCCTTGGGGTTATCTAATACTCTTCACTTCCGTTTTTCCAGGGACAATAGCATGTGTGAATGTGCATGTAATAGCAGGTGCGCAGGTTAGAGAGACGAAAGTCCTCAAGGACTGGTGATAAATGGCCCACCTAGATTTGAGCATCTTAACTCTATTTCCTTACAAGTATATATTAGTCTAAGAACAGACGCTGCAATGGTAGGCTCAAAAGTGAAATGGGGGCTTCCCTGGTGGCACAGTGGTTGAGAATCCGCCTGCCAATGCAGGGGACACGGGTTCAAGCCCTGGTGGGGGAAGATCCCACATGTCGCGGAGCAACTAAGCCCGTGCACTGCAACTACTGAGCCTGCGCTCTAGAGCCTGCGAGCCACAACTACTGAAGCCCACGCGCCTAGAGCCCAAGCTCTGCAACAAGAGAAGCCACTGCAATGAGAAGCCCGCGCATCGCAGTGAAGAGTGGCTCCTGCTCGAGAAAGGCGCGCGCAGCGACAAACACCCAACACAGCCAAAAAAAAGAAATAATAATAAAAAAATTAAAAAATGAAATGGTATATTTAATTTTTGAAAATACAAGATGTTGGGCTTCCCTGGTGGCGCAGTGGTTGGGGGTCCGCCTGCCGATGCAGGGGACACGGATTCGTGCCCCGGTCCGGGAAGATCCCACATGCCGCGGAGCGGCTGGGCCCGTGAGCCATGGCCGCTTAGCCTGAGCGTCCGGAGCCTGTGCCCCGCAACGGGAGAGGCCACAACAGTGAGAGGCCCACGTACCGCAAAAAAAAACAAAAAAACAAAAAAACAAAAAAAACCATGCACACAAAGTAGTTTTAATCTCTCAAATTAATTACAGTGAGAAACAATGCACTTTTTCCAATGATATTATCGTTTAAAAAACATATTCTGATTCTTTTGGCATTCAACCCTATTTAAAATCAAGCTACAGCCCACACAAGAAAATCAGAATCATTATTTTAAAAGCACAACCACATTTTGGACCCAAACTATTGTATCTCAGGTTCTTTTTCAACCCCACTTCAGAGGCTTGCCTCTGAACCACTTTGGTTATTTTGCAAAATCAAATCCCACCAAATATGGATGGCATTTTCACTCTTTTAATTCCATCCAAAGTAATTTTCTACAAGCCTGAGGCAATTACAAAGGAAAACCTCTGTCCTATTAACCCATACTCTCTTTTATAAAGTGATTATTTATATTATCTCTAAAGTTCTGCTTTCAATGGAGGAGGGCATTCAATATGAAAGGAACAAGAGTACCTAAAGGAAATGAAAATGAGGCATTCAGAGGTCATTCTTTTTTTTTTTTTTTTTTAAAGATGTTGGGGGTAGGAGTTTATTAATTATTTATTTTTGCTGAGTTGCGTCTTCGTTTCTGTGCGAGGGCTTTCTCTAGTTGTGGCAAGCGGGGGCCACTGTGCATCGCGGTGCACGGGCCTCTCACTATGGTGGCCTCTCTTGTTGCGGAGCACAGGCTCCAGACGCGCAGGCTCAGTAGTTGTGGCTCACAGGCCTAGTTGCTCTGCGGCATGTGAGATCCTCCCAGACCAGGGTTCGAACCCGTGTCCCCTGCATTAGCAGACAGATTCTCAACCACTGCGCCACCAGGGAAGCCCCAGAGGTCATTCTTCTTCCTGCTCACTTAGCACCTCCATCCTCACTAACTCATAACCACAAACCTGAAAGTCTTGATGGGGCTAGAGAGTAGAGGTTAAGAAAACAACTCAGTTCTGTAGTGTACTGTGCTTCCCACCAAATTCCTGAAGGCCTGCCTCTGAACTGTAAGCCTGAGCTGAGCTATACAGCATGAAAAGGCACAGATATAATCAGGATATTGCCCAGTACAGGGCACCACACGTACTGGAAACCCAAATATCTTCATTTATTCCCTATGAAACTTGGAAATTATGATCTTTGTAAAGATGTATAACTATTTAAAATATGGTAAAAGTTACAAATAAGCTTTCTATGAGTTGAGCTTAAACTATTTCTCTCGCCATTGCATTCTTTGCTGTCGTAATGAGAAGACCATCTCAACTGAAGCATTTTCTTTGTCAAACTACTCCACAATTCAACTCCGCAGGTTTTTTTAACGTACCAAGTCAATAAATAGTTTTAACTTACTTAAATTTATAAACAGCAATGTGAACTTAAAGTATACGGGGGACAAAAACAAGCTCACTCTAGCATTTTTCTAAAGACTAGTCAGTCTTTGAGAGTCTTTTCTAAGGGATTCATTCCTCAGATATGAAGTTTGTATGCAAAACTGAAGACATTTGGCCCTTTATAAATAGTCATGGGAAACTTCTTTCTCCCATACTTTTAGTTTGTTTTTACTGTAACAGATGGGAAAAAAATTTAGCAAAGTCATAAAAAAAAAGGTCTTCTAATAACTGTCACCCTAATGTTAGAGCACTAAAAGCTTAAGGATATGAAATATCTTTAAGAGCAACAACAAAAACTCTTGCTGAAAATTATAAAGACAGTTTGCTTAACTCATAAAATAGGTATAGGCTGAAAAAACTAGATAGGAATTCCTTCTACCTTTGGTCCAGCTTCTCCTAGGCACATTTAGTTCTAAACACCTTAACCATATAATGACCAAATGACCAAAAATGACCTCAGTCATTTTTCATGAAAGTGTCTCCAGCACAAGTTTAGAACTTCTCTTTAAAATATATTCTGATGTCAAATAAATGTTAAAATTCTACATGGCTTGCCAACAAGCCAAGCCTAAGTCTTCATCTGGGGAATAAAAAACGACCACTAATCAGCATTTTGCAAAATCTCTTGCTATAAGAAATATCTTGCTTTATGCAAACAAAATATCATTTTGTTCTAATTTATACTGAAGTTCAATACTTATATGTGCCCCCCCCCACAGTAAATAGATTTTGAATTAAATAATCACTACTTCATTTACGAATTTCCTAAGTTGGCCCATGGGATCAGCAAACTTGTATATGGACAGAGGGCAAATATTTTTAGCTTACAGGCCATAATATCTCTGCCTGGACTACTCAACTATAATATGAAAGCAGCCATAAACAGTATGCAAATGAGTGGGTGTGGCTGTGTGCCAATAAAACCCTTTACAAAGACAGGTAGAGGATAAGGGGTTAATATCCAGAATATGAAGAAAATTCCTAAAACTCAACAACCAAAAAAAGTAAACCCAATTGAAACATAGGGAAAGGACTTGAATGGACATTTCTCAAAAGAAGATATATAAATGGCCAATAAGCACATGAACTGATGCTCAACATCATTAATCATTAGGGAAATGCAAATCAAAACTACAATGAGATACCACCTCACACATATTAGGATGGCTGCGGCCAAAAAGAAATAAAACAACAAGTGTTGGCACAGATGTGGAGAAACCAGAAGCCTTGTGCACTGTTTTGGGGAATGTAAAATGGTACAGCTGCTATGGAAGACAGTATGGCAGTCCTCAAAAAAATTAAAAATAGGATGACCATATGACCCAGCAATCCTACTTCAAAAGAATTGAAAGCAGGGTCCCAAAGAGATATGTGAACACCCATGTTCCTAGCAGCATTATTTACAACAGCTAAAATACAGGAAGCAACCTGTGTCCATTGACAGATAAATGGATAAGCAAAATATGGAATGCTACTCAGCCTCAAAGAGGAAGTGAATTCTGATATATGATACAACATGGATGAACTTTGTAGATATTAAAATAAATGAAATAATCCAGTCACAAAAAGACAAAGACTGTTTGATTCCACTTATATGAGGTAACCAGAGTGGTCAAAAATCATACAGATCAAAAGTAGAACAGTGGATGCCAGGGGCTGGGGGGAGAGGAGAATGGGGAGTTAGTGTTTAACGGGTACAGAGTTTCAGTTATGCAAGATGAAAAGAGTTCTGGAGATGGATGGTGATGACAGTTGCACAACAATGTTAATGTACTTAATACCACTGAACTATACACTTAAAAATGGTTAACATGGTAAATTTTATGTAAATTATACCACAATTTTAAAAAGTGGAGAAAAGAAAAAAAGACAAACAGGTGGAGGGCCCATTTCAACCTTCTGGACATAGTTTGCTCAGCCAAAGTCTGCTGACCAATGAGCTAGGATACTGCATTTTAAGTCCTAAGCATATCCATGCTTTTAAAGTTAATATCAAAATACATCTTCTACACTAACAGCACCTTCCCTCCTTTTTCTTCCTGCATAGTTACAGATAGTTTTTTAAAATAAAGCTCTTAAGATCAGAATTCCTAGGCAATCTCCCAGTGCCTAGAAAAACGTGTTTCATATAAAATAAGGGCTCACAAGTTTTGACTAATTACATAGAGCAGTTGTCTCAATAACATAAAGCTTGGCATTTATTATTATATAAATACAATTGGCACTTCAATAATAAGGTTAGGTGATAATGTTATTAAATTACCCTCTAACACATTCAGAGGACATTAGACTTTGAACAAAATATCTAGCACTGTCTTAATAAACAATTTCATTTTTCTTATTTGGTCAAAAATCCTACTTTTGAAATTAAGCTATAATAAATTTAATAGCTGCCTAAGAGCAAAAATAAGTACAGCTATGTCATAATGTCATCTGACAAAATGGCTGTCAGTTTACTATGTTAAATTAAATCAACCTAAACACATGAAAATGTTAATTATGACTTTAAAGAAATAATTAAGTTCCTTTTAAATGCTAGGCATTGGGGTTTTTTTAATATGCATTTGATTTTGTAAGAGTTTTTTTTAAATATACTATAAATATAATTTTAAGAAGAATCAAGACAATGCATCTATAAAGGCTCTTTAAATAATCCATTCAGTATAATCCATGGTAGCAAACATCCTGGGTAACAGGCCTAATGATGAAGAGCACAGGTTTGGGTATCGGACCTTGTTTCTATTATTCTTGCATCCCTTAGTGTTGTATGGCCTTGAGTGTGTAAATTAAGCTCTCTGAGCATCAATTCCAAAATCATAAAATGGAGTTAACATACTTCCTCAAAAAGGAGTAAAAAAAAAAAAAAATTTTTTTAAACAGTACCGTAGAGCACCTAAATGGAATCTTTCAAAAGGCAAAATAAAGCTGAAAGTTACTCTTGAGTTTCCTAAAAATGTTAAATAGCAGCCTCCATTCCATTTATGGCTTCATCTCCTTCTCAGCTGGTGATACCGACTTAATCAATGGTTCTCAGATCTGGCTGCATATGAGAATCACCTAGCAGCATTTTAAAATTCTCGATGCCCTTGACCCCTAACAGGCCAATTAAAATTAGAATAGGTAGGAGTGTAAGAGCATGGGCATTTGTTTTAAAAGATACTCAGGTGATTATGTTAAAACCTCAGCTAAGGCATTCAACTTCTAAGTAGCCAGTAAATGTTAGCTAACAAGAACTCAGTTTATACAATCCGTACAACTTTAGAACCAATAATGTATCCAAATAAAAGCTTAAGAAAGCAGCTGCTAAATCATTTCTTAATTTTTACTATGCCTTCAATTAACTCCATAGTTACAATTCTGCAAAATTATAAAGAAATAGGCTTTTATACCTGAACCATGCCTGATAATTTGTTTCAGAATCAAAACACTAAGGTCCCTCAAAGCAAGGTCAACTACACTTTTGACATTTAAATTTCAAAGAGTTAAAAATATACATCTCTGGACTTCCCTGATGGCTCAATGGTTAAGAATCCACCTGCCAATGCAGGGGACACGGTTTGATCCCTGGTCAGGAAGACCCCACATGCCCCGGAGCAACTAAGCCCACGCGCCACAACTACTGAAGCCTGCTCGCCCTAGATCCCATGCTCTGCAACGAGAAGCCACCGCAATGAGAAGCCCCTCAATGAAGAGGAGCCCCATTTCGCCGCAACTAAAGAAAGCCTGCACGAAGCAACGAAGACCCAACGCGGCCCCCCAAAAAAATTCTACCATTAAAAAAGTATATGTGTGCGTGTGTTTTGGCAAGTAAAAACACCAGCAACTAGTAGTTCTAAAGATAATGTACTCAGCTGAAATTTATCATATTGTGGTCTGGAAAAGATTAAAAGCAATTAGTGCAATGAACTAGGCAACTAACATCCTGGGTTTTCCTTCAGGTTTTGCCACTAATTTGCTCTGGGCCTTCTGTAAAATTCACTGTGTCTGTGCTTCAGATTCTCATTTGTAAAATAAGGAGTTGCACTAAATTTCTTTAAAATGACATGTTACAAGGATGTAAAACTTGGAAAATTACATACAGATGGCTTCTTTAGAGCAGTAATATCCAAGGATAAGGTCTAAAGTAGGCCTCATAGGCTATTAATGAGTGATGATTTAATTAGTTTTATAGTAAAGCATTTACTTTCCAAACCTAACATTTTATTATAACATATTGATTGGGACTGCTCCCTGCCACCTCCCAAAACCTTATATCTAGGATAATTCTTGTTTCCCACAATTAAAACCTTTTTAATGTTCTGGGGTTTTGAGAAAAAGAATAACAGTAATGTTGAATAATGAATATTCAACAAATATTATATAATAGGCACTTGGGATATGCCAAAGGGACAAGACAGACAAGTGAAAGAAGACAAAGTAGAGAAGTAATTTTTTTTATGTTTATACCTTTCAGATATTGTTAACGTCTCTGAATAATGCAAAGTAAAATGATACGGGGGGAGGGGGGGTTATTTCAGATAAGATGTTGAAGCATTTTTCCACATGTCTCTCCTTAAATTTGGAGAGGGAAGGGCAAATTTCTAAAAAGTATTTTCCTCATATTTGAGAAATTAGATAAAGCAGTTTTGTACATTCTTTTCAAGCAAAGAATTTCGGTTTAACCTTTAAATCCTCAAAAGTAAAATCCAAAGTGCCTTACTATAGCTGTGCTTACCACTAGAAAGCTCTTTCCGTTTCCTTCATGTCACAGCCATCTGTTCTCACCTATTTTACTCACAAGTATTATATGATTTCTAAACACCCAAGCGTATTCGGGTATTTTGTGTATGTGCATACGATGGGTTCTTTTTCTTTTCTTTTTTTTTTAAATAGTACCTAATCTAATCCATTTTTAAATCCACCAGTCTAATACTATCTCATTTTGGGGTACCTGAATACATTTCAGTATTCCTGCAGCAATATTTAGAGGTCCATGCTTTTATAATTAATATCTTCCTGCCAACGTATTTCTTTCCTCATACATCCTAATGTGGTAATATATGAAAGAATATATGATAATATCTAAATAATGAAAAAACTGGGGAAAGAATAGAAATGGAAGTCAACAGAAATATGGCTATTTGCAGAGGGGAGAAGATAACTAACTGGAACAAAATGAAAGAATTAATTCATACACTACATGTTTCCTCTACGTAAGCATTATACTAAATATCTTTTATATTAGTCATGTTGCTTTGAGACTTTTCCATGTTTCCTCTAGACATCTGCCAATGTTTGCATGGTCTCTGATGAATAAACATGCTGTGACTTGCTTCTAAGGAAACGTGTGTCATGTTCCAGGGAAGAATGACTTCTCTAGTCTCAAATCAGGAAAACTGTACAAATCTCATTCATTAGCTACAAAGTTGCTTTTTCCTTTAACGTTTCTTTTCTGAAATGTTCATATTCTCTTGAGTGCATTTCTGTGCTTGGATTAACTATCAGAAAAGAAACTGAGTTGGGGGAACACTTGTAGGAAAAAGTTACACTTCACCAAAGGGTTTTCCCACTTCAGGAGCTCAACTAGCGCCCATGTTAAGCCTTCACTGTTTACCAAGACGAAGGTTATTTTCAGGTTCTTCCCATCTCTTGCAGAACTACCTGTTCTCATTACTATTTACCCAAACGCTTAGCAAGGTGATTATTAGCATATCTGGCAGGAAGACGTGCTCCATTTAATATTAACTCACCATGTGACAGCCCCTTCCACTCCAATCTCTCCTAAACATGTGAGGATACGAAAAGTAATCGTGTTGGCGGTCTGACTCTGCGCTAGGCTTTGGCACTAGCAATTGGCCACAATCAGAGGCGCGCACCCGGCCGTGTCCCGGAACTGTCATGCGGGCTGACAGCTGGCACACCTTCCTGTCGCCCTCCACCCTCTCGCAGAAAGCCCCTTCCTTACATTCACCTTGACACTGTTCACCTGCTGGGCCTCATCCACCGGCCAAGGAAACTGTTTTCCCCTTCCTAGGAGCTCACTAACAGGTATCGTCCGCCGCTCGCCCAGAGCCCCAACAAGGGGCCCTTTGTTACCATTTTTGCTCCCGGACTCCTTACCCAATTCCTGGCATTCAGCTGCCCTTCAGCAACTCAGAGCAGCCCCGGTAGGAAAGCAATCAAAAACTACCCGAGCCCCCATCCCGGGCGGCCTCCTAGGAGGCCGGGAGGAAGCAGCCTCGTCGTCCGCATGTTCTGCGGCGGGTGAATCTGGCCGCCGGCGGGGTGGCAACCTGCCAGCCAGGTGACCGGGTGGAGGCCCGGCTGCCCTCGCCCTCGCCCTCCCCAGTGAGCGGCGGTGGAGCGGCGCTCGAGGCTTACCCTGCGGGGGTCGCCGGCGGGAGCGCCGCCGGGACGTCCTGCGCGCGCTGGGCTTGGCCGTCCATCGCCCTGCGGGGCGCTGCGCGGGCTCCGGCTCCTAGGCGGCGCGTCACTGCTGGAGTGGGAGAGGCCGGCGGGTCAGGGCGGGACGCACGCTTTCCAGAGGCCTGAACGGGGCTGGCCGCGCGTCCAGAGCCCGCCCGAGCCGCCCCCAGCCCTGGCCCAGCCCGCCCGCCTCCCGGGTGCGCTTCCACCTGCGGGCCCGACTCCCAGCCCGCGGGCAGCGCCGCCGGAGGGTCTACCGGCTGCCGGGAGCAGCGGCGGCTGGAGGCGGCGCTGCAGCCCCCGCCCTGTGGGGTTACTGGGTAGCCATTTGGCGCCTCTTGGGGAGGGAGCGGAGCTACCCAGGCTGGAAGGAGGAGGAGCGGGGCGAGGGGCGAGGCGCACAGGCACAGCCGCCAAGGCGGCAGCGCGATCCCGGGCTTCTCAAACAAAACGCCCTGGGAAAACTTTTCGCAAAGAAAAGTTGGGAGGGTTCCTTTCTCTTTTCCCACCCAGGGCTCCTACTTTCTTTTCAAAGGGAAACAGTGGCTGCCTGTTCTCTCCCACGGCTTCCTCTCCCACTCTTCCCTCCCCCGGCCCGCGCGCTCGCATTCGGCTCTCAAGCCGGGACTGGGAGGAAGGGGAAAGCGGCAGGCTCTCCGCGAGCTCAGCCCAGCGCCTCCCCTACCCCGCGGGCGGGTGCCGGGCGCGATGGAGCCTCTCCCCGGGCCGGCTGACTCACCCTGCCCCATTTCCCTCCCCGGAGCCCGGGAGCTCGCAGCTGTCTCCGCCGGACCTCCACCCAGAAGTGGCGACGGGGCTCGGCAGCATCGGAGCGAGACAGGCAGCGAGCCGGAGAGAGAAACGGGGCGGGGGTGGGCGAGCACCGAGTGGTAATTTCCTTCCCCCGGGGCTTCGGGGCTTCGGGGTCTAGCTGGGGAAGCCGAACGGAAAGGAGGCTTCCGCGCAGCGTGTTCCCATTCCCACCGCTAGGGCGTCGCTTCGGGAAGCCCGGCGCTCCCCAGCCGTACAGGTGGGGAGGAAGGGAGGGTACCTGCCCTGCGAGGAGCGGAGGGGAGGACGCGGGCGCCGCGGAAGTGCCGGGAGAAACTGGCGGAACAGGGCCTGCAGCTTGCCCTCCCTGCAGTCTGACCTTCCCCGTCCAGGGTGCTTCCCCTCCCCCAACCTGACCTCTAAGGTTGCTATTCTGTTAAAAGCACACCTGTGACACTGTGATCTTTCTAATTGGTGGCTGGTTTAAGGTTGCCCTGTCTTCAGACGTATATGTCTTTCTTTCTTTCTTTGTTTTAAGCCTGTAACAGCTGTGACCGGACAATATTATGTCTGATGACAATCTGTAAACTAGGAATCGAATGATAGGTTTTATACACCTCTTGAAAGTTTTACGGGAAGGAAGGAATCCCTTAGACACAACCGTGTAGTCGTTTATACGTTTTAGTTCCCACGTGCATGCTCTTTACGTGATTCTTTACACCTGACAAACAGGTATATTTGCATACCATTATGTTATTATACGTGCCAATTGTTGTAAGGTGCAAGCCATTTTTGATGGGTCTAAAAGCTTGCGTTCAGAAAAAATAACGTGAAATTAATTAAGAAATTAACTTTACGGTTTAAAAATTAAAATATTTCAATAAACTGTAGTAGAGAGGTTAAGTGAAAGAGCGTCCTAAAAGAGGCTCTACTGTGGTATTATCATCATGTAACACATCTGTGTTAGCCCCTTCAACCAGTTGACAGAATATTTGGTAGGTGGTAAAAATTAAATTGATACTTAGGACCAATGCTTGACTAAATGCTCTTTAAGGTATATATCCATTGTAGCAACCAAAAAGATTGCTGAAACGAAGTAACATACTAAATACTTAGTAATATGCTGTTTGTCTCTTATGGACAGACATCAGTATTTATTCCCTCCTGTGCATAATATATGCCTTTCAGTGTATCTCTACATATGAAAAGGAAAAAAAAGTAGCTTATTTGGATTACAATATCAGAACCATATATGAAAAAGTTGCTTTTTAATATTTAATATTAATCAAATCAGTTCATTTAAGTCCATCTGGATTTTAGTCTAAACACAGTTTAAACAATTTCATGAATCAGTTATGCCTCTGAATGACTAGCTTTTACAGTTGCTCACACAGACAATAGTAAACATTGAGTAATAGTGAAACTACTTAAAGTCTGTAGCTTTCGATCACCAGATGAAGATTAAACTTTAGTTTCAGCCTTAATTTATGGCATGCTAGTAATTTTATTAACTCCATTAGTCTAATCTGACCATAAAACCCTAGCATAACATTTCATAACTGCTGAAGGCATTTGGAGTGCTTACCCATTTTTTCTGTCCTCTTTCTGGTTTTAGGTGTAGGGGAGGATTATACTCTCCACCCCACTGAAATTAGGTATCATGATGTAACTTGCTTTAGTAAGTAAATGTGAGCAGACATGAAATGTTTCATTTCCTTGTAGAATCACTTAAGGGCCAGTGCTGGATTTTCTATGCTCTGTTCCCTTGCTGCTGCAATCATGGAAGTTTATATTAAGATGGAGGTGGCACAGGACTGAAGGATCCTGGCATGCTGTACAATAGTACAGTCCTTAGCACAGCTGTCCTGGAGAGCCCAGAACCTACAACAGAATCTGCATAAAGCAAGAAATAAACTTGTGTTGGGGTAAGCTTCTAAAATATTGCAGAGATTTGTTGTCCAGCATTACTTAGCCTACCTTAGATATAATTATATTTGACAACTTTCAGAATCCCTAACAGGCTAGGCTTGATGTTCTCATACAGTAGGCACTAAACTATCCCCCCTGTAGTCTGCTGGTTACATAGTTCATTTTCAAAATGTAATCAAAGTTGCTATAAATCTTTGTACGTGAGAGTGGAAAACTATCCCCCCCGCCCGCATCCATCCTTCCCTCTCCTTGTGATGACCTATTGCAAAATTGTCCAAGTTTCCGAGATTCTGCTCAATTTCTCTCTATTTGGAAATCTCCCTTGCCCACTCCATCAAATCATTTTTAATGCATGTGCTTAAGTGTTATATCCTCTGGAAGACTTTCTGGACTGCACATGGAGAATTAGCCCTTCCTTTTCTTAGCCCCCTTTAGATTCTGCCAGGTGGGACCAGGCCCCATGACACTTTGTTTCAGTTACTCATTTACACAAGCAAAGAGTTGGAGTGCTTAAGGGACCACATCTTATCCTTTGTTTCCTGCAAGGACAGCGCAGAATACAGGAAGCTCTCCGCATATATATGTGGAATGAATTACGGAGTAAGGGAATCCTTAAGGACTCCACTCCTAGGGGACTTGTAAGAGGTGAGTGGGACCTCAAGTGGCAGAAAGCCTTTTCAATTCAGAGGGACCAGTAGACCACTGTAAACAGAACAGATAAAAGTTGAGTTTGTCCTAGTAGGGAGAGAAGACTTATTTTCCACAAGGTTACCTGATGGAGTTAGTTTCAAAATCACTACTGTCTATAAAGTAAAAATATAAATTATACTTTTCATGGCTCTATGTTTGGATTTATAATTGTATTATCAAGTTATACCTTTTATTTTTATAATCAAACATTCTAGAGGTTAAAAGTACAGAAATAGTGCTTTCTGGTCAATTTCAATGAGCTTTAAACTCATCAGATTTTATACTTCGAAACTTGGACAATCATTGAACTTTTTTTCACAACAGACTTTTCAAGTAGATTATATATTCATCAATTAAATTTTATTTCAATAAAGGGCATATTTATTGAATGTCTGCAATACAAAGCATTGTGCTAGGGAAACAAAAGATGGCAAAGATATTGCCTCTGCCCTGGAGGGGCTCACAGACCACTGGGATCATCAGTAATATTTTTGTGGCACTCAACCAAGTGAAAGTTAAAGGAAACTGGTCAATAACCTGTAGGAGTCTCTACTTCTCTCCCAAAGGATAAAGTTAAATGTATTTTCAGTCCTACTTATCAAAAGAAGAAATGCCTGAGTTTAATATGCTATGTCTCTTATAAATAGCACTATATTTCTATATCATCATATACATTTCTAGGCAAAGACTCTCTTATTAACATGCGTACTTTCCAGGATAAAGGTAAGGCCTGGAGAAACGTGCACAGGCATGCAGATGTGTAAAATATTTAGTACAATGGGCATGCAGGAGGGCCAAGTTTTCAGTGCCCATCCACGTTCTAAGCTGCAGATTCAGATATGTCAGCACCAAGTTGTCTAACCCACTTTCTCCTTCCCTCTTTTTTTTTTTTTGCGGTACGCGGGCCTCTCACTGTTGTGGCCTCTCCCGTTGCGGAGCACAGGCTCCAGACGCGCAGGCTCAGCGGCCTTGGCTCACGGGCCCAGCCGCTCCGCTGCATGTGGGATCTTCCCGGACCGGGGCATGAACCCGTGTCTCCTGCATTGGCAGGCGGACTCTCAACCACTGCGCCACCAGGGAAGCCCTCCTTCCCTCTTTAAGATGTCCTTTTGTCAAAGTGAATTTCTATTACTGGATTATATAATCTGTTACTGGTTGGCAGTAAATTTCTTACTCACTGGAAGAGAATAAGCCCTTTTATGTCATTAAAGTATCAGTGCCGTTAAAAATACCCTCGTGATTTAAAATTTAAACGCCATTCAAATAATGGATATTTCCTCTCTTTAAAAAAAAAAGGCTAAGGAGGAAAAATCAATTCAAATATGTATCTATTTGACATAATACAATTAACAAACTCTTGGAGTTTAGCATTTTAATATTGTCTATTAAATTATAACTGTAACTGGGAACTACATCTCTCCTTTTATAAGTCTTGAGCTTGGTAAACTCTTAATTGCTTGTCAGTCTCCATGTATCAAAATGTACAATTTTGAGCCAGGCAGCCACTGACTCTGGCTTTCCAGGCATAAAATCTAACAAGTCTCAGCACATTTCCTTCTGGCAAGGCTTGCCACCCCCTCGCCTGCCTTTTCTCTTGGGAGGCTGAGCATGTGTGTGATTAACTAAGCACCACAGTGGTTAAGAGCTCAGCCTCTGGAGCCAGGCAGATTTGAGTTCACATCCCTGGCTTGGCTACTTAGTATCTGGGTGACATGAGGAGAGTTACTGTTCCTGGTAAAGAAAAAAACACCAGTGCAGATAAAATCAGTGTCCAGGGAGGGTAATGGAGATCCTTTTCTTAAGAATGTTACAAATGGGAGCCATCTGTGTCTTGGTTAAGGCTCCGTTTATGAAGCAGGAGTCTTCCTGCTCCAAGCTGAGAGTTCTGGCTTTTTGAGCTTTTGATGATCTTGATCACGTGACTCAACTAGGGGATCTTCAATTTCCTTATCACTATAATGAGTCTATAAATATTCCATGGTCTTTGAATTCTTTTTGTCTCTATGCTGAGTAATCAAGCTCACTGTGACAAAAACTATTGAATTTTTATATGTGGATGATTACTAACAAGACTTCGCATTGTAACGCCTGAAAAACGCTTTCCTTTACTGACTCTACCTTGAGCCTTTCAGGAGCTTGCAGAGTCAGTCCTATCCCTACTTTACAGTTCTGAGAACTGAAGCAAGTGACTTGCCCAAAGCTGCAATACTAGTGAAGTAGCAAAACTAGGATCTAAAATTCCTTCTTCTGGACTTCCTTGGTGGTGCAGTGGTTGAGAGTCTGCCTGCCGATGCAGGGGACTCGGGTTCGTGCCCCGGTCTGGGAAGATCCCACATGCCGCGGAGC
The DNA here is from genome assembly GCF_000442215.2 of Lipotes vexillifer. Classification (NCBI taxonomy): domain Eukaryota; kingdom Metazoa; phylum Chordata; class Mammalia; order Artiodactyla; family Lipotidae; genus Lipotes; species Lipotes vexillifer. The sequence goes on along the minus strand of NW_006775627.1, from coordinate 1,724,189 downwards.
GGCTGGGCCCCTGAGCCATGGCCGCTGAGCCTGCGCATCCGGAGCCTGTGCTCCGCAACGGGAGAGGCCACAACAGTGAGAAGCCTGCGTACCAAAAAAAAAAAAAAAAAAATTACTTCTTCTGGTTTTTCTATTTTTAAATTTTTTAGTGACACTACAGCTACCTTGCTGCAAGGATAGCACTTTAAAAAAAAAAAAAGTTATACCACAGCAAATTAATGTTATTATGTAAACAACATGTTGAACATCTTTTCCCATCTCTGAACTCTAGGTCAGCTTTGAAGGTACTGGCTACCTAAACCTGCCTTGTCCCAAAGGACCCATTTTAGCCTGGAGAGACTTTGAGATTGTGGATGTTTCCAGTTTCATCCAAGGAATATGAAGGTCTGGGACCAAAACACAAAAATTCAAGGATGATCAGAAATTCAGATGCATTCTGGAGTGAGCTACGCTTGACCAAAGAACAAAGTTGCTATAAAATATAAAATCTAGTTATTAATAATCCATGTTCTCCTGTGGGATCACAGAATCACTCAAGACCCTCTGAAAACTTTACACAACGGGAGTAAGTTGAAATAGATCCCTCTGTGTTCTTATCAAAAGCCATCCTGGGCTTCCCTGGTGGCTCAGTGGTGGAGAGTCCACCTGCCGATGCAGGGGACACAGGTTCATGCCCCGGTCCGGAAAGATCCCACATGCCGCGGAGCGGCTGGGCCCGTGAGCCATGGCTGCTGAGCCTGTGCGTCTGGAGCCTGTGCTCTGCAACGGGAGAGGCCACAGCAGTGAGAGGCCCGCATACCACAAAAAAAAAAAAAAAAAAAAAAGCCATCCTGTGAAAGATTTTCAGGTAAATTAATTATACTATGTATTTTCCTCTATTTACAAGAAAAAAAAATCTATCTGGGAACATGAAAGGCAGCCAGACAAGGAAAAGAAATCACAAAATGTATATTTAGGATACTGATATTATGATAGAAAACACTCACTACCAAACTCCATCTCGTGTATAGAGATTATCACACATATCAGGTATGTTTTTTTAAATTTCTTTGAACATTAATTATTGGCTATTTTAGCTATTTCACCCTGGTGACTGAAATAGAAGTGGAAAGATGATAGGAAAGCAGAAAAGGTTAGAGTTATAAACTGTATGTATGTGAGTGTGTCAACTTTGAGTCTTTTTTTAAGCTTATTTAGTAAATGGAAAAAATACCTATTTCATTAACAGACTTAGCAGAATGTCTAGCATATAGAGGGCACGCAGAAACAGCTCTAGCCATACTAGTCTAAGTCTGCAATCAAAAAAGGTACTAGAAGGAGCTTTGCAAATCACTGTTGACTGAAATAAAAAATTTTCTCCTGGGCTTATAGTATTATCAGACATCACAAGACAAGTAGGTAGAAGATAAGACTACTTGAATAAAGTGATTTTCTTATTTGGTATGTTTTTATATGATAACATATTTACAGGGATAATAATATATATTTTCTAGATCTTTACAATTTTTTGTTGTAATAAAGTGGATGACTTTGGTCAGAAAGGAACAAATATTCTCATACAGAGATCTAAGAATGTTCTAAGTAAAAAAAGAGTTATTTTTGGAATGAAAAAACGTAAAAGTGGGATTAAGATATTCTTTCTAAGGGTGCTAATGTACAAATCATTTTTAACATCTTAATTGTCTGATACATAGGAACTATTTATTATAATCAGTGGCTTTTTCTTTGGAATATTACTAAAACATAGTTTTACATCTGGCAAATGTAAGGCTACTTTTCTCTATATATATTTTGATTTAAATTAAGCATTGCCTCACTAGCTCTGGGCATGATTCTTATGCATGTTATAAATTTTGCAATCTGTTAATGCATAGAACAAGATGAGCTATTGCTAACACTACTATTTCAACACCCAAGAGCTTCCTTCCAATTCTTTCTGAAATCTCACCATTTTTTTTTTTTTCCCTAACGTTAGAGGAGGTTAAGGAATTTACGAGTAGGTTGGTAGAACATGGTAATGGTAGTTTTGGAATACAATCCTTCCATTTAAACTTTAAAATCAAGTCAATTCAGTGAAGCTAGTAATTTTATAATTATCATAGTTTTATTAGTGGGAGTTCATAATCCCATATCTGAAGGACAATTTAGAAAATAATTTTGTAATTTTTAGCTTGTCTATCAGTAAGATGGTGATAAATTAGTATGATATTCTATGTTACAAGGTTTGAATTATGAATAAATATTTTTTAAAAGTCTAACTGTAATAGATAGGGATCATACAATGTTAAATCTGAGAAAGACTTTAGAGATTGTCCACTCAAGCCACCCATTACATTTATTAGAAAACTGAGACATAAATAGGGCTGTCAGATTTTGCAGGATGCCCAGTTAAATTTGAATTTCAGGTAAACAATAGATAATTTTTGGCATAAGTATGTCCTATGCAATATTTAATTATACTAAATAATTATTTGTTGTCCATTTGAAATTCCAATTTAACTGGGTGTCCTATGTTTTATCCAACAACCCTACCCACAGAAGTATCATAATTCTTTTCTTGTTTTTTTGGCCATGCCACACAGCATTCAGGATCTTAGTTCCCTGACCAGGGATTAAACCTGTGCCTCCTGCAGTGGAGTCCTAACCACTGGACCACCAGGGAATTCTATAATTCTTTTCTATACACTGATGAAGGAATAGAATCTGAACAATTAAGGGGTCTACAGAAAACTCTTACAAAGGATTAAGTTCTATAGTAGAATGTTTTAGAAAAGCAAAATAACCTTATGTCATAACCATAATTTTATAGGAAACTGAAAACAATTGAATCATTTAAAATGGAAAACTTCTAATCTATTGACTCTATTTATCAAGTTCTAAATTGCTTTATTCTCTTAGAATTTGAAAAGTGCTCACATTTAAAAATCAGAGTTTCTTTTTTTTAATTTTTCCTAAGACAAGAGTAGCTCAACTAGTCCTCACTGTTAACCAGAACTGAACACCACCTATTCCTCTAAGCATGTTTTCTGAATTTGTCTAGTCAATGATTAAAGTAATTTTTAAGTGTCATGAAAGTTATGAAAAACTAAGAATTAGAATAATTTAGTATCTTATAGCTCTAGTCCTATCTAAACTTGATGTTTTAGATTGTTATCCCTTAGGTTATAATATATTTTCATCATCACCAGCTACCTTTATTCATTTTTGCGGGTAACTTATAACAAATCCAAGACTTAAATAGCACTGACATGCTGTATATTAACCAGACTCAGCTACAGAGAGGTAGACAGGAGTGTCGCATGGGGGCTTCCTGGAAACTGAGGCAGGGCTCTTGAGTTGCCTTATGTAGTGAGGGCATGTGCCCCAAAGTTCTTACTTAGGCTTCTCCATTTCTCCTTGAGTAAATTTATCCTTTTCATGTAGATCTCTAATCATCTCACATAAGTTTTCAAAATTATCAACATAAAGTTGATAATATCCTATTTGTTTAGTCTTGAAAAAAACTGTAGTTAAGTTGCATTTTTTTCATTCCAGATGTGTTTATTTGTCTTCCCTCTTTTATTCTTGTTAACCTTGCCAGAGGTATGTCAGTTTTATAAGACTTCTAAAATAATAAACTTTTGGCTTTGTTGATCCCCATTGAATATTTACTTCCAATTTTTTTTTCCAAAATTTTTAAATGTAATGCATTGCTCTGTGAAGTGGTTCCTGGGGTTAGAAGTCAATTTATCAGGCATGTTATAGAGATGATACCTGCCTTGAGTGGGAAGTTGGACCAATGTTTTAGATACCCTCCAAATGTAAGACTCTTTGTTTTTGAGAGCTGTGTTATTTAGCAAGAGTAGTAGTTGTAGCTAACTCCAAATTATAATTTTTTAAAATAAAAGTATTCCTTAGAAATATGAAATAAGAAAACATGGTAAAAAAATAAAAGATTTTATAGAGAACAAACTAGTGGTTACTGGTGGGGAGAGGGGGGAGGGGCAGGGGCAATATAGGAGGAGGGGAGTAAGAGTTAAAAACTATTATGTATAAAATAAGCTACAAGAATATATTGTAGAACATGGGCAATATAGCCAGTATTTTATAATAACTCTAAATGGAGTATAATCTTTAAAAATTGTGAATCACTATATTGTACACCTGTAATTACATAATATTGTACAGCAACTTATTGTACTTAAAAAATAATAAATAAAAATAACAGGTCCTAAAATTCTATAAAAGATTTTATTAAGAATGCACACTACAACACATGGTACCTTTTAGCAAGCCATAAAGAAAGAAAATCTCATGCTAATATAATAATAATACATTTGATATTTGTTATACTTATAAGGTGGTAAAGAGCTCTATATATTTTAAAGATATAATTAATTCTTGCAACATGCTTATAAGGCAAAGAGAAGGCATAATTATTCTTGTTTTAAAGATGAAAAAATGCAGCTCAAATTTATTGTAGGATTACCTTGAGGACACAGAAATTAGTGGAAGAGTAGTGCTTGAGTTCTCCACATTTCAGTAAAGAACACAGAACATTAATGTATCTTAATACCAGGAACTATTTTTAAATTACTTGTGGAATATAACATTATTTTCAGTTATTTTAACATTAGATTAAGGTTATTGTAATTAATAATAATATTAGAATCATTGTAAAAATGATAAAATAGAGTAAAAAATGGATTGGAATGTCTTTCAAATTTCTTTTATAAAAATAATCAGTCATGGGACTTCCTGGTGGAGCAGTGGTTAAGAATCCGCCTCCTGGGCTTCCCTGGTGGCGCAGTGGTTGAGAGTCCACCTGCCAATGCAGGAGACACGGGTTCGTGCCCCAGTCCAGGAAGATCCCACATGCCGCGGAGCGGCTGGGCCCGTGAGCCATGGCCGCTGAGCCTGCGCATCCAGAGCCTGTGCTCCGCAATGGGAGAGGCCACAACAGTGAGAGGCCCGCGTACCGCAAAAAAAAAGAATCCGCCTGCCAATGCAGGGGACACAGGTCTGCTCCCTGGTCCGGGAAGATCCCACATGCCAGCCCATGAGCCACAACTACTGAGCCTGTGCTCTAGAGCCTGCAAGCCACAACTACTGAGCCCTCGTACCACAACTACTGAAGCCCGTGTGCCCAAAGCCAGTGCTCTGCAACAAGAGAAGCCACCGCAATGAGAAGCATATGCACCGCAACAGAGTAGCCCCTGCTCACCGCAGCTAGAGAAAGTCCACGCACAGCGATGAAGACCCAACGCAGCCAAAAATAAATAAATACATAAATTTATTTTTTTAAAAAAGTAATCAGTCATGCCAGGATGGCATTATCCAAAATTACTATTTTATAATAAACGTATAATATACAGATAGTGTTTTAAACCTTAAAATAGATGTCAAAATCAACTAGATATTTTCAAATCCTTGAAGAAAGGATTCTTCTTTAAAAAGAATTCATCAAAACGCTGTTCACTTTTGTCATATAGTCTACGTAAGTAGATAGCACATTTAGATGAACAATATTTTTCTATAATTAACTCGTTTACTAAAGCTATCTTTATCGGGTAAAAGCTCCTAGGAGATGATATTAAGTATATAGTACTTCTGGGGGATTTGGTTACTAAATGTGGATAGATTGAGAAGCTGTTAAAACAACAGCTGTATAGTGAATGGGAATATTTGCAGAGTCTGGTAATTATTTTTATGTTATTTATAATATACACTTATTTAGTATTATAAATTTTGTTTATACATTTCATGTTATTTATACCTTTAAGTATTATAGTAGTAGTATACACTTACTATTTAGCATTATACATTTACTGTTTACTTACATTTATTTATACTTATTTACATTTAGGTATTTAATAAAACTATATTAATGAAAATTAATATCCAGACCTAAACAAAATATACTATGTGGTATTTGATAAAAGCCTACTATAATGATTTACACCAATAAATAATATCAAGATTCACATATAATCTTGACAAAAATCCTAAAGGATTTCCTTTAGTCTAATCCCCATTTTAACTCTCCAAGAGGTTAAGATTCCATGCCCAAACTCCCAGTTTAAGGGGCAGAGCCAATATTTAAATATAAATTCAAAATGTTTAATTTATCATTGGCTACTAATTATGTTAATAAAATCCTGCTCAAAGCAGAGGTTAAAGAAGTATATAGATAAAGCTAAATTATAGAGTTCAATAATTGTGACATTTCTAGGATCTGATCTTTATCAATGGCAGAGAATTTTTCTACTGGCTGAGCTGCATAATCATTTGTTTTACATGTTACAAATATTGATTCCTAGCCTTCTGATCCTCTCCCACCCTGCCCTTCCAGCCCAACTATAAAATATACCTCAAAATATGAGAACCTTTGAGGTGAGCCAGTAATAAAAAAGATTTTAAAAACACCTTTTATTGCCCTTCATTTGTCTCTACTGAGACAAGAATCGGGGGGTATATTGAGTACTTGTGAGGTTCCTGACTATACATAGAAATTCTTAAGGATGTCAGTATCCCCAGTGCTTAGCCCAGAGTTTGGTGTGCATCGGGTCCATCATACATTTACTGAATTGATAAAGTGAAAAAAAATAAAATAAAACCAGGTTCCTGCCTTCTAGCAGCTTGCTCCCTTTCCTGGGTGTGGATACACGTATACACATGAAGCCACAGCAGTACACAAATATATCCCTGTATGCAAACAGGTGACTCAGAAAGCAAGTGCTTCAGAAGTTCTGAGTTGGAAGAAATCTGTGGACGGCTTTGTTAAAGAGAGAAACTGGATAGATGTAAATTTGGATAGATAAAATATAGATGCAAAAGTATTCCTCACTGTGGAAGCAGCTTGGCCTAATGTGTGGCAACTGGAATAAACTCCCAATTTGAGGGACTTCCCTGGCGGTCCAGCAGTTAAGACTCCGTGCTTCTAATGCAGGTAGGTGTGGGTTCGATGCCTGGTCGGGGAAATAAGATCCCACATGCTGCGCGGAGTGGCCAAAAAAAACTCTCAATTTGAGAGACAACATGGACCCCATCTAGAAGGGCATTTGCTGTTAGAAAACTAAAGAACAGAGAACAGAGTGTTGTCAAAACTAAGAACTTTGAATTCAATGGTAGGATGTGTATATCACATAAAAGGCCAACTTCCTTTGATAAGTGATAATTTTAAAAATGTGTAACTGAGCGAATATTCAGGAGACAGTCTGAAGAGTTTTACACATAACCAAGAGAGGACAAAGGGAAATTGCTGGCTTCCCAAAGCAGGCTTCTGGGGAGAGAGTAAAATGATGTTGTCCTTTTTATCTGTGTCCACTAATGTTTAGAAGTGGTGAGACAAAATTCAGAATTTTGTCATTTCTAATGAGTTTTCATTGCTATGAAAGTCTTGGTTGAAATGAAAAGAAAGTACCCGTTTTTTTGGGGCACGCGGGTCTCTAGCTGTTGTGGTCTCTCCCATTGCGGAGCACAGGCTCCGGACGCGCAGGCCCAGCGGCCATGGCTCACGGGCCCAGCCACTCCGCGGCATGTGGGATCTTCCCGGACCGGGGCACGAACTCGTGTCCTCTGCATCGGCAGGTGGACTCTCAACCACTGCACCACCAGGGAAGCCCAGAAAGCACTTTTTCAAGTGCCTTAAAATAGAAATTGATGTGCTCCATAGTGTTTGTGAACCTCACCCTCTCTGGGTCTTTCCTCATCTCAACGTCTCTGCGAGTGATAACATTTGCCGTTTTATTTCTCATCTCTGGATCGACATTGACTGCTGCCTAAGTGAACTACTCCATAAGATGACCCTCAGAAGGCAAAAATTCACATTTTCTTTACCACAAGATATTAAAAACTAGCCATGTAGACTCTGCAAAGATTTTCTCTCTTGAAATTGAAATGAACTTGAGGTTAAGACAGGCATCAGCCTGCCTATATTAGTTTCTGACTCAGGTTATACAGTGATTCCCAGGGGGAAAAGTTTAAGGAAAGAAAGCAAACCCATTTTCCCAAAAGTCTTTACTTCTTGGCTAGCACTGTCTTATATTTGAAAACCTGGAAAAAATAATGGAGAATTTTCACTTAAGACATTTCTATTTAACTAATTTTGTAAGTCACAGCTGTGATTCTATTAAAGAACACAGACTTGTCCTCCTTGGCCAGCTCTTGCCCTCAGAGAACTCTGGTTCGGCACTTGAAAGAGTTGCTTGTAGAAACACACAGCTCTGATGCAACCCTGAACAATACGAATGCATAATGAATTGTAATAGATAGTGCCAGCCAGCACTGGGGAGGACAGAACTCTAAAAAGATTATTTAAATCTTCCAAGTTGGCTTCTTTGCAGTCACTTTTTAATCAGTCTTTTGGATTTCTTCAAACAAACAGTCTCAAGTAGTGTATCTTCTACAGAGACGCCAAGAAAACAATAGCAACTAATTACCATATATTTGACTTACCAGATTCCAGACACTGTATTAAGCACTTAGTAGACATTATTTAAGAGTCTTAAAAACACAGTGTGGTTAATATTATTACCTTCTTTTTACTGATGAGAAAATTCATAATTATCATTGCAAAAAAGCACTTCACAATATTATAGTATAATAAGGATGAGCCACTAGTATCTTTTTCACAAATGTAATGTGGGTAGCACAGCACTATAATAGGCTCTTATGAGATGATGCTATTGATTTTCTATATAAATAGTAATATTGACTCAGAGCATTTCACATCCAAGAGAAGAAGGCCATGGCTCATGACAGACAAATAAGGACAGGTCCTTCACTAGTCTTTTTCATCTCTGTCTCACACTCATTCAAATGTATTTTTATCAAATATCCATGATTGCCTTTATATAAGATATTTAAATAAAGGAAGCATTTTCCAAAAAAATGGAAATGAATGACATTTGTTCTTTTCCACCTTCTTTTTAAATTAAATATGTAATTGAACTTTTATTGTGTAATTCTGGGCTTAGTGCCTTCAGGTAAATTTCTAGCTGTCTAATTTTTACTGGACATACCCCACACTTTTACCGTAGGGTAAGCTTAAAGATTGTCCAAAGAAAGATATCTGAGAGGTCTCTATTTGCATTGATTTATTACTCAGTGTAATAAAGGCCTAGTCTTTTTATTTTTAAAAAATTTTTTAATAAACTTATTTATTTATTTATGGCTGTGTTGGGTCTTTGTTTCTGTGCGAGGGCTTTCTCTAGTTGCGGTGAGCAGGGGCCACTCTTCATCGCGGTGCGCGGCTTCTCTTGTTGCAGAGCACAGGCTCCAGACGCTCAGGCTCAGTAGTTGTGGCTCACGGGCCTAGTTGCTCCACGGCTTGTGGGATCTTTCCAGACCAGGGCTCGAACCTGTGTCCCCTGCATTGGCAGGCAGATTCTCAACCACTGCGCCACCAGGGAAGCCTGGCCTAGTCTGTTTAAACAACCATGTAAGATAGGGGTTTATTGGACTTCTGTTACCAAGATTTGTCTCTCATTCACTGGTCTCAATACTGGACCCATACAATTATAGGAAATTATGTCCTTTTATTTTGTAGTTATATTCATAGATTTCTTCCTTACACAAACAAAAAGCCATGTAGATACCTTCTTTTTTAGTTGTAATTTTTATTTTTCTTTTAATTGTTATTTTCATTAACGAAATGAGTAATATTAATCATTCTTCTCGTTAAAAAAAGTCACATTCACTCAAGAAAAAAATGCATAAATGACTATACTTGTACAATCATTTTATAAACATATGAGACAGGAGTTTTCCTTCTTTGAGAGAGATTATAATGACTTTTCTCTATGTTGTACTGCAGCACATGAGGTATTTATCTACTATCTACTTTAGAGAACAAAGTTGTATAACTATTGTTTTATATTTACTGTTGTATACTTAGTAAATGAGCAAAAGTGTCTAGCTCCCAAGATTAGTCATAAAACTAAGAATAAAATTAAGTTAGTGATAAATTCAGGTAGACGCTTCTGACTAAAGTTTAATACCCTGTACTTCTGCCAACTGAAATATTTCCCTCCACCAAAAGATTCTTGCTGGATGCAGGGTACACGTTAAAATGAATCACAGTCATGCCACTACTGATTTGTACCTGTCAATTTATGATTACTGGTATTTAATGTAATTATGATTAATCATGATTCAGAATATGAAAAGTCAAGCAAGGAAAACAGGCCAATTGTGATATGTATCATATGTAACCAAGACAACCAGTCTTGTTTGCCTTCTGGTTATAAAAATGTTTACTCCATAAATGACTCTCATACAGCCAAAAGCTAACCCTTGGATAACTTTAACTGTAGTTTGGGATAATACTCTCCCCTATAACAATTATCAACATTGTTTAGTTATTAACTTACTTCTTGCGGGAATAAAACTGGAGATTCCATTCAGCCAAAACCAGGCAACTAACTTATACCATATATGTTTATAATATATTTACATATAGACTACATATGGCATATAAGCATATACCTGCAACTTTTATGTACTTTATCCTGGTTTAAACTCAATTTTTTATTCTATCTTGTAACAACAAGAACAACAAACAGCATGAGAAGGTGACTTACAGTCGGATAACTGCTATCTCTTAGGACTGGTGACTATGTAACTGTGCTGTTACATATAAAGATGAAGTAATCAACAAACAATGAAGCAAAAACAGTCACTGGAAAATTATCTTTCAGATTAGATGGCTTAAAGCTCTATGTGTATCTCAGGGTCTTTTTAATGTTAAATATTGCACATTTATATAAAAATAGGTATAAAATAAGCGTAATAGGGCTTCCCTGGTGGCGCAGTGGTTGAGAGTCCGCCTACCGATGCAGGGGACACGGGTTCGTGCCCCGGTCCGGGAAGATCCCACATGCCGTGGGGCGTCTGGGCCCGTGAGCCATGGCTGCTGAGCCCACGCCTCCGGAGCCTGTGCTCCGCAACGGGAGAGGCCATAACAGTGAGAGGCCCGCGTACCGCAAAAAAAAAAAAAAAAATAAGCGTAATAGCAGTAGGGTTAATCACTCTCTCATAAACTAAATACTCCCTGAAATCTTCTGCCTTTTCTCTGTGTTCCCAGACCTGGCCCTTGATAGGGTAGAAGAATTCATTGTCTAGGACACAAAAGAGATAAATCGATTCTGTACTCCTACAAAATCACCCTTACCATATTTTCCTCTCTTTGGTCTCCCTCCATCAGCTTAATTCCAATCTCCTTCAGCTACAGAGAGCCTGGAATTTAATCCCTATTAGACTATAAAGGATGCTGGACACCTAAATACCTGTAACAGAAATACTATATTTGACATAACACACCAATGTATCTTCCTGCTTAGTCATCTTCAGAGCCTGGTGATGCAGCAGCTTGCTTTTTGAGCACATGCCTCATATGCCCAGATCTTAAGCTTTCTTCCATTGAGTTGACAAACACAACACCTAGCATTAAGGCTAAGCCAACAGGATAAGAGATCCTTGAAGAAATAGGCTGTGACTAAATTGAAGTGCTTGCAGAGAGGAAGGGCAAGTGGAAAATAGCTTTTCCAGTCTAAGGGAATGGGTAAGAAAAACTGACAGAGCCAGAGGGACAAGGTCACATCTGTGCGTCCTCACCTCCCCTCGTCAAAGGTGGAAAGTCCAGAAAAAGGAATGTATTAGAAACACTCAGATAAGTGTAAGATAACCTGGGAACACAAAAGTGTGTGGCCTGCATCCTGAGGCCTCTGGTAGGAGCCAGCTTGTTGACATACAAATACGGTGCAATGGTGAAAAGGATGGGTGAAGAGGACTGGTGAGGTAAGTAAGATCAACATGGCACTCCTGTCATGCCCTCTTCCTTGGCTAGGAGCTCTTGGAAGGTGTTGAGAGATCCAGGGGGCTAATATAGACTGGCCTGGAGCCTGGACAGAGCGCTAGTGTGTGAGGATGCCTCAAATGCAATAAGCATCCCGTTGCATCATAGTGGTAACAAGCACAGGAATCATTCTGACCCAGTAGGATCCAGAAGACTGCACATGTATGGATCACTGGCACCACTATCCCTTTCCTTCACAAGTTCACATAAGCCCCTACATGCCGAGAAGCCACACTGTAGAGATAGAAATCTAAAAAGCTGAACATTTACTTGAAAGAGACTGAATCATTTAAAGTGATACATGGGGCAGCATGGTGACTTCGTCACCTCTTGCCGTGCCACTCACAGGTGGGAGCTCATGAGGATTAGAATGATTCAGCCATCCTTGTACTGAGCACACAGAAGCATCGAATAGAATATGCTTATTCTTCACAGGGCACTAAAAGGGATGATCAGCCACTGCTTGATTCAGTCTGGAGAGAGAAAAGAAAAGAGTGAGGAAGTTGGTACCCAACCTTCTGATTCTGTGTAGTTGTTTCCATGCTCACCCTCTTTTTTTAACTGTCCTCTTTCAACTTGACATGGTTTGGCTGACTGTAAATTAGCAGAGGTTTGGCTGACGAAGCAAGGGTGGCTGTCTTTGATGTCTTTGGTTGTTAAAGTTTTTTTAGTTAAGAAACAGCCCAGCAGCTGCCGGCTTCTTACCAAAAAACCAAACCACAAAACCAAATGCCATTTTTCAACAACTTATGAATCTTTCCTTTTACCTTTTCATTCAAACCTCTGTCTGAAGCTAGTTTTTATTCTCTTATATTGCTTTTCCCTTTTAAAAAAAATATGGCACCTATAAAAACTTGCCTGGGCAAAAGGAGAGAGGGAGATGTATTACAATTAGTTCTAATTAACCAGGACCCCCCTCGCAGAAAAATCGGTAAAGAAATAGATGATATGTACAATACTATAATCCATTAAGACCTAATTGATATTTATAGACCAGTAGACCCAACAAATGCAGAATACACATTTTCAAGTGCATGTGGTATATTCATCAGTATAAAGCATTTGCTGAGCTATGAAGCAAACCTCAGTATATTTAAAAGATTTGCAATCATACAGAGTATACTCTCTAACTGCAATGAAGTCAAACTAGAAATTAGTGACAAGATATTTAGAGAAAATCTTAAGTACTTGGAAATGAACACACTTCCATATAGTTCAGAGGTGAAAAATCACTAGGGAAATTAGAAAATGATTCAAACTTTATGTTAATGAAAATACATCATATGAATATTTGTTGAATGCTGCTAACATAGTGCTTATGGGAAATTAACATTGTTACCTACTGTTGCATAACTAAGGGTGACTGTCATCAGGTTTTTCAAAGGTTAGCCACTTTCTCTAATTTAGAGAAAAATGTCAGTGGAAACGTAGGCAAATCAAATGTGCGTGTAAAAGGGATTTTTAAAGTAAACGAAGGATTAAATGTGTTGTAACAACATTTGGGGATACATTTTCTTCAGTGTTTAAGTATCTCTGAAATGTTCCTATAAATCAATGAAAAATGTGGTATTATACCCAGATGTTTGTTTTTGGTAAGAATTTAATGGAATTCATCTAATGCATAAAGCAAAGTTAAATTTACGATATACAGATGAAAAAACTTACCTATTTATATAGCACCTAGTTTATTGATATTGTTTGGTAGAAACATCCCCATAGAGCTAGTGCTTTTTACATTCTAAATATTCACAGCACAAATTGAAACAGTGAAAGTATTGTACAGATGGAAATTCATTTGTTTAGACACTGGATTGAACTGAAGGGGAAACTAGATAGGTTTTTCTGGGTGTAATAATTAGTAAATGTCAGTAATTTTTATAAATACACAGTGGCTTTTTAGGGCTTTTAGGGTACCTAGGATGTTTTTCTTTGTGCTTTCTGATATTTGAGTTCACAGATTATTAGTATCATTTGTTAAGCAGAGAGGGGATTTGGACATGTGCACAGGGCTTTTTATGCAGCTTCATTAGCTAAATTACAACCAGAATGTCCTTTTTCAATATTTAACATTGATATTTTTCTCCTCTATAAACCCAGGTCAAACCTTACCTCCTTCAGGCAGCCTTCATTAAAATCCACTCCTGATTCCCAAACATAGGAGCTCTTACCTTCCTGTTAGCTGCCTAGTCTCTTAGTTTATTATGGGTGGTCCTGTCTTTATTTGTACTTCCCATATTCCTTTCTGATATATATGCCCTTGATGTGAGGCACTCAAAATACCTATCATGGTGATTTGTACTTAGTAAGTGCTAACAATATTTGTGAATAAATAACAAATAATATGGATGACTAACCTTTACTGACTGTTCCCTGTAAGAAAAAGATCCAAGAAATGGAGGTAACAGACTTCCTATAGTTTGTTCTTATCAACCCTAAAGAGAGGTTGAGTTTTGCGGCTGCAGTGTTCCATGAGAGCATCCTCTGACCCCATGATTCCTTGATGCCAGCTTGAGAAGTACGCTTAGAGTTCAACTAATACATACATGGTATAGTGGAGGGCTCACCAAAATGCAAGGAAGAATGGTTTTCACATTTTTAAATAATTGAAAAATATCAAAAGAAAAATAGTATTGTGTGATGTGTGAAAATTATATATAATTAAGATTTTGATGTCCTTAAAGGTTTTTGGAACAGATCCACACTTATTTGTTTGCATATTGTTTATGGCTGCGTTCATGGGAAACAAAGTCAAATAGTTGCTGTAACAGAAACTGTATGATTCACAAAGCCAAAAATATTCACTATCTGGCTCTTTTCAGAAAAGTTTGCCAAGCCCTGGTATAGTGAATTATCATGTCAATACGGCACATCAAGTTTTCTCTTTAACATTTATATTGTGTGAACCTGATAAAAAACAAATCTCATAGGCAGAATGGTTTGGAATATACTTTTCTGGGGAAAGACAGTGAACATATCCAATGCTGCATATATTTTACAAGGCTATAGATTCTATCTCGCATGGATCACTTTGTTTCATGACCTCTGACTTCACAGTGAATTTTGGATAGCAGTCATAAAAATACAGGATATAAAACTGTAGGTGGATTTGTGTAATTTCATCAGTACTGTTTGAGTATTAATTTACTGTTGACTATGCTACTGAGAGTAATTAATAAACAACGATGAAAACAAAGATGACATATTTTGAAGCACCTCTTACTTTGTAAGCTCTCAATAAATAAGAGCAATTCAACCATTTTAAAAGCCCTTAAAAATAATACAACAGTATTTGTTCTACCCTAATGTAGGGCATTTTGTGCTCTGTGGATGATGTGGAGGGATAATACAATTGTGAATTAAAAATGGGAGACACAGACAAGAACAGAACGAGGACTACAAAATAGGAGTTTGAGGGGCAACATTTTTTCCTTTTAACAACAAAGAAGCAGAAATTGTTATTACTTGGCTGGCTTTTCAAAATAAAATAATGATTTGGGGTGACTGTAATAGTAAGAGCTCAAAGAAAATGGAGTGTAGCTAAACCTTTAACAGCATTTTTTCTTTTGAAGTCTTTTGTGGGGTTGCAGAAAAGAGGCTGGAGGAGGGAAGCTGTGAATTGGGAAGGAGGTTGATGTTCAAACCCAGCAACTTCCATGAAGTTAAGAAAGGTTTAAGAACAATGTGAAACATATAAAAATCGCTCACACTAATATTTTTAATGAGTTCGACTACTCTGAAAATATCATTTAGATAAGGATAGATAAGGAGTACTGAGTGTGAAATTATGAAATAGCAATTTATTTGTAACACTTGGAATTGTCAATGCCCACACTGTCCATAATATATTCCTTTTCTTAGGAGAAACACTGATCAAATCCATCTGAAATCGTTATAAATTACACCCCAATAAAGGATTTTACTCTTTTTTATTCAGCTGTTGTTAGTTACTATAATAAATTATCTTGAAGCATTCAGTCATATTATCAACATGTGGCTTCTCCTTTCCTCTCTTCCTTCTTTGAAGGCCTTCTCTAAACTATAGGCTAGAACAAAGGAAAGTCTCAGAACCTTGTGAAAAGGATGATATGGTCGGCAGAATCCTAAAATGCTACCTTTCCCAATCAACCCTCAAGTTTTCCCTCTTAATCCTCAGGACTATGAATGTGATGAGCTATTAGGTCTGTGATTATGTGATGTTACACGACAAACGGGACTTTACAGAGGTAATTAAGGATAGTAATCAGTTGACCTACAATAGGGAGACTATCTAGTCTGGTCTAACTGGATCACAGGTGCTCTTTAAAAGCAGAAAGTTTTCTCCAGCTGATAGAAGAAAGGAAATCCAGGAATAGTTGAAGTGTGAGAAGGATTCAACTCACTGCTGCTGCTTTGAAGATGGAGAGGACTAGGTGAAAGAGAATACAGAGAGCCTTCAAGAGCAGAGGCTGGCTGGCTGTCAGCCAACAAGACCTCTGACCTACAGTTGCACAGAACTACATTCTGTCAACAATCTAAATGAGTTTGGAAATGGGATTCTTCTCCAATGCTTCCAGTTAAGAGCAAGTTCCAGCCAAAACCTTGATCTCAGAATTATGAGATCCTGAGCATTGAACCAAATTGAGCCCACCAGGACTTGACCTACAGAATGGTAAGATAACAAGTGGAAGGTTTTAAGCTGCTATGTTTGTGCTAATTTATTTTTCAGCAATAGAAAATGAATATAGATTGTACATGTACTCTTAACTGTTGATATTTCAAGATATAGACTTATGGCTGTAGGATATGGATCTTAAACTGTCACCACTTAGACAACTGTCAGGTGGTACTAAAAGACTCAGGATTTTCAATAATCTTTTTAGTTCTGAAGAGGACAACTGCATGAAAGCAGACTGTGACCTAATATCTAAGATTCAAATAGGAGGGAAATCTTATTGTTGTTATTATTTTTAGTGTTCTTTCTTTCTGATTGAGTATATGAGGAAACCTTTTTTCTTTTTCTCGATCTCTCCCTAGTTCTTAATTTAGCAGACTATGCTTTTGCAAACTGAAATAAAACATTCTTTAAATGGTTACATTCTCCCCTAAGGCTTTGGAATTCAGGAACACACACTTTCCTGAGTCTTTTAGCGTTTATTATGGGAATGATTGTTAATTGTACTAGTTCAATAAAAATCTGTTCTTATTTTTACCAGGACATAATTGGATACATTGATTGTGCAACCCAGACAATACCTGGAAGTGTCATATATGACAGTAAATCTCATTTCTCCAGGTCTGACAAGCCCACCAGGAAAGAACAAAGGTGAAACCAATACCCATAAAACAATCCCAGAAGATTGGTCTGATATGCATTCTAGAACTTACAGGCTGTGAATAATGTCACTCCTTGGTAGGCCAAAGATCCCACTGTATTTTAGGGACCTTGAGGAGAGATGAACTTACCCAAATTTATAGATCTTACAGGTGTACTTTGTTGAGATGAATTTCTTGGTTTTGGTTTCTTAGTCTCAAATAAAATAGTCAATATGAACAATATAAAAACTATATCTGGAATAATATTAATAGATATATTATTCCAGATAATATAATCTGAAAATATAATCTGAGATTCTTTATGAAATTTTTACAAAAATTAATTTTCTGACCTGGGTAGTTTTTCAATGCTGTTTGGCTCTAGATTAGCTGACCAGAGCAAGCAGACTTATCTAGTTAATTAACACCTCCTGCTATACCCACATGTCAAGATAAAATGAGACCAGCCTCCTTTTGTTTCCAGGAATAATCTTTGGGAATTAATTGTTTTGTGTTTTTTTGTTTGTATATTTGTGAGTTCAAGTGGATTGGAAAATATTTTGTGCCCACTAAAAAGAATAAGTTTTTGAGATCCTGACTGGTAAATTTTGGTATTTCTGCCCCTGGAACCAGATTTAACATCTTGTTTCCTTAATTAATGAGCTAAATAAATCTTTTCCACATGTTTATTGTGTACAAAAAAATGTTGCCTGCCATTCTAGTAAACAATCAATATTGCCCACTGCAGCCACCCCTGATGGTAAGCCCTGGGGGGCGAATTCAGGAAGGAGGAAAACAGAATACTGTCCCTAGAGGGTTAAGATGCATACCTAAGGAATAATTTCAATGAACGCAGACTCTTTCTTCTTCCCATACATAGAAAAGCACTAAAATCATTAACTTGAGATGTTAGCAGTAATCTTTTGGTGTTTAACTACATGGGTTTTTGTTTGTTTGTTTTGTTTCACTTTGTTTCACTTTTGTTTTTGTTTTTCCCAGCAAAAACTCCTATATATCCTGCCTCTTCTCTTACCTCTTTGGAGCAATTCCTCAGAGCTCTCTGAAAGGCTGTCTCCCAGACTATGGTCCTCAATAAGGTCCCCTAATAAAACATAACTTGCGGGGCTTCCCTGGTGGCGCAGTGGTTGAGAGTCCGCCTACCGATGCAGGGGACATGGGTTCGTGCCCCGGTCCGGGAAGATCCCACATGCCGCGGAGCAGCTGGGCCCGTGAGCCATGGCCGGCTGGGCTTGCGCGTCCGGAGCCTGTGCTCCGCAACAGGAGAGGCCACAACAGTGAGAGACCCGAGTACCGCAAAAATCAAAACAAAACAAAAAACATAACTTGCAAATTTTAGGTGGTGCATTTTTCTTCAGTTAACTTTGTATTGCAGTCATGTTTTCAACTTCTTGAAAATGACACATTATCAAAAATATAATTTAATCCACTTCAGTTTGCATGCTTAACTTTTTATAATTTAAGTTTGATTGATAATTTTTAACTTTGAGATTTTACAACAACATAAAGATTGTTTAACTTCTCTTTTAAAACCATTAGCTTTTAAAATTTTAAAGGAAACGTGCTATAATTTGACGCTTAACTTGCTCTTGGTCTTGGAAATTTCTATAATGTTAAATGAGAGGAAAAGATTATATTTCTCTAAATCAACTGGTTAATTTAGGTTATCACTGTTTCAGCATAAAAATCACCAGATCTATTTCTTGCTAATTTGTCATTGTCTTACTTGTCTTAAATTTACAACAGTATTTTTCAACCAGTGAATTCATCGATAGCTTTGATATCAACATTCCCTTAGTCGATTTTACATTGAAGAAACCTGAGAGAGCATGCTTTTTGAGTATGATATGCTACTTGCTTAGGAGCAACTGAAATTGGGTGAGAGCTGGTACTAAAGAAGAGCAAATATCAATGGCTGAGTGTAGAATATGGTCAGTAGGAGCAATAGGTAGATAGTGATATCAGTGAAAAGAAATTTTTTTTTTTTTTGGCGGTACGTGGGCCTCTCAATGTTGTGGTCTCTCCCATTGCGGAGCACAGGCTCCGAATGCGCAGGCTCAGTGGCCATAGCTCACGAGCCCAGCCGCTCCGCGGCATGTGGGATCCTCCCGGACCGGGGCACGAACCCGCGTCCCCTGCATCGGCAGGCGGACTCTCAACCACTGTGCCACCAGGGAAGCCCAAGAAATTTATTTTTAAATTATTTTTCATGGGAAAAAGGAGCTAATTATTTTTAGTAAATTGCACATGGAAAAAGAACATGAAATATGTATATATTTTGCTTTCCCTTTGGATTTCTTATAGAATGTCTTTAATTTTTATGTACACAATGAAACCAGTTACAGTATTTTAAACGACTTGAACCTGGATCAAATTATATTTTATCAAATAATGAAATTATTCTTGCCTGCCTTATTCTGGAGAGAGATTTTATAAGATGGATAGAATAGTTGATCTTGGTTAGTCAATAAGTCTTCATGACCATCAATTTTCCCCAGTAAGTCTTAGACACCAATCTATAATTTAAGTAATTACTATGGTATTAGCTTAATTGCTCAGCCAGGAAACTCTTCCTAACCAGTTACAGACAAACAAAAACAACAGGATATAACTCATTTTCATTTCAAAAATAGCAATTAAATTCAGCAAATGACAGGTTAAATTTCTTTATTACATGATCAATGCAAAAGCTGAGATCCTGTTACCGATGACATTGAACTAGTCTTTCCCAGATGAACATAGAATTAAAAGAAGCTGCCATTAAATAAAAACAAGATATTTTACATTGTTTTCCAAGAAAATATTTTAATTCATAAATATTACATGTATTAAGGGATATCCTGGGAATTCCCTGGTGGCCCAGTGGTTAGGACTTGGCACTTTCACTGCCATGGGCCCAGGTTCGATCCCTGGTCCGGGAACTAAGATCCCACAAGCTGCGTGGAGTGGCCAGAAAAAATAAAATAGAAGAGATATCCTGATTTGTACTTTTTACCTGCAGTCACAGGACTGTATATTTGGTTGGTGTTCCATTTGGAAACAACTTAGGATATCAGTTCCTAAGCTGGGTGTTGGTTGGCCACACGAAGAATATACAGGAAAGTACATGCTGAATTTCACTGAAACCATGGGAGAAGAAAGTAGACTAAACTACGTGTGTAGTTTTTATACATATATATTTTTATATTTGATACACTCCAGATTATGTTGAAAGCCAACATTTATGTAATTATAAAAGCTTATTTTTCTTGTCTACATAACTTTTCTCAGAAGTGTAGACCCTAAGACCCTGGATGGAGCTGAAATTCTATCCTGTCCCTATAATGATCCGTGTGAAGTCACATGTGAAGAATTGATTAATTAGGTTGGTTTCAGATCAACCACAGTATTTTAATTCCTGGTTAGGGATGATGTATCTGCTTTAGTTATAAGGTAAAAAATTCATTATTGTACAGATGTGCAAAAAAAAAGTGCGGGCTTTTATTTATCTATAACTGATAAGTGTTCTCAGACGCTTTACACAAAGTATCCCAAGGGATAGAACACACAGTCAACCAGAGTGGTGGCCAACTTCCTGCATCCATTAATTGATTCTTCCACCATTCTTTTATTCCACCCATCCCCTACCTCCCACCCCCACCCCCACCCCCTCCCATCTCTAAATCCTGTCCACTGAGATCATACTCCTAAATTAACCACTTATGCTTAATTAACCATTGGTCACAGGCTTTGCTTTATGGAGAATTCAAGTGAAGAATTTTTTCCTATCTTCTACCACTTCAGCTGTCCAAAAGGAGTTGATATATCCCAAGCATCCAGACTTCCTGGCATCTGACAGGTTCTCAACAAATATGTGTTGAAATGAGCTGAATGTAATTTGGTTCTCTAATTTCTAAATCAGGTATGGAGTAGGAATTTGGAACTTCAATGTCAAAACACAACTATCAAAATGATACATAACCTCATAGGTCATTGAACTACACCATAGGGGAGTTCAAATAGGAATAGAATAGAGAGTAGGGTTAAAGAGTTTGCATTCAGGAGGCATACTGCTTGGGTTGTGTATCACTTTGCTGCATGTATAAACTTGGAAAGTTCTTGAACTTCTCTGTGCTGCAATTTCTTCATTGTAAGAAGGGGATAATAGTAATCTCTAATTCAAAGAGGTGTGAGGAGCAAATGAGTTAAGGTATATAGAACATACCTGACATATAGTAATATGTTTGAATATATAGAACATACATGTTTACCATTATTATTTTTGTTATTGTTATTATTATTATTAATTTCCACCACACATATTATGGAGACCCAGCACCAAATTTAAACAAGTGGACATTGCCAGATTTTAAAGAAATCTAGCCAAAATCAACCATTTTCTTATATCTCACTTTTTTAGTTACAATTAATATTTACTCTAATAAACATTTAAACAATATAGAAATATATAAAGTTCCATGATATATTTCATTGCCACAGCCCAGCTGGTTTCATTTTATTCAAGCATAAGTTCATTAGTTTGCTAATAATATCAGCCCAATTTATAAATTAATTAACCAATTCATGATAGATACTAAAATTTCATCATATACTACCTTATACTTGGGCCCCAATGCCAGATGCAGACAACAGCAACTTATTTTGCTACTCTGAAGCTTATGGACACAACATCAAACTAATTTTCAGGATCCTGAAATTTCATCATTTGTGAAGTGGAGATTGCCATGCCTACCCCACCATGTTTGGGGGAGAATCAGATGTCACAGTGTTCATGAAAGGGCCTAGCACAGCCTCTGGCATGTAGTTGAAGATCAGTAACACTAACTGAAATCAGTGCTAATTGGAATAACACTAACTGGAATCTCATCCCTATCCCCACTTCTCTGAGTTTGGTGCTGTAATTTTTCTTAAGAATTCAAACACAAATTTTAGCCCTACACATGTCTCATTAGTACTTGGCAATTGGAACACTTTCATGAAAATAAATGTTCTGGAGATGTGTGTTAGAGATTGAAACCTTTTCGTTAGCCATAACAGCACCAGTTACAGAGTTATTTCAGCTGCATTCAGTTTGTAATTTAATTTAGTAGGTCATAATGAGAATTACTAAAAGCAACCAAACCCGCGTTCTTTGAATTCTTTTAACTTGGCATTATGTGCTGAGCAAATGGGCTTATTAAGCAAGCTGCTTGTAAGGTAGGATGCCTTGGTTCATATACTAACCTGTGTTTTACAAAGTTTAAACTTATAAGACATAAGTGCTGAGTGTGATTTTTAAGATAATAAAGATAAGGTAATGAATGGAACATTAGACTTTGTGTTAAAAAATTAATCTCTAACTGGATGACCTTGACTTAACCCTTCTTTACTTTGTAAGTCTATAAAATATTTGGTTATGGCAAAGTAGAAGGAGATTATAGTAGGAGATATCTTCTCCTATTTCCTTCACTGGTATTTATGCCCAAAAACTCTATAAGGAAGGTTCTATATACATTCAAGACATTGTTCCTTTAGCAGTTGGGAACCCCAGAGTGAGATTCAAAGACTAGGAGAGTACTTCCATGAATCTGAAGGAGGAAAGAAGACTGCTTAGTTTTATTGCAGACGGCTGCCAACTTCAGGATGTGCCAAAGTTTTTTTCTATTATAAGGTGACTTATGAAAATCATATAATACCCAGTTTAGCACTTTTACTGCTTTTAGGTAAAGTGCCATAAGCTCATGGGATCTGTAACCTCACAAAATCAAAAAGATGAGGAAAACATGATTTTTAATCAGTCAGTCCTCTAACGTGAATTTATTTACGACCACTTTGACTCCTGAAACTATTTAGTCCTAATCACACATTACAAGTGAGATGATTTAGGATAATAAAATTGTGCCTTTTTACATCAGTACTAATTAAGTGCCTGAGGCAGAGCAGGTACTAAATTAAATACTGTAGTAAATTCCCATGGAGTTTTATTTAGGGAGAAATGATTATTACTAAAATAAACCAAAATACTGGAAGAAACACATATGATGTCATTTTTAAAAGGGGTTTCTGAAGCTTAAAATGAAGTAATATTTTACTTGAAATAATACTGAATAATTAATGAAAAGGACTGAGTCTGTATAAAAGCTTGCACTAAAATCATTTTCAGAATAACTCTTCAAAAATAGGATTCTCGAATCTAAGTATCCCTTTCTGCAAATTTAAGAATGTACTTAGATGATTTGAGGCTACATACAATGTTAAAATCTACATAACCAAAAATCCCAGAAATGGAGATGAAAGCACACTATAATTCTAAACTGTTTGGGATTATCATTTTTCAAAGGTATTTCCTGCCCAGTTTTAAATGTCTGGTGCTAAAAATGATAAGCAAACACTTCTGTCAATAGACCGCTTGTGTTCCTTACTCTGTTCTTCTCAAAGTGACAAAGTGCCTTGATTCCAGCAGTGATTCCCCAGTCTGCTTTCTCCTTGGGTTTCCATTGTGACCGTTAACTGCTGAAACCGAGCCCAGAACTGAGGATCACAGGATCTGAACGTTGCAAGTGATACCAAAGAAGTAAATTAACTCATCCCTCTGCCTTTAGGAAGGACAAACTGTGTCCAAATATTTCCAGAGGAATAATTTTACATCCTAATGAGAGTGAAAAACTAACGAATGGGAATTCTTTAGCAACTCGTTTGCATACTTTTGGACTATTTCTATGCTAATGCAGTCGCAACAGCAAGGAAGCATTCTAAAGACACATGGGTGTTGCTCCCCTCACCGCCAGATGAGCGCATGACTAGGATTAGGCATCTAACTGTTACAAATGCATTAATTTGCCTGAGAAAATTCTTTTTGCAGATTAAACAACCGCATAGAATATAACCATTTTTACACATCTTAATTTTACATGGGTAAACATTTCGACTCAGTATTTTTTCATCTCTCCCCTCCCTTTAACTTCCCTCGCCATTCTTTTGCTTTTTAAATTTGGTCCTCTTTCTCCCTGGCCTGCTATTTACCCTCCACCCTGGGTAATGACACCACTAAGCTTGAAGTTTAGCTCATTACCTTGGCACCATCTTTTTCTGACCTTTTATATTCCATTGGATGCCAAATTCTGCTATTTTAATGCTTTAAAAATGACTCCTGAGTCAGTCTTTTCCATTCTGTTACTACTACCTTACTTTAGGCTTCCATTATGTTTTGCTCAGATATAAATTAACTCCCCTATTCTTCTCCTTGCTTTGATTTCTCTCCAGCTCCCAAGTATATCTCATGCACTGCTGTCAGAGTGGTCAGCATAAAGCACAGCTTGGACTTAATCTTGCACTGAAACCAATCTTGCATTGAAACCTTCAATAGTTCCTCAAAACCTTCCCAAGCACCCAAACTCCTTAACTTGACTCTTACACCCCTCTTCCCATATTATGATCCAGTTTCCACCTGACTTTCTAGCTTTACCGTCTACTTTTTCTCTTTCACATGCATGACAGTCTTCCTAAACTATACAAAAATTTCTAAACACACTCTAAATTTTCTTACGCAATTTTCCTAATTCCATGTTTTTTCAATCTTGCTTCTTATTCTTCCAATATTTACCTGTGGAAATCTGACACCTCCTTAAATTCCCAATCGACCAAGAAACTAACGAACCAACCAACAAAGCAATTATAAAAGCAGCTCCATGTTACCCTGTGCTCCTACCACATCAGGACCATACTGAACATCCTAAATACCTAAACTCTAGTCCCCACTCAAATACCTGCTAGAAGACTTCCCTGGTGGCGCAGTGGTTGAGAGTCCGCCTGCCGCTGCAGGGGACACGGGTTCGTGCCCTGGTCCGGGAAGATCCCACATGCCGCGGAGCGG
>NW_006775627.1:1687466-1698579 GCF_000442215.2 Lipotes vexillifer | reverse complement strand
AAAAAAAAAAAAAAAAAAAAAAAAAACCTGCTAGAAAGATATTATAACCAGTTCACAGGTGAAGAAACTGACATTCAGAAGTGTCAGTGACTTGTACCCTAGGCTGCACAATTATAAGTGGTATATGGCATATCCCTGTAGTTACCAACCTAATACTCTTTCTTCCTTTTTTTTCCTTTAGCAGAACCCTGATTTTTTTTTTTTTGGGGGGGGGGAAGGGGAAGGGTTGGAACAGTGTAACCAGATTTAAAAAAACAAAAAGCACAAAAGAACCGTAATCCCCAACTCCTTTATAGCAAAAAGTGCTTTGTGATGCAGTTCTAGCCAAGAAGATTTATGTGGCAATCTGCTGGGGATTTTGGTAATGTTGTGTTGTCACTTTCATGTCTCTTCCTTTCTCCTTATTCTTTAGAAGCACGGCTGAGATGCCTGGCAAAGCAGGGACCATCTTGGGACTATAAGTTTGGAGTCTAACACTAAAATAGGTAGAGCAAAACAATGAAAAGAGCCTGAGGCATTGATGGTACTGGGTGGGAGCTGCTGCACTGTCACCTGTCCACAAATTCTTGTTGGGTAAAAAGACTAAAGCCTAACTTGCTTAATTTATACATGGGGTTTTCTGCTGCTTAACTGGTGCATGATGGATATAGGCTTCATACCTAGATCTGTGTCACCTGGATTCTCCTTTAGAGAATCATCACTGCGTTCTTCATGCATCCACTTAAACCTTACCTGAATCCTCATCTCTGAAATAAATTATTCTTTCTTATGTACTCTCATGAAATTCTGGGCTACTTTTTTTTTTTTTTTCCTGCGGTGCGCGGGCCTCTCACTGTTGTGGCCTATCCCGTTGCGGAGCACAGGCTCCGGATGCGCAGGCTCAGTGGCCATGGCTCACGGGGTCCAGCCGCTCCGCGGCATGTGGGATCCTCCCGGACCAGGGCACGAACCGGTGTCCCCCACATCGGCAGACGGACTCTCAACCACTGCGCCACCAGGGAAGCCCCTGGGATACTTTTAAGGGCCCTATGATTTCCTCTTTTTATTTGGAATTTGTATTGTAGATTGTAAATTTCTCAAGAATACAGTCTATTACTTCCTTTCTTCCCTATACATAGAAAACACTGAATGAATGTTTACTGTGTTTGATTAAAATCCATAAAATTTACTGTATAGTTTTCTGTTATCTGAGTCTTCTATGAATTTGTTTTAATCTTCTTTAAGTTTGTTAGGAACATACATGTAACCCAAACCACACTGATTTGAGCTCCCAATGAGTCTGCCAGAAATGAGCTCCCTCAGCTCTTCCTGCAAGTTTCTCAGTTTACTGCCTTAGGGGTACTTAGAAACAAGGTCCTCTGGTTGGTTCATCTGCTAGTTCTCTTCATTTTCCCCTGAGTGGCCGCTTCTGATGCTTCCGAGACCGCCACTCTGCCCATTCCAGACTTGGGGGAGGAAATGCTGTTCTCACTACCCCTTTACTCCATGGATCTTTTCCTAATTACTCATTGTACAACTGAAACCAGACTTTGCCTCAAAGAAAACAACACAAGAATGGGGACTGAGGCAGTGGAACCATGTAGATTACATTCTGGATCTTGTACATCATAACTGGTTTCCAATAGCTGATGAATTTTATAATAATAATACTGTAACAGTGTTATTGCTATAATACTGTAACTGTTATTGTCAATTTTGTCATTTGCCAGTGACACTGGGACATTGTCACTAATTTTCACAAATAAATGAAATTTTAAAATGTGGTAATAAAGTCTTGATTTCAAGGGGTTTAAAGAGCTAGGAAGTGAGTGTAGATACATTTTTAAGGTATTTTTGTGGAGAAAGGAAAGGAGTAAATATCAGGACTGGAGCTGGAACTTAAGGGAGTGTTAGGGACCAGGTTTTTGCTAAATAAAGAAACATGAAGAAGGAGGAAGAGGAGGATGGAAAGGAAGAGAAGTGAAATAAAAGGGAGAAAAGGAGAGATTTAATTAAAGACCTGTGAGTAATATCCTGGCATTCTCCTATGCAGTGTACAAACAGTGCTCTGTGCTCTTAATAGGAAGAGGAAGTTCAAGAGATACGTCTCTGTAGAGAAATTATTTAGGAATTAATGTGGAAAGAACTTAATGTCAAGTATTTTTTCAGGCATAAGAGCAATATAATGAAACCAGGTTCTTTTATACACAGTCAGTACTCTATACCATATATACCAGCCTTCTGTTGGTCAGTTTATAATTTTGTAATACTTTTTGATGTTTTACTATCAACTTCAAAGTGAGGTAGGCTTTAGTAACACATTCTGACTTTAAACTACTATAGTAGAAAGTTGTAAAATCTACTATTATTTTAAATCTTTTAAAAAATAGGACACTCCAAATGTGTTCCACGGGACTGAGGCTGATGCAAAGAGACATTGCAGCGCTCTTTGGCCTTGGGATTCAGTCGTTAAGAGAGAGCTGCCAACTCTGCCTTACCATCAGGGGATTGAGTTTTTCACTCTTCTCTGGCTCCAGCACAGAAGACGGGCTGTCTGCAGCCTTTGTAAAACTTAAGGTAGTTCTTCCCTTGGAAGACAAGACCGTCATTTGTTCATTGACCCCTTCCTGGAATCTTGTGACAGAACAGACACTAACTAACAGGAAGGCATGCAATGAAGAGAAATTAAGGAATGCATCCTAATGATGAGTTTTATAGATTAATTAATAATGATTTTTGGTTGGCATATAGACTTTCTGGGTTGGCTATATGATACATGTTTTAGACTCTTTACATTCTTTCAAATTCTAGAATATTTTATACTTTTTGAGGTAAGTTCTTTCAGATTGAGAGATTCTTGGATAGTTAATTTATATTTTTTGAGGCCCTTGGGATATATCAATTGCCATGAAGAATATAATTGATTTGTAAGATTTAATTGAGCTGTTTTTTTTGTTTTGTTTTGTTTTTGTTTGTTTTTGCAGTACATGGGCCTCTCACTGTTGTGGCCTCTCCCGTTGCGGAGCACAGGCTCCAGATGCGCAGACTCAGCGGCCATGGCTCACGGGCCCAGCCGCTCTGCGGCATGTGGGATCTTCCCGGACTGGGGCACGAACCCGTGTCCCCTGCATCGTGCAGGCGGACTCTCAACCACTTCGCCAGGGAAGCCCTGAGCTGGTATTCTTATATGTAATGTACAAACAGTGCTCTGTGCTTGTGGATAAAAAGAGAAAGCTCAAGATATGTCTTTGAAGAGAAATTATTTAGGAATTAAGATGGAATATGAGGTTGGATATCTCAGTGTATTTCAAAGGAATATATCCGTTCTGCCCCTGGAAGGCAGGATCTCTCTCTCCCTCTGTGTTTTCTTGTTCCAGGCAGGCAAAGCCTGCCTGTTCCTCCTTAGTAACTGTCATTGCCTCCTGCTGGTCTTTCATTTAGCAGGAGAGGGGGTCAGATGAGTCTTGATTAATAACTTGTCATTCCTCTCCTTCCCACCTCTCTCAGGCTCTGCTATCATAGAATCGATGTTAAATTGGTATCTACACTATCTTAAATAGCTCAAAGCTAGCAAACTGAAGTTTAATTGGTTAAATATAAACGCAGCTTTCCTCTGTCCCCTATCCCAGATTCTACTGTGAAGTACATAAGTGCAGTAGAGGAGAGGTATATTAATAGTAACTAATTAAAAAAAGGTTTTAGTTTTACACTTCTGTTTTTTTCTAAAATAAGCAGCTATTATCTTTCTAACAAAAGTTTAAGCATCATTTAAAATTATTGTGAAAGCTCATGGTAGTTAAAGTATCCCCTCCCAAATTTCCTGCCTCCAAATGTTTATATAATTCTGTGCATAGTGGACTCTGATTTTTGCCAGTGTATCAACTCCATGAATGTTCTATCATTCAGTATCTAGCCAGGAAAACAGAAACTACCCTCGGTCTTTCAAATAGAGGGAATTAATACAGGGAATTGGTTACCCCGGTGATGTAAAACAGAGAAGCTAGACAAGGGTTGGTGAAGGCAACCCAGAGAAACTCTGATCACCCTCAGACTGGAAGCAACAGATGAATGTGTAGTTACCAGACAGCAGAAGCTGGACTCAGGTTACAGCCAGCACATGATGAGAGCTGGACCAGTGATCATTGGGCAAAGGGTGAGGGTGCTAATAGCAAGAGCTGGAACCATGGAAGACACATGACACTGTCAGAGATTTTTTAGGATGCAACCAGAGAAGGGATGAAATACCCTAAAGTTTCCCTGTAACGAAGACCCTGTTAGGATAACAAAATCTTGCTTGTGTCTTTTAAAGACTCCTGTGTTTTGGCCCTGAGGTCGGGAATCAGCTGTGAGCTAGACTGAATCCTATTCAATAGAGACATTCGTAGTGCTGCAAAATCAGAGTCAGTGAGTAGGAAGGATTAGCTCGTCACAGATTAGATAATATTTACCAGTGGGGTAAAGCAAGGTTGTCTTTTTGTCCTTCTCTTTATATTATAATTACTGAAAGACTTTGATGTATGCCCTCCCGTTTGTCATTCTCTAATACAGAAAGTAGAAAGTTAATAATAATAGCTGTATTTATTTGTATTATGTGCAAAATTGTTCTAAGAGCTTTATAGGTATTAATGCTTTTAATTCTCAAGATAACCTCATAGGCAAAAGTACTACTATTAGCCCATGTTACGTAAGAGGAAGTTGAAGAATAGACAGGTTAGCTAATAGGCACACTGTTACATAGAGGTGACAGTTGTATTTTGGGGTACTAGAAGTGACCTTTCTGACAAGTTCTGCTGTGTGATTATTGCCACAAAGAGGGTCCTCAGATAAACTCTTCTAAACTGGACACTGTTTCCTTATAGACATTGCCCATGTGCCAGTGCCTTAAACCAAGCCACCATCTTCTCTTCCCTATCCACTACTGTGGACTCTGGACTCATCTCCTCACTTCCATACGTGTCCTCTTCAGTTTATTCTGCAGAGCAGCCAGAATAACCTTTTAAAAACACATCTCCTGGGGCTTCCCTGGTGGCGCAGTGGTTGAGAATCCACCTGCCAATGCAGGGGACACGGGTTCAATCTCTGGTCTGGGAAGACCCCACATGCCGCAGAGCAACTAAGCCTGTGAGCCACAACTACTGAGACTGTGAGCCACAACTACTGAGCCTGCGTGCTGCAACTACTGAAGGCTGCGCGCGCCTAGAGCCTGTCCTTTGCAACAAGAGCAGCCACCGCAATGAGAAGCCCGCGCACCACAACGAAGAGTAGACCCCCCGCCTTGCCGCAACTAGAGAAAGCCCGCACGCAGCAACGAAGACCCAACACAGCCAAAAATAAATAAATTAAATAAATAAATTAAAAAAAAGAAATGCCTTAAAAAAAAAAATACATCTCCTCTTCTCAAAGCCCATCAGTGGTTTTCCATTGTTAGTAAAGTCCTACATTACTTAAAAATATTATACCATGGGTTTTTAGTGGACAGGCATAGTTTGGAGTTCTGCTGCTTTCCTGGTGTGATTGGGTAGCCATTTATTTACCAACCTGTCTCCTCTTGAAGGGACATTGTCTTTACCTCTTATACTCAGAGGCCATGGGCAAGCTCAGAAAAATCATACTGAAATCATCGTCACCTCCTGCCTATGAGAAGAGCAATGATCCATAGGGAGCAGAGAGCTCCAGAAAGTCTGGAGATTTGTATGTTAGACTGAACTCACCCCTTGGAACCCCCCTGGGGGCTTGTGAGTCTGCTGGAGCTCCTGGCAAAGTGACGGACATTTTGTAATGTCTGTCAGTGGTGCTATTTGTTTTGGCCTTTACTGGGTAAATTTGGTGGGCAGCCAGGGCAACAAAGGGCACTCCTCAGACTAGAGTTGGAAGAGGAAACTGGGGTGAATCTCTAAGTAGTAGAGAGGAGTTTAGGGCAAAGAAAACAGGCCAAGGACAAGTATGAGCTAAATTAACTATTTGCTTATCTACTTGCTTATACTGAACAAACAGCGAAAGCTAAAAGAATGCTACAGAGGGCCTTAACATGCTGGAGAAGTGCTTGGTCCCCAGGGTACTCTACATTTCAGCCCTGTGGCAATGAACCATGCCAGGATTCCAACCTAAGTGCTGCCCTTCACTAGCAAAATATCTTAGGTGTGTCATATGTGTGATAAATAAAGGACAGTGTGAAAAGCTTGGCGCTGTCTTTGGCATTGACATTTCTGAGAACTAAGGAAGAAGATTAATTGATATGTAAATATATGGAATATTTACTATCTGATAAAGGGCATGACAAAATATCTTAGACAAAAATTGATGTTCTTATACATTCGTTATAGCTGATCAAAATTACTAGAATAACTATAGAAAAGTTTTTGGTTTTGTTTCTAATTGCTTCACAGAGTTGAAGAGGGTGGGCTCTGCATGATGACTACAACTAGGATAATGTTTTACTAGTTGTTATATTTTAATCTAAATAAGTTGCCATGATTCTTCCCAAGACTTCCCTGCTTACGAATTATATTGAGCCCAATGGGTTCTGTAAAAGAACTTTGAAACCTCTTTCATTGCTTCAGACTTTTTTCAGCCAAAATAATTACTGAGGACATTTCAGCCTGCCTTTTTTTCAATTCAAAGGTCATTCACACTGACTTTTTTTGCTTTGAGTTCATGCAAGACATCATTAATACATTACATGTGCTCTTAAAATATTAACTTCAGATACTTCATTAATGTACACGTGTATATAGCTATTTATATATTTTTATCTGAATCGATGAAAATACCCCTTAGGTGAAGAAAACACTTATTTTACTGCACCTTGAATTGCAAGACATCACGATCTAGTACTTCATAAATATTTTTCCTTCTTAAATCACTGCCTGGAAAATAAGTTTGTCTCACTTTTTCCATAAAGCTAAAGCTGTAGAGATCAAATTTTGTAGATGACACAAAAGAGTTTCCTCCATGAATAACCACAAGCTCATGCTATTTGGAAAGGTCTTCAAGAAATGACACAGTTCAGCCTGAATCCAGATGGGTCCACTAAACACTGACAGTTATTCTGTTGTTCAGACCCCCTGAGACAGACTATCCAGAGCCTCTTGCTATGGTAGCCTAGCTGTCTCATGTTAATCATCTTTTTCTTTCTTTCTTTTTTTTTTTTTTTTTGGTTGTTTGTTCTACAAAGCTTTATCTCATGTCTAATTTCTGTTACTAAGAATTGTGCCCATTCTTGCTATGGTTTTGATCTTGGCAGACAGAACAGCTGGAAAAAAGAAATGCTATGACAGTGATTATTGAGTGAAAATTGGGTGGGAGATAAAGTTTGGTGATATTTTACTATTTTAGATGCTTTAATGCTTTTTGAGTGTTGATATAGAGATGTCACATTTAATTTATTTGAAACAAATTTAAAGGAAAAATCATTGTAGAAACTCTCCTATAAATGACTGAAATTCTTATATCAAACTAAGTCATTTTTTAATCTAGTGTTGATATGAGAAAACTCTTTTCTTAGTAGAAGTGCTCTATTTCTTAAGTTAGCTCCATAAATCTCTACATTCTTTCCAACTGATTAAGACAAGTTCACATTTGAAATATGAGGAGTCTGAAATGGAAGTTGAAGGTACTCAACAGTATAGAAAGCACTTTCTAGACTAAAAGCTTTCCTTAGAACTGTGATATTAAAAGCAGTGACTGGACTTCCCTGGTGGCGCAGTGGTTGAGAGTCCCCCTGCCGATGCAGGGGATATGGGTTCGTGCCCCGGTCCGGGAAGATCCCACATGCCGCGGAGCGGCTGGGCCCGTGAGCCATGGCCGCTGGGCCTGCGCGTCCGGAGCCTGTGCTCCGCAACGGGAGAGGCCACAACAGTGAGAGGCCTGCATACTGCGAAAAAAAAAAAAAAAAAAGCAGTGACTAAATATATAAAATGATAGCCAGATTACCAATAAGTGTACATCTCAAACACAAATCATTGCTTTGCATTTCAGGAAGACAAATATTAAATTCTTGCATCTTGCTTAATGTTCAACCTGCTTATGTAAGTAGATGTTCTTCTTTTGATGAAGGGTTTTTACATGTGAATATGAATTCTGAATCTCTACATGTTATTTAAGCACCAAAAACCCTGCCTCATATAATAGTGATACTCGTAAAATATCTTGCTTAATCAGTTAATGAACACAAATCTATTTTTTTACCATAAAATATCATTTATTTAGCAAATATGAATTGTGCTCTAATATTAAGCAATTTCTAGGTGGACGAAGCATAGCTTGTGATTTTCAATACAAACAACCATGATCTAGAACTTTTTCTTCATGGGTTAACGTGTTGCAGAGGTCTTTAAAAATCTATAAAAATTATGTGAACTTACATATCTTAGGAAGTTTTGCTTTTTAAACATTTATATTTTCTTTGATTTTATTGTCCATTTGTATTTAACATTTATCATTATGAAAATAAAATATTCCCATGATAATTATCTCAAAAATATAGACAAGCAGAAAAAAAGAAAAACATCCTAACATAAATATAATATTTTGATGTATTTCCTTCCAGATTTTTTACACACAGTTTAAAAAATGTTTATATTGTATTATACTCATAATTGAGAAAAATTGGAAAATATAAAATTAAGGTGAATTTATCCACCATAAAAATGTGTGTTCATTGATATGATTTTCAGGCATTTAAAAATGTATTTGTAACTTAAAAAAGTAAAGATATGATATTAAGTGAAAAAATTCAAATTATGAACTGTTATATGTATGGTTACATGGTTTAAGTATTACCTAATAAACTTGGAAATGTGTTAGGGTTTGACTTATAAACCAGATCAATTGTTTGAAATGGTTTCTGGAGCTGATCACATTTCTGAACCATGTGTTATAAAGGAAAATAATCCAAAATATTTGGGAGCAAAGATATAGGGCAAGAGATTGTATTCAGGTTACTATATGGATAAACTAAATCCATCCCTTTTCTGTTTAACTTTTACTAAAAAAAAACCCCACATAGGTAAACTTTGATTCTTAAGAATATGGAAATTGAACACTAGATTTTTAAAAAGCCAATACCCAAGAAATTAATACAATATAAAAAATTAGCAGGGGATAATTGTTTTTTCTTTTTTTTTTTGGTTGTGCCACATGGCTTGCAGGATCTTAGTTCCCCCACCAGGGATTGAACCCGTGCCCTCGGCAATGAAAGTGCGGCATCCTAACCACTGGACCGCCTGGGAACTCCCTAGGAGGGGATAATTTATTCCCTAGATTTTGGGGGGGGGACTAGAAAGGAGGTACAAACTTTTTCCTCTCAAATTTTGGTAATCCCGGGATGACCAGTTTTACAGAATTCGGGAGATTGTTTGTAATTAAATGTTGGCATGTTTATGGCATGGACTCAGTTTGAACTCTCTAGAAGCTGACCTTGAGATGAGGATTCATGTATTAATATTTGACATTTATTAAGGAAGTGCTCCCGGGAGAAGCAGGTAAGGAAGTGGAGGAAGCAGGACTGAAAAGGGGGAACAAGACAAGCGAGAGAGAAATTGCCCGTGATTTCTGAATCTCGGATTCCACAGGGTACTCTGGATCATAAATTACATCTTAGATTTGTCCCACTCTGAGGCAAAGAATGGTCTGTCAAACTCCCACACAAGTCAGTACTTGGCTATAGGTTTTCTCAGGAATGCAGTGCCTTTCAGGAACTTCTGCTTCTCTGTACAAAGAACAAGGGCAGGGCTTCCCTGGTGGCGCAGTGGTTGAGAATCTGCCTGCCAATGCAGACGACACAGGTTCGAGCCCTGGTCTGGGAAGATCCCACATGCCATGGAGCAACTGGGCCCGTGAGCCACAATTACTGAGCCTGCGCGTCTGGAGCCTGTGCTCCGCAACAACAGAGGCCGCGATAGTGAGAGGCCTGCGCACCGCGATGAAGAGTGACCCCCACTTGCCACAACTAGAGAAAGCCCATGCACAGAAATGAAGACCCAACACAGCCATAAATAAATAAATAAATACATTGTGTATTATTAAAAAAAAAAAAAAAAAAAAAAAGGGCAGAAGGGGCTCCAACAGCTCAAGGTCAGTTCTTGGAGAGAGGCTCCAGGGGAATCTGAATGATCCTAGGGATGTGGGCTACATGTGGCGACAGCCATAAGTCTGCCATAAGTCTGCATTTAAATTGGGAAATGTGATTCTCCATGTTTTGCTGAGCCAAAGCATTCAACTGTGAGGTAGAGTTCACAAGTCCAGGGATGCATTTAGAGCCTGGGCATTTCCATAGAAACTGCCATTAGAATTTGGCGTGGAAGGTGGTGGTGGGGATGCCATAGGTGTATGTGATCAGGAGTGAATAATACAAGTTCTTTAAAAACTGGAAGCATAGGAAGGAGAGAGGGAAAAAAAAGTAAAACAATTAAGAGGAAACTCAGAACATATTGATTATGGGAGGATGCTTAGCTCAGTGAAACTGTCATTGCTCAGACTCCAGAGGAAGGTTGGGCAGAAAATTCTCAGCTCACATTTGGAGCTACCAGAACAGTTTTCATGTGAGTGCAGAAAGCTTGACTTGGGCCCCAGACTGGAAAGGAGCCTGGTTCTCTAAGGGTCTAGGAAATCAGTAGAAGTAAAACTCAGAGGAGGCCTGGGATGATGGTAAAGTCTAGCAAGAAAGGACTGTGACCCTGGGTCAAGGCCAAAGGAGGGGCCAGCTGCATCTAAGGGGAATAAAAGTGAAGCCATCCAAGAAAAGATTGTTTAAAGCTTTAAACCCGTGCCAAGTTTATTGAGGAATGTGAGATTGTGTACTTGCAAATTACCTCAACACTATATCATTTTTATTCTGAAATTTTCTCACACTGTAATAGAGACTCAGAGCCTTCTCAAATGTTTTCGTTTATGATTCTGTGATCCTAAATGAGTTGTGTAAGTTATGCATCCTGAGGGTGCTGTGTTCCTGTGGACATCACCAGGGTTGAGTATTCCTGGGAAGAAAAGTGAAAAAAGAAAAAGACGGTGATCTTCCTTGTGTGGTCTTGGGGGGAGTATCCTGCCTTGTGATTACCCAGAAATTTGTCCAAAGCAAGTGTCTGAGGGCACCCATTGAGGAGAGACTTTTTTTTTTTTCTTTTTTTTTTTTTTT
>NW_006775627.1:1654450-1687382 GCF_000442215.2 Lipotes vexillifer | reverse complement strand
TGTGGCCTCTCCCATTGCGGAGCACAGGCTCCAGACGTGCAGGCTCAGCGGCCATGGCTCACGGGCCCAGCCGCTCCGCGGCATGTGGGATCTTCCCGGACCGGGGCACGAACCCCTATCCCCCGCATTGGCAGGCGGACTCTCAACCACTGCGCCACCAGGGAAGCCCGAGGAGAGACTTTTTATTCGTGCCTTAATTTGAGTGTCCCATCTGGAAACTGTATGTCTTTTAGTCACATTTGCATACTGGCAAACTATATTTATGAAAAAAAACCTCACAGCAGATAATAATGATAAGTCTTCTATACGATTAGAGGATAAGCTTGCTTTGTCTATATTCTAGCCAACTACATTTGTCACATTAAAAAAATAATAGAAAGCTAAGAAAAAAATACTTGATAATATTTTCACTTCCACTTTATTTTTGCAAACAGGAAAATAAAGTATTACTAATAAATATTATTTGAGTTCCAGGAGCTAACTCTATCATCTTATACTAACTATTCTTTAAGTTGGGTACAGATAAAATTTCTTTCACAAAGACCAAAAGATTATGAGCTCATACATTTTTTTCTTAATACTCAAAAAAACTAGTTCCCAAAGAGGTACAAACTATTATGTATAAAGTAAGCTACAAGGGTATATTGTACAAAGCAGGGAATATAGCCAATATTTTTTAATAATAAAGGAGTTATTTTAAACCACTGCTATTATTATCCTGATTGATGCTCATATCATCCTGTCTTTGACCAGTGGAAGCAAACCTCTGCAAGCTGACTTCTTTGTTCTTTTGATAGTTCTGCTTCTTTTTTTTTTTATTATTTTATTTTTATTTTGCACATTTTTATTCTGCACATTTTCTGTTCCACTTCTGCATTGAGCATTGAGCCATTTCTTCAAAAAGTCTTGGTTCCTTTTATTGGGAAGGTACTTGGAGAACACAGTTTTGGTATTGCTGTGCTCAATATGTTATGCACGGGTCATTCTTTCTAGCCCTTTGCAGTGGTCAGAGCTAGAAAATAAGTTAATTCTTTTAAGATAAAATACTTTTTGAATTCACACAGATACTTTCAATTCAATTTTAGGACTGCAGGAATTTTACAGAATTTTATTGATGTTATATCTGCATCCTATGTCCAAAATCCTGATTTTTAAGGGCACCGTTATAATTTCTCATTTGCATCCAGCCACAATATCCATGTAATAGCCTTGGAATATCAATGCCTACACTACCACAAATACCATCAATAAAATATAAAATAGTGTGGGGTTTTATTAATGTTCCTTTTGTTTTCAAAGCATATCACTGTGGGGATGTACAGTCAAATTATTGTGTTTTAAGAATGGTTGAGGGACTTCCCTGGTGGCGCAGTGGTTAAGAGTCCGCCTGCCAACGCAGGACACACGGGCTCGATCCCTGGTCAGGGAAGAACCCCACATGCCACGGAGCAACTAAGCCCATGTGCCACAACTACTGAAGCCCGTGCGCCTAGAGCCCATGCTCTGCAGCAAGAGAAGCCACTGCAATGAGAAGCCCACGCACCGCAGCAAAGAGTAGCCCCCACTCGCCGCAACTAGAGAGAGCCGGTGTGCAGCAACAAAGACCCAACGCAGCCAAAAATTAAATAAATAAATAAATATATTTTTTAAAAAAAGAATTGTTGATTAAATCATTGACTGTTGGTGATTAACTCTACTCCAGTCCCTCTCCCCTTCCCACAGGTTGAAGGCGGCAATAAAAAAGTTCAACCTTTTGAACCTTTGGTCTTTCTGGTGACCAACCCCCAACCTGAATCTATCTAGGGGCCCCTAGCCCCCAGTCCTCTCATTAGCATACAAAAAGACACTCATCTTTCTAAAGATTCCAAGGGTCTTAAAAACTCTGGTGTCAGGAATCTGAGTCAAAGACCAACTATTAGGACAAAAGATGCTCCTAGCGCCCTATCACTTAGGAAATTACAGTTTTAGGAGCTCTGTGTCAGAAATTGGAGGCCGAGACCAAATATATATTTCTTATTATATCACAATAGCATTGTCCCAACTTTGGAGAAAATATAACATAGAAAAATGGCTGGATGGTAGTGAACCAAAATATTAACAGTGTGATGATTTTAATTTTCCCTTCATGCTATGTTATTCCATTTTAATTTACAATGTGCACTTTATAATTTTATAATAAAAATAAAGGACATGAGTGAACTGTAATTAATTCAAAACTAGAATACTGGTGTAAAGTATTATCTACAGATCTTCCTCAACTTATGATGGGGTTAAACCCTTCCTTAACTTATGATGGGGTTAAACCCATCTTCTGATAAACCCATCAGAAGTTGAAAATAGTATAATTTGAAATGCATTTAATACACCACTGAACATCATAGCTGAGTCTAGCCTGCCTTCAACATGCTCAGAACATTAATATTAGCCTCCAGTTGGGCAAAATCATCTAACACAAAGCCTATTTTATAATAAAGTGTTGAATATCTCATGTAATTTACGGAATACTGCACTGAAAGTGAAAAACAGAATGCTTGTATGGGTACAGAATGCTTTTAAGTGTATTGTTGTTTACCCTCCTGGTCTCATGGCTGACTTGGAGCTGCTGCCACTCCCAGCATCACCAGAGAGGATCGTACCACATATGTCTAGCCTGAGAAAAAATCACAGTTCACAATTCAAAGTACAGTTTCTACTGAATCCGTATTGCTTTTGCATAATCATAAAATCAAGAAATTGTAAGTCAGAACCAGTGTAAGTCGGGGACCATCTGTACCCTTAAGTGGAAAAACAACTTTTACAAAAACTATTGAAAAATCTTAAAATATATATATTTGGCTATATAAAATAAAAAAGTTTAGTCAGGTAAATTGATCAATAACAAAATTAAAAGATAAATACCAAAAAATTTTTTAAGTTAGTACATTATTCATAAAGGCATGATATCATTAATTCATCAAGAAGAAAAGCAAAAACCCCAATGGGAGAAAATAAGTATGTGTAATACAGTACATAGTAATTCAAATTGTCAATAAATACAGGAAAAGCTCTCATGGAAACCTAGGATATTATGATTTCTTCATTTTACAGTTGAGGAAAGTGAGGATCAGAAAGGTTAAATCACTTGTTTCTGAGAATAAGGACAAAGTTGAGATTCATCCTTCTAACTTTGGACTAAAATCTCAAGCCCTGTCACACCTGTGGCTGAGGAAACCCAGTCTCCTAGATACGACTTCTTGTGGCTCACCCTCATAGTCAAGAGTTCTTTTTAAAAAATTTTTTTAATTTATTATTTATTTTAGGCTGCATTGTGTCCCCATTGCTGCACGTGGGCTTTCTCCAGCTGCGGCTCGTGGGCTGTAGGCACGCGGGCTTCAGTAGTTGTGGCGCACGGGCTTCGTTGCTCCGCGGCATGTGGGATCTTCGCGGACCAGGGCTTGAACCCGTGTCCCCTGCATTGGCAGGAGGATTCCCAACCACTGCGCCACCAGGGAAGCCCAAGAGGTCTTGACATTAGAACGAGGAATACTCTCCCTTCTCTGGATACCAGACCCTCGCTTAATTTAAATTAAATTGTATGACTCAGTTATTGCTTAGTTCTACATAGAGCATACTCCTTTCATTAAGTTTTTAATGTTAACAAAGTAATTACATGTTCATCTTCATTAAAGTAAAATGTATTTTAGGCTGCTCTTCAGTCTAATTAAAGAGCATGTCTATGACAGTGAATATTTTGTTTAATCAACTACTTAATCTGGAAGCAACAGAAAGAGTATTGTTGGTGACTTCCATCCATTAATCTATTAGGTTGTCCTCTTTATGCATTCAAATATAAATACTATGCTCAGGCTTTAAACATTTATTGCCAAGATATTCCTACTTATTTCTACTCTCCACCCCCTATTTGTTTATGACAGATATAATCATAAACTGAAAGCACATTCCATGCTAAAAACTTTCTGACATTCATTAGGGCTCTTCACATACAAAGTAGAAATCAACAGGATGTCTTAAGTTTTCCGAATTTGTAACATTGTTTCTACTACAGTTACAAAAAAATTGTTATTATGAGCTAACAAAAATATGTGGCTAGGGTGTTCAAGATTAGACAATATTGGAAAAAATCATTTTTTAAATGTATGATTGTTCCCCCAAAAAACACAATAAACAGAAATGGACTTAATTGTTATTGCCACAAATGAGTGATTTACAGTTATTTTTCCTACCCCAATTCCCAGAAATATGTTATCACACATTCTCATCAGTAACAGAAGCCCTAACATAGGCATAATAGACTCTCCAGGAGGTGGTTTCCTATTTAACTAAGATTCCTAGCTGATTCTGATAAGCCCCCTTCCCAAAGGACACGGCCACCTGCACACTGGTGCTTTTCAAAAATGAACAGGAACAACTTGGGGCTCTTGTTATAATGCAGATTCTGCTTCATTAGGTTTGGGGTGGAGCCTGAGATTCTGCATTTTTAAACAGCTCCCGGGGCGATACCAATGCTGCTGGTCCACAGACCCTACTTTTCAGGGTAAGGCAGTATAACCACCTCCCACCTCTTAATCACCAATAGATGCTGCACATTTGTGAACCCAATCATGGGTCTGATGCATTTGTCTTTATCTTGTCTGTAATTGGGTTCTATTCTGCTTTTAGAGAATTTCCTC
This sequence comes from Lipotes vexillifer, assembly GCF_000442215.2. Classification (NCBI taxonomy): domain Eukaryota; kingdom Metazoa; phylum Chordata; class Mammalia; order Artiodactyla; family Lipotidae; genus Lipotes; species Lipotes vexillifer. The sequence continues at coordinate 1,682,712 of NW_006775627.1, read as the reverse complement.
CAATCAAAGAGGGAAATTAAAGAATTTATGGATCTATTTGACACAATTATTAAACAGTTCTTTTAGTGTTTCCTGCAAATATCTTTCCCGTAAGTAGAAAATCAGGAATGATGACAAGAAGAGAATGAGAACTGGTCTCACATGCTGGTTAGCAGTGGCAGCAGTAACTCCTGCGCAGACCCGAAGGATCCCTCTAACTCCCTGTGAGCTCTTATTCTTCAGTGGGACCTAATCCCTAGACGTTTGGTGCTTGGTGATGCTGCTTCATATCTGCTTTATTCTCTCAAGGTTGTTTTCCCTTCCCTTTCTTAACCTCCCTTCAAAACCAGCTTTCATGGTTCAATCCATAAATTTTTCTGATCACTAATTCTGTGCAAGGCAGTCTAAGCACTGAAAAAAATATGAAGGACCACTGGTTTTAAGCTGTTTAATATTTATTTAGAAAAAAAAAAAGGTGTGCAAAAATAAGTGATGAAGGAATTCCATAACAACTCTGTATTTTATTTTATTAGAGGACACAAGGCTGTACCTGGAAGCTCAGCATTTGGGGAGACCTTAAAGATCAAGTTCAATTTTTATCCAGCATGTGAACTGCCCCTACCATGCTGTGGGCAATTGTTCCAGGCCCAGAAGGCTCACTAAGTTCCAGGGTAGCCCATGCTGACATCCGTTGCCTCTAATTGTTAGAAAGTTCTTATTTACACTAGATTGTTCCTTCTATTAATTGTCAGACATATACCCATTGTCTTGCAGAAGAAAAGTCATGGTCTGGCTGGTGGCTGGGCTTACCGCTGCCCTTGGTAGTGGGGTTGTTGTTGGCACCAAGGCCCCAGCATTCATGATGAACTTACTTCAGACTGTGCGTGACTACTGGGTACATATACTTGCCCCTTTGGGATTTGTCTTTGGATGCTGTCTAGACAGAAAACATGATGAAAAGCTAACTGCCTCTGGAACAAGAGTCTGTTATTTAAAAGGAATTGAGGCCCGATGAAGAAGTCATCTGGAAATAAAGGCTGTGGCTGAATTACAGAATGTTTACATTCTTTAAATTATGAGAGAAATAAAAACTCATTATTTTATTTTACTTATGTATTTATTTTTTTGGCCGTGCCATGCAGCCTGTGGGATCTTAGTTCCCCGAAAAGGGATCGAACCCAGGCCCACAACAGTGAAACCGCCGAGTCTTAACCACTGGACTGCCAGGGAATTCCCCACATTCATTATTTAAAAAAAAAGAAAACAAAGTTATGGTCTGCTGGAAATGGCTGGGGGGAACTTTCAGAGGAGGAGGCATTTGGGCAAAATCTTAAGTGCTACTAGAATTTAGGGAGACGAGGACAAGTGGGGAGGCAGCATTCTCATCCCCTTAGAGTTACACTTTCTAATTTTCAATCTGGATCCCCTAATTAATGCCCCCGTGTTAAGGGATGTCTCTATTTTAAATAATGCAGAGCAATCAACGATATGTCAGATACCATGGCATCATTTACACAAGATATTTGAGAAAATGAGTAGAGGGACTTTTCATATTCTCCTCACTTATAAAGCAGATGATTATCCACCTACTACAGCTGGGCCTGCAGTAATCTAATTCTGAAAGGCCAGTTTTATCTGGCGTGCACAGGAAGTAGGCAGACACAGAGCGGTTGTTTGGAGAATAGTACAGATGTTGAGGTGAGAAACTACAATGGCTGGAGATACACAAGAGGGCCTTGTGGGAGCACAGCTTTAAGCCATGAGGGTTCACTGTGTTGGGAAACCACAGCGGGAGCTGGTCAACCTTGTGTTACCCATTTGGATGGAACCGCTCCTATTTAACGCCATGAACTGAGCTTTAACTTTATGCAAGCAGAAGTCTTCTCGTTTCTCTCTTTGTTTTTAGCCACGCCATGCAGCATGCGGGATCTTAGTTCCCCGACCAGGGACAGAACCCGTGTCCCCTGCATTGGGAGCGCTGAGTCTTAACTATTAGACCATCAAGGAAGTTCCTTGTTTCTCTTTTTAAGGAGAGTGAAGTCCAGAAGTGCAATTCAGAATATGAATGACAGAGTACGTGTATGTCAGGAAATGGGAAAATATGGATGTGCTGACAGCTTCCACCTGAATTCTTCTTAGGAAGATAATGGCATTTGTGTCAAAAAAAATACAATGACAAGGTATGGGGTAAAGTGGAATAGGGGTCTTCTAGAGGCCTGGAGGTTCTGGGACCTCGCTGAGAAAGTCACAGGGAAATATTTGCTTGTTAATCGTAAGGAGATGAAAAGTGAAGGGTAGAGATGTTTAGGAGGTGAAGCCTAAAGGTCGGTCGAAGGCCTCCCCTTAGGAGGAAGGTGTGACCCTTCCTCCTAAGCACTCTAAATCTTCAAAAGGTACAACAACAACACAAAAAATACACAATGCATGATGTGAACAGATTTTTATGGAAAATGATGCAGGGACTGTGTGTTTTGCATCTGGAGTATCGTGGAATTTTTCAGGTACAGAGCAAAAGAACCCTGCTTTGTGGTGGCATAGAGAAGCGTGAGAATGTAAACCAGGCTAATTTACCAGAATTATGGAGTAGGCTCTTGAGTGTGGAATGGGGTTTAAGATCAAGTTTAACCAATTCACTTGGGGGCGAGGAGTCCTCAGCTGGCATTTAGGTTACACATTTAAAATCATTTGTTTCCGAGACAAATTTCTACCTCAAGCTAATATTTTAAAATTTCTTAATCTCGTTTAAAATGTCTATTTTGACGGGTCAGATTGTCTTCTAGAATAGGGAGCATCTCCCGCTGTCTTTGTGCAATCAACTGGCCACTTGTACAAAACCCAAAGTTTTTCTAAGCCCTATTTTTCTAAATATTTAATGTTGATTTCCTTCCCTGTCTATTCTTACAGGTTTTTTTTTCGGTACGCGGGCCTCTCACTGTTGTGGCCTCTCCCCTTGCCGAGCACAGGCTCCAGATGCGCTGCTCCGCGGCATGTGGGATCTTCCCGGACCGAGGCACGAACCCGTATCCCCTGCAACGGCAGGCGGACTCTCAACCACTGCACCACCAGGGAAGCCCCTTACAGCTTTTTAAACAAATCTAAATTCATTTTGAAATGCTTTGAAACATAAAGCACATAAAACCCAAGGTCGTATCACTCAACTTCCAGTTTGTCTATGTCTTGTACATGGAGAAACAACAGTTAAAAGGTATAACTTAGAAAATTCTTTTTAGGACTTTATAAGAATGCAAAGTGGTGTAGGAAAAGTCAGTGGTGTAGGAAAAGTGGTGTAGGAAAAGTTGTTCTGGGGTACAATAATTTTTCCTCTGTCTTAGAAGACGCTTTACTATTTTTTTCTCCCAGAACCTAAAGATTTAAAGGACAATACTGTTCTGAGAGAGACGTGACTGTAAGAAGCCTGGACTGGATTTATTTTTCTGGAACTGGCCTTGTTGTCTTCCGGCAACACAAAATTAAAAGATAATACACTGTGCCTTGGAAATAAAATTTTTCAGTCTTTCAAATTTTAAACTGCAAACTCATTTGTTGTCTGGGGTGTTTTTCTTAAATTGTTGCCTGCATGTTCCTAAACCACCTCTTCTTTTTTTGTGCTCTATCAAATTACTGAGCTGTCAGATGAGATTCAACAGGTGATAACTGTATCTGAACCATAAACACATTTTGCTTTAAGGTTTTGACTATTTCTTTAGGAATAATATTAAATGAAGGAATTAAGGTAAGTTTTCCTGGTAAATTATAAATTTTAGTTAAATACATCTGAATTAGGTAAATTCAAGTCATTAAATGTTTATCCAAGCATCTCAAATTACTAAGATATATGAGCATACACTGGCAAAAAATAAAACTAAATACGACATGGTCTTAGGTCTCAAAGAACTTGTAATTAAGAAAGAGATAAGGGCTTCCCTGGTGGTGCAGTGGTTGAAAGTCCGCCTGCCGATGCAGGGGACACGGGTTCATGCCCCAGTGCAGGAGGATCCCACATGCCGCCGAGCGGCTGGGCCCGTCAGCTATGGCCACTGAGCCTGCGCGTCCGGAGTCTGCGCGTCCGGAGCCTGTGCTCCGCAACGCAAGAGAGAGGCCACAGTGGTGAGAGGCCCGCGAACCGCATTAAAAAAAAAAGAGACAAGTAAATTTTTATTTAGCAGTCAAAACAAGTGAAAAACTATGTGCTGATTGGTATGCACTTGAAGAGACCTTTTAAGAATATTCCAAATAGTCTAAACTTAAGAAAATAATTGAGAAAAATGTAAAAAATGCAGATTAAACTAAAAGTGTGGTGTGTCTGTGGCCATCACATTATGAATAGCACAGAACATTAAGGAAATATTCCTCCAGTATTTGAAAACTATTATGCAATTCAACACAATAGTCACTCACTTCACTGACAGGTGATGAGGTTCTGAAATATGTAGTGCTAAAATTGAAAGAAATTTCAATTTAATGAGTATAGTTTATATGAGGATAAAAATAGTTTAATAGTAGATCACATTTCAGATTTAGTGACAATAAATTTATTGGGAAACGAGTGAATTGGAATGGAACTCCATTTGTCAAATCATGGTTGAACTACAATCATAGATTGCTTACAGATATGAGAGTTCAGCAACAATCAACCAAAGCACCCTGTAATATTCAACTGGCTATAAAGAACTTATGATACAGTACTGAATACTCTATTATTATTTGTAAATTATGTGTCTTTAATATTATTAAAATTAATAATAAACGTATGTGCTTATATGTAAAAAAAAGAATATTCTAAATAAATTCTCTGAAGGGTCGATGCTTAATAAAGCAAAACGAGAAACTCAACTTAATTATCTAAACCACCTTGTTGGATGAATGACTGTATCACATTAACTTGCTACTTTACTGAATGACAATCATTATAGAGGGAAAAATCCTATTAAAAGAATATGTATGGCTATAGGTACAATCAGCCATTTTCCCTTCTATACTACCAATCTCACTTCAAATACGTGTTTAGTACATTCAAGGTACCATGCCATGGACTATTAAGAGTAAAAAGAGGCTTTAAAACACACTGTCCTCAAGGAACTTTTAGTCTGGTTGACGGGACATGGTTTCTTCATATAATGTAAGAATTACAGAATTCCAAAGAAGGAAAATTAACCTGCAGCTAGAGTTGTCGGGATGGCACAGGGAGAAGACTGGAGGATTGATAGCACTTGATGAGGGTGGGAAAGGAAGGTTTGGATACTTCAGATGAGAGGATGGCAAGAATTCAAGGGCAATGGCAAAAGGGGCAGAAAGCAATGCTTTAGTTATGTCAGAAAAAAGCGTTCCTTCCTGCAGTCATGGGAGATGAGGCGAGATATGTTGAGTCCATTCTGTAAAAACTTTGAATACAGGCCACGGAGTTTGTACGTTATCCTATAAGCACAAGAGATTCGTGAAAAGCTTCTGAGCAAGCATTTGGTGTTAGCAAAGCATCAGTTTAATAAGATGATTCTTGAAGTGATGCACAAATCATCTTGAAGGGGGGAGAGTCTGAAGGCAGAATGCTCAGGTAAGAGGCTGTGACATTAGTCTGGGTGTGAGTTGGTAAGGACCAGAATCAGGTAGGTGTTAGGAATGAAGGACACATTAGATCTGTATGTGCCTTTTTTTAAAAAAAATGAGACATTTAGCATATTGCTATAAGTGAACAATATAATAAAAATTCCAAAGCTAAATTTATTCATAATCTTCATTTTCAATGAGCAAATATTAGAAAATGACTATTGAAATGTCCTATAAAGATAGCCACATGGATTCTTTATCGGCATGATGTTATTATGAGTATAACGCAATTTTACTCATGTTCCAAATAAGATTTTTTTCCAAGACATTTTATTGAGTTTAGTCCTAGGAAAACTTGCTGTACTTTTGAGGAACTGGTATATTTTCTTGCTTCTCATAATAAGAGCTATGAAGCTCATGCAATCTTCCCTGAGTGCCTGTAGGTTCCAAACCAGGTTTGTAGCTTAACCACTGCAGCTGTGTTGACTTTAGACCAGAATCTCTGTTTTCTCCTTTGTTAACTCCCCTCCCCTCCCTCGTCATTACTCTTCCCTAATCTCGCTGTCTTGGTCTCTCCTCTCCTCTCTGTAAGCTTCGCCAAAGGATTTTTCAAAGACATGAAGGATAAGTACAGTTCTCCCTCCTGTCTCCACTCTCAGTTTCTTCCTGACCTCCAACCTGGCATTGTACGCCCTGCCCAGCCTCTAAACACATGGCCCCATCTGGCATCTCTATTATGTCCAACCTCCATCCTTATTCAAATGTGACCTTTGAATCAACAGCAACCGCATCACCTGGGAACTTTGAACAAATGCAAATTCTTAGGCTTCACCCCAGAGCACTGAACCAGAAACTCTGCATGTGGGCCCCAGCAATCTGCGTTTTGACAAGCCCGCCAATGATTCTGACACGTGTTGAAGTTTGGGAACCACTGCTCTAGAGAATGACTGTACTGTTTTCTTTGTCTTCCAGTCTATGTGTTCTCTAGGTCATGGTGCCTCTTGTCCACTCTGTGTGTCTACTCTGTAATCTGGGCAAGTCCTTTATACTCTTTTTAGAATAATTACAAATTCTTCAAGGAGGTTATCTGATTGGTGTAGCTAATTATTACCTCCACCAAAGTCAGTTAAGCATTTATGGGTACCTTACCTCATGGTCATTGGTTGGTCCGTGCTTGAGAATACCTGACAACGCCTGGTCCTGTCAGCGGCCAGCTATACTAAAAAATGGGCTAGTACCACTTCCCTGAGAAGACCGCCGCAGATCAACCAGAAGGAGCCCTGCTGCTATCCAATACATTTATCTTTTTATCGCTCATCTAATTTAGTAGATGTGTGCAGTATGACTCCAGCAAAGGACTAGTTGGGATTTTCCTAGTTAGATAACCTGGATTTCAGAGTTCTTTTAGGAAAGACAAGAGTCAACAATTATTGCTTGACACCATTGGGGCTGGTCAGAAGCAAAGCAGTCTACCTATTCTGATATTTGGGTTGTGGTTAAAGAACCAATTATAAGTGACATGCATAACGACCCGATTTGCAAGTTATACAGATGCCATCCAATCTATATCCTTAAAGGAAATGTATTGCTAGATGTTTGCATTAGTATAATAATATAGTAGTATATTATTAGATATATATATTATTATTATATAATATATATATTATATATATTAATATATATTAAAATATAATAGTATAAATATACTATTCCCTCCCCTCCTCTTTAAAATTAAGAAGAACTTTATAAGGTCAAATGTAGTGACAACTTCAAAAACTGGATTAAATATTCAAGTTGTTTTGTTACGGGCAAGAAGTAGCAGGGAGGGAATGAGTTTCAGTGGAAATCTCATTAAATTGAGGCAGAACATCGATGGAGGTGGTTCTCAAAGTTATGTACACTGGCAAAATAAACATAAGTATTCCTGTGAAATAGATGTGTTTGTAACACTTATTCTTTCATAATTTGAAAGTGGTAATCCTTGCAGCTAATAACTGGGCCCAAGGTAGTCTTGTTCTGCAGTTGATTTGGAAAACACACACACAAAACCAGAACAAATATTTATTAGGCATTAACGCAGCACTCAGTTCTTACCCGGAGCTTTTCACCTACTGGAGTCAAGGTTAATGTATCTGAAGCAATAGCAAGAGTACAAGATAATAGAAGGTTAAGTACTAAATTACGTTATCCTTGACGTACTTTTCTTTGTACACCCTTGGAAATCTCCTCTCTCATGACTTTATCTAACAGCTATGTAGGTCAGTGTTTCTCAGTCCTGAGTAATGTAGAGATGGACTGCTGCAAAAATTTCTTACATTCCCTCAGTATGGAATGAAAGTATTTTTATAAGCATTTTACCAAAACATGTATTGATCTAAAAATGGACACAAATCACCTTATGATTCTTAACCAACTATAAAAAAAACAACTCTACAAATGAAATACAGAAAAGCTATACAGCCAACAGAATGTAAATTAATTTAGTGGCCCGGATGATGTTTTGTTGAAGCGAATGCTACCACGCAAAGCCTGAGCACGGCCCTGCCGGCTAAGGGGCAGCTTCCTTTGCTTTCAAGAGACCTTTCTTATTATTAGTCACATGACAACTCAGCTTTCACCACGTCTGTATTCAAACTGCTGTGAAACTATCCCTTTTACACTTCCTGTGGGAATATTTTTTCTTGGCCTGTGATTTTTACAGATACGTCAAGTGTGTATTCTCTGCTTGTGATATTTTCTCACTATTCGACAACAATTAAAACAGTACTATGGATTGTCAACTTGATTGAAATACAGATGAAAAGGTGAGAAATTAAATCTTGGGTGATACTTGATTTAAGGTAGCCATCCAGATGGGCCCAACTTTTCTTGTTACTTTTAAAAGATTGTCATAGATATGAAAACATGAAATCCTCCTTAAGAGATATAAAAAAATTCTCATTAAAAAAAACTGAGGCCAGCTGTGGCAAACACAGCTGTGCCTCCCAGACCCCGCACAAGGAAGCATCAGTGTCCCAGCCACTGGCAGATCACCTCTAGCTCTCAGTCCCTTTAGGGTTTGCTCGGCTGCAAAGAGCTGCCCACATTCAAGGACTGATGGAAGTATAGCAGTATTAAAACTTGGCTACTTCATTTGAACGGAGACAACTCTGATGGGTCACGTATGCTCCAGGCTCCTTATGGACTTAGCTGAGGCTTTACCAGCCTGCACTGCAGTTCCGTTTTGCCCACCTGATCCTGCTTTCCCCCTCTGTCCCACTAGTTATAATCCCTAATAAATACCCCGAATGCCAAACTCCATCTTACTGTCTGCTTCTGGAGAATCTAGTCAATGAGACCGCCCAAGAATCTCTCTGAGGACCCCCCGGAGTAGGGAGACTGCCTCTGTTGTGCCCTGATTCTTCTCTCAAGGCTCTAGTCTGAAAGTTCAGCTTCCAGTTGTTTATTCCTGCCAGCACTTCACATTCAACGGGTCCAAAGCTGATGCAGAACTGATCTCTTTAAGCTTGTGCCTCAGAACAACTTGTGGTTTTCCCTCATTTTATAATTCATTTAATGGCACCACCATCATATTCCCACAGGATCAAAACTGCGAGGTAATTTTGCTCCCTCACACACCTTGCTCTGTATACCCAGTCTGTTAGTCACACTTTGTAACATGTGAAGGACTTTACTCATTTCTCCAGGGATTCACTTTCCTCTAAACAAGGGATGCTGTTGAAATCATAACGGACAGCTTCACTTTGCTCTTGGAATATCTAGTCTCTTTAATAGTCTTGAGTTTTCCTTCCCTTTGAGTCCTTCTTTTAAGACAAAAACCGTGTTTTTCTCATAAAGGACACATACACAAAATTACAACCCACAATCATCTACTCATTTTACAGCACAATATATTGGCTTACATACTAAATAAGAGAATACTGCTTTGGGAGGTTGGTAGCAGACGCCACAGGCTTCACTGCTCCTCCTGCATTTAAGATTAGCGCAGCCCCGTCATTAGAAAAAAACATTATTTTGTTCCAGTTTAAGATAAAATACATTCAACTTTCTTTTCCTTTTTATCTTTTTTTTTTTTTTTTTTCCCACACTGTGTGGCTTGGTATCTTAGTTCCCCAACTAGGGTCCTCGGCAGTGAAAGCGTGGAGTCCTAACCACTGGACCACTGGGGAATTCCCTCCTTTTTATCTTTTATACTGGACTAAAGAGTAAAGAAAAACCAAGTCTTGATAAATGCCAAAGTAATACTTTTATAATATAGAGACTAAAACATGTGTGAATGTTATTGCGCAGTTTAGAAGTCTATGAAAAATACCTATTTTTTAAAGCACACAACTCACTGAAAGATGCTGACGTTTAAAACTGAAAGTTGTGTTGTCAGTTGAAAACGAGAAATTGAGATGTTTGTGAGGGAGAAATTGTCGGGAAAGCAGTAGAACATTTCCTGCCCATGGGTGCAATCTTGAGGATTGGTGACGGCCATGACAAATCCAACAGCCATCACCACAGCACCAATGGGAAGCATGATACAGGACATAATCTTATCTGAGTGTGTCCTCGGTTCTTCAGACAGTTTCAGATAACATGCTGATGGGATGATAAAAATTAGGGGAGCTGCACAGAGCACACCCTGCGTATTCAAAACAAGAAATAAGATAATATTACTGAATGGAGCGTTCCTTGGACAGTTTTTAAAAAACATTTACAAAATGTATTTGTCATCATGCATGTTAAAAGTTTGATAGGTTCAGTTAAATCAAACAGAGGAAAGAAAAATAATTCCAAGAAAGACTTAGGAATAGGTTTTTCCCTTACTGATGGTGTATTTACAAATGAGAAAAGCAAAATAATATAATAGTATATCAGAAGGTGTGGTATCCATACATATACACACACACAGAGAGAAATATTACTCAGCCATAAAAAAGAATGAAATTCTGCCATTTGCAATAACATGGATGGACCTAGAGCATATTATGCTTAGTGAAATAAATCAGAGAAAGACAAATACTGTATGTTGTCACTTATACGTGGAATGTAAAAAATAAAACAAAGTAGTGACTATAACAAAAAAGAAACAGACTCACAGATATAGAGAACAAACTAGTGGTTACCAGTGGGGAGGGGTGAAGGTGGAAAGGGCAGGATAGGGGAAGGGGATGAAGAGATATAAACTGTTATGTATAAGTTAGATGAGCTACAAGGATATATTGTACAGCATAGGAAAATATAGCCATTATTTTATATTAACTTTAAATGGAATATAATGTATAAAAATATTGAATCACTATGTTGTACACCTGAAAGTAATCTATTATAAATCAACTATACTTTAATTAAAAAAAAAATGAGTGTGACCTATTTAATCACTCCAATCACTGTGCCTCAGTTTCTTCATCTATACAATTAATACAGATTAAGAGGATAATGCATGCAAAACACTTGGCACAGAGTAAATACTCCCTACATGTTAGCTCACACCGTTGCTCAGAAGGGGAACACCACATGCTTTAGCTACTTCTAAAGTGTTGCGTGACCTGGCTTGCATTACTGACAGAAATGATGCTTGATCTGGCTTTATGAAACATGACAAATGCCCACACAAAACGGAGTTGAACAAAGACCTGACTATGATATTGTGCTAACCAAAAGACATTTGTTGACTGGAAAAATATGCACTCAAGTGGTCTGGAAGAGAATGGAGATCTTAGATTTTATGAATTCCTAAAAAGTGCTTTAAAACTAGTGTAATTGAGTTATTAGATCATGACAATTTAACACTCTGTTTTTTATGAATGTTTATATAACCAGGTTTTTAAAAAATCTAAGGATCTAGAACATGTATTAAATTTAAAAAAATAGTCCTCCAAGCCAGCTCAGATCTTGACTTTATAACAGATATTCACCAAATATTATTCTTTGACTACAACGCCAGAATTCTGTCTTAACCACAAAAAATTTCAACATAAGCATAACAGGGAATATTGAATGTGATTATGTGCTTATAATTTTATTGTGTGTGAGGGAGATTCACAGTTAACAGAAAGTAATGGTCAAATTTACAAAAATATATCATTCCGGAAAAATAAGCAATATGTGTATGCTTGCTTAACTTAAAGGGAACAAAACATTCTTAGGCTATCAAAATAGTGAGTGGCAAGGCACTTGATAAAGACATTTTCTCTCATATGACAATCCTACAATATTCTAACAAACAAACAAACATGCGAACTCAAATGAGACATTTCACAAAATAAGAAATAACAGAGCTGGGAGTCATGCCGATCATGTCCTCAGCATAATTAGAGGGTTACCGTTACTGTCAACCCCAACAATTTTTTGTAACACTTAATTTCCTGGTGCTACACTAAGAATGTCTCTTATGTACAGGGGCATTTGTAGAAATAGTTCCTCAACTGTGCTCCCAAGGGCAATCGCCCATGCAGTAATTGGAGCACTGTGTTCTTAGCACTGTGCTATATATACTGTGGAAGATGGAGGAGGCAGCTAAGTACCATTCTTGTCTCCAAAGAACTTGCACATAGGTAGGCAAGGCAAGCTTATGGACAGTCCAAACAATACATGATACAAGATAATACATAAATCAAGTTAGCACATTTAGGTAGCAGCCATCCCTTTATGTAGACCAAGGTTGGAACATGAAATGATTTTGAGTGAACCTACTAGCCTTTGGCCTATGCAAAATTAGGATGTAGGTAAAAGTTACTTTTGATAATGGTCCATCTCTCCTATGAGCCTTCTTTCCATTGCTAGCGGAACAGATGTTTCCCTAGTCCCATGCGGTTTCAGGGGAGCTGCCTACTCCCTACTTTCCACATAATCTGATGCAGGAAAATTCCCAATAGTGTGTTCCTGACTGAATCTTCCACTACCTTTGCCTGGACCTTTAAATCCAAATGGCACCTGGAGGGAACAGTGTCTCGGGCACTGACAATAATACCTTCACCTTCCCCTTAACTCTCAGTGGAGTGAGTAAATGATAACTTGGGATTCCATCTGAAAAGCTTGCCCTCCCGGTGGGGGCATGATTGATAAATGCTAAGTGGAGTGATTTTGAGTAGAAATTTCATTAGGACTGTAAAAGGGGAAGATGAAAGACTCTAAAGTGGTAGATTCACTTCTATTCATGTTTCACCAAATGCCATCATTATCCTACTTCCACAAAGTAGAACCAAGGAGTCATTCTTTTTTTTTTTTTGGTCACCTTTAAAAACTGACATATAGTTGACATACGATATTATGTTAGCTTTAGGCGTACTACATAGTGATTTGACATTTACATACATTATAAAATGATCACCACAATGAGTCTAGTAAATCATCTGTCCCCATACGAAGTTATTACAGTACTATAGACCATATTCCTTATGCTGTATATTACATACACATGGCTTATTTATTCTATAACTGGAAGTTTGTATCTCTTAATCTCCTTGACCTATTTCACCCCCCTCCCCCCTCCCCTCTGGCAACCACTCATTTGTTCTCCGTATCTATGAGCCTGTTTTCATTTTGTTTTTTAATCTTTCTTAGATTCCACATATAAGTAAGATAATACACTATTTGTCTTTTTCTGTGTGGCTTATTTCACTTAGCGTAATACACTCTGGATCCAACTATGAGTTCATTTTTTTTTGCCCAAGTAGAATTCCATTGTATATACATACCACATCTTCTTTATTCATTCATCTATTGATGGACACTTAGGTTGTTTCCATATCTTGGCTACTGTAAATAATGCTGCCATGTACTTCAGGATGCATATATATTTTCAAATTAGTGTTTTTGTTTTTCTTTGGATAAATATCCAGAAGAGGAATTGCTGGATCCCAAGAAGTCATTCTTGTTATGTCCCTCTATCCACCTGTCCTCCCAGTTGAATTGGTTACCAAATTCTGTCAATCTTTTCTCAAAAATGTCTTTTCGGAGTCTACTTATACCTCTTTCTTTTCTTCATTGCCTATATAGCAGCTGAACTTTTATTTGTGAGATTGTAAGCTCCACGATAGCATGGATCCTTTCTGATTTCCTCCCATCCTTGTATCTCTGTTGTGTGGAATACAGTATACTTGACCCTTGAATAATGTAAGGGTTAAGGGGTTTCTGAGCAGTCAAAAATCCGTGTATAACTTATAGTCAACCCTCCACATACTTGGTTCCTCCATATTTGCAGATTCAACCAACTGAGGTTCATGTAGTACATATTTATTGAAAAAAATCTGTACACAAGTGGACCTGTGCAGTTCAAACCCATGTTGTTCAAGGGTGAACTCTAATTATTCAATATATATCTGATCAACAAATAAACAAGTTAGAAAATGCACTAAATTTTAAATCTCTGTAATATTTGCACAGAAAGGAAAGGAAAATAATAATTACAGGAAAGAATAAACATAAGCCAAAGGATAAAAGAAAGAATTAATATGGCTTACTCATAGGTCAAAAATAAGATCGACTAGAGCTGAGGGCAGATTCTGGGAAGTTAATGGTAAAACACTTTCCATAGAAGGTTTGGGGTCAGATCATAAAGGCAACAGATTTTATGCTTGTTGGTAGGAAAGTGGAGATTTTTAAGCAGGATGGTGATAAACTGGAAGCAGAGCTTAAATATATGCTAGTTGAAGCAAAATGCCACTACTAATTCAGATGTGATATGATGAGGACCTAGATTTAGGAAGCAGCAGTAGAGATTACAAAGTAAAGTCTAGAGGGAGAAAAAAATACTTCAAAGAAAAAAAGAAGAACTTGCACCAGGGTAAGTGAATGTGGGGTGTGGATATAAGTCTCTTCATTACATATTTTAATTAATCTCTCTAGACCTATCTTCACTCTGCATAGGACTTTCCAGATCCATTTAACTTATTGTTATTTTCAGTAATATGTATGCTCTACAGAAAATAGAATATGAAAAAAATCCTTTAAACCAATATCTTAATTTCAGCACTATTGACATTTTGGATTGGATAATTCTTTGTAGTAGGGGTTACCCTGCACATTGTGGGATGGTTAGCCACATTCCTGTCCTCTACCCACTAGATACCACTAGCACCAGCCTACACAGTTTTGGCAACTAAAAATGTCTCTAGACATTGCTAAATGTCCCCTGGAGGTGGAGAGGGAAGGACAGTATTTCCCCCACTGGAGAACCACTGCTCTAAAAATATAGTCCTATAAAGTACACAATATCATCTTTATAAATATTTACTATAATATAACAAACACATTTTCATTCCATTTTAGAAAGTGACACCTTTGTTAAGGGAAAATACATCTCATATTAAATGTAAAATTATTTTAAAAGGGATTCTTAGAATTTTTAAATGTACTTACATTGAGCTCTAAAACTATTCCAAGGCAATCAATCAGCAATGACCCAAGTGTGGCCACAGTAATGATAACCACTGTTATGATAATGTGGAGAACTGATGAAAGAGTCCCACCAAAAAACACATTGGCAATTACCTGCCAAATAAAAACAGATTATTTAGAGAGGGAGTCTCAGAGTTGTGCAGCACTTATTAAGAGAGTATTTTATATTATAGTAGTTAGGACTGTATAAAATACTACCAATTAGGCAATCAATCAAGTCTTAAGCCAAAGCCATATGAATGAATGTTCTATCGTTTCCAAAGTATTTACACATAGACACACACACATATCAATAACAAGTATTCTTTGTTGAACTATCAGACAGGCAGTGGATTACCTTCCAGACTCAGAACATGGCATACTAATGTGTGAATAAATATATTTCTCAAGTGTAAGAGAGACCTTGGGAAGTTACCTTATCCTTCCTCCTTGAGTCCAACAAGGTTACCACTTACACAAACTACAGATGCTATTTAGATTATTTGAATGACCTCTAAGGAAGGGGTTAGCACAATATCCTTTCATAATAATGGGTGTGTAATATCCTTTACTAACAGGAAATTACTTTCATATAATCTAAATCCTATTTGATACAAGCCAAGTCTATTTTATCTCGCCTTTCCTCAGCAAAGAGAAGAGCTGATTACCATTTTCCATTGACACTCAGATCAGGAAATCGATCAACAGTCACTTATTTACTGACTTGCTAAGAGAAAATGTCTAGGAGATGATTCCTATTCTCAGAAATTAACATCCTAACTGGAGAGATCCAACCAATCTAATGAAACAAACAGTCATCAATTTTTGACAGATTAAAAAGATCAAATACAATTCAGAACTAGACAGTGCTTCAGTTATCCAGATCTGATTCCCTGAGAGTAATTGGCTTTACAGTATTCCTGAAATGTGCTTGTCCTACCTTGGCTTGAGGTAGGACTTGAAACATGGATGGGATTTAGAACAGAATTATAGACCAAGGCAACAGTGTGAAAAAGAGCAAAGAGGTAAGAACAGTAAAGATACCTATGGGGGACAAGGAGGAGACAGCCTGAATAGGGTGGTAGCTTTATGCAAAAGAACCATGAGACAAGTATTGGAAATGGTGGGAGAGGGTCAGATGCTGGGGGACCTTAATGACTGTGATAAGTAGCATTTCTAGTTGAGTAACAGTCCCCCATTGACTGGATACTGCCATAACTCTGTTAATTAAATGGGGATACTAATCACTCTTACTCATTTATGGCTTTACAATTGGTAATGTCCTTCCAAATATTATCTAATTTGAAGTTCATTCTTATAGATGAAGATCACTGAGTGGCGCAGGCTAGTGAGAGTATTTATTAGGCACAGACTGGCTTTGTGGCACCCTTGTACTTGGCTGGCTACTTTACCTGTGAATAGAAACAGCTTTGATTATATTTAGGCCAACTGTATATTTGTGTGTGTGTGTGTGTGTGTGTGTGTGTGTGTGTGTGGTGTGTGTGTGTGTGCAGAAAGGAGGGAAAGAAAAAGGAAGTGAACAGGTGATGTATATGCAAAGTTCCTCTGCCTAGTATTTGCTACCATGGCAGAGATCTTGGTTCAGTTCTGTCTTCCTGTCATGGCAGCTATAAAGGAAACACAAGTTCCAAGTACTGAAGACATAAGCTATACAGGTGGAGTGACTCTGACAGACCACGAGCAGTTCACCAGAAACCACATGAGAATGCACCATTTATTATTGCTGATCTAGAGATCAGATTTGAACCTAAAGTACTGGGCAGAAACTAAAATAAAACCATTTCCGGCATCCAACAATTGTTGGCAAAAATTTTAAAGGCTCTTCAATTTTAAAAATATTCATCAAGTTCAGTCTACTGCTCCCTATATTTGAGGAGAGCTGGCCTATGAGTTATACATTTGTAAGTGAGGACAAGTGATAACTGCAAAGGATATACATAGTGCTGAACATTTTCTCATTCCTTTTCCTTGTGCAGTTCCCTATCCGCAGAATTGGCATAAGGTAAGCACTGGTGTGCCTCTAGAAGCCTGCCCGTTAGTTAGTGTATTTGAAGCTCTGTAGGCATTTTGCTTCACACATTAGACCCATTGACATGGTGCACTGTGTAACCAGCCTCTAGGAATAGATCCTAAGACTAAGCCTTTTCAGTGTGATTCCTGAAAGAACCACTATGAAGCAGGATCATGTTTTTCTGTTAAATGGTACAGTGGATTTTTAGCTTACTGTATAAGGGATTCCTGACAAGCCACATTATCTAATTTTACACAGAAAGAATTAGTTCTCTTTTACCTAATCTTCCTCTACAAATTTAGGTAGGCTATATAACAAAACTTGGAGTTGACTTTATAAGTGAAATATATCAATATACAGATATAAGTAAATAATATACTCTATTATTTTATATGGTATATAAGTATAAATAGATAAATATATTTATCATAATAAACATATTTATAAATTTATGAATGAATGAAATGTTTATTTTATATTTACATAAACATAAACATTTATAAATTTATAAATATATAAATAAAATATATCTGTAAAACTAATGGTTTAAATTGAATTTGGGGTTTTCATGAAAAATAAAATATTTTAGTTTTTTAAAACTAATAAAACTCATCAAATCTGTCCTGTGGTGCCTTTAATACATGTTGACTTATAAAACATTTTAGCCAAAAAAATTTTTGTAAAACATGTTTTAAACCTTAGTACTTAATTTCTTTGTAAGAATGAGTTAAATAGGGCTTCCCTGGTGGCGCAGCGGTTGAGAGTCCGCCTGCCGATGCAGGGGACACGGGTTCGTGCCCCGGTCCGGGAAGATCCCACATGCCGCAGAGCGGCTGGGCCCCTGAGCCATGGCCACTGAGCCTGAGTGTCCGGAGCCTGTGCTCCGCAAAGGGAGAGGCCACAACAGTGAGAGGCCCAAGTACCGCAAAAAAAAAAAGAATGAGTAAAATAAAATCTTGGTTTGACTCTATTAAAGGCTGGCATTCACTTTGGAATGCAGTTGTATTAATATTTATACTTACGTTAATATAAACTAAACTACCAAACATGATTTTTGAATCCAACTTTTGAAAAAATATCTTGTAAACATTTGAATATAAATTTATCTTTAAACTGGTTAAAAGAGAAAATTTTATACATTATATTACTTGTCATACACTTGGGAATTTGCAAAATCAAATGATTTGTAAATCGCCCCAAATTAATGCAGTAGAGAGATGACCTAGGTAAAGTGTCGGAAAGAAGTTGTGCTTACCTCTCTAGTCACAAAGCATTCAATCGGGTATGTCAAAATGACAGTGACTCCATAACAAAACCTTCCAAATGTTACCAAGTCATCATTTCTGCAATAATTTTCAAATAAGTCTCCTAGAGAATAATATAAAATAGATTTATTTAATAGATACTGGGTATTTGAGATAAATATCTAATAAATGAGATATTGGATATTTATTATATAAGTGAAGCTACATAAACGTCATTTAATTTAATAGAATAGACTGCCAAATCTAAACATAAATTTTGCATTCAAAAACTGTATAATTACTGATGGGTATTAAAAGTAGCACATGTCCCACTTGAAAGCAAATTCATCACTAATAGTTTTCTTCTTACTCTCAGTGTTTGTTTTTAGAAGATTAGCCTTATATTTGTACCAAGTTCTGAAAAATACTTTTATCCATTGTCTTCTTACACCAGAATCAACTCCCTAAACTCTTGTGCACTGGTTTTATAAACTTGCTTCTGGTCTTTGTTCCTGGTAAGTAAGTGACTTCATTATTAAAAAAAAAAAAAAAGTCTGTTAAAATAAACAAATTTCCTTTTGAGATGTTATTCTTAGATCAAGGACAATCCTGAAAGGAACAGTAGACTAGTACATGTAGGGAGCTGAATTTCCTGTATATCATTCTATAGAGTTTAATCACAAACTCAGGGCCACAGCAAGGAATTCCAAACATACATTATCTTCCACGGTATCTGATAGGCCCGAGGTAAATGCACTGATTCAAAACTGTGAAAATATGGTTATCTCCCAGGCAGAGTATTATATTTAATTAGTTCCAAACTAAACGATGGACCATATATACATTGAACCAATTCTTATTTAGAGACTGTATTTTCTTAGACACCTGTGAGGAAATGCAGGGATCTAATGAGGGCACAGATCATGTCAGCAAAAAGTTTCCCAATATAGAAACAAAGAATATTTGAGACTGTTTATTTCCTAAATATAACATGCTTACATTTTAAAATGTTGGTCACATTTTTCGATGAGACTGAATAGAAAATTAGATAAGTCACACACTACCACACTGTTTACAAAGAAAACAAAATAATAATACTTCTGTACTTTTTTTTTTCATTAAAAGACTAAATGACCTGCCTCTTCCCAAGACTTACTTTAAGTGACCCTTTTCCCCTCCCCCTGTTAATTGGAGTAAATGTACATTACTTTTTAGTGTTCCTTTTGGGCGAAGGAGATTAAATCACAAAGCAGTAGTGGCAGAGGTTCATCCAAGGTTGATTGAAAGGGTTCCAACACTCTGAGAAAAAAGGACCAAAGCTCCCTGTTCACTAACCTCCACTAAAAAACAGGCCCTGCACCTTTTCAAAAGTCACTGGGAAATTCAAGAACAATGTAGAGTTCTCACTGCCTCACAAGCTGGAGTTTATGTAATGAAAGGGAAAAGAAGCATGCAGTGTGCGCAAACAAGACTAGATTTGCCTAAGGCAAAATGGCCTGAAGAAACAACCTCAGCTTATTCTAGCTTGAGTCTAAGTGTATTTTAGGGAATTATAGCTAGAAAAGAAAGAAAGAAAAAAACAGACAACCAAAACCAAAACCAACCTGTCAGCTTTGTTATATAAAGACTTAATTATATCTGCACAATTACTAATGATAAAAACACCAGGAAGGTGTGACTAAGAAAAAGGGTTTATGTTTTACAGAAAAGGCATTTAAAACCAAGGTTCTGTGCAGACTGGAGCCTACAGGCTATTTGTCTTTGCAAACTATGTAGCAATAGTGATACATGGCAATGTTTTGAAACAATTTTTATCAAGATTTTCAAGGTCACTTCATTACTGCACTCTAATGGCACACACAGGTATTATATTTTTGATGGCACTGGGATTGTTATTCATCATTCTTCTATGAAGCCATCTTCTTTATTTCTTGAGGAATCTCTCCCAATAATCATAGTCACCTGTAACCTGCATTTGGAACAATGTTCCACCCACCCAAGAGTACTTCAGTGTCATCTGAAAAGTAAGCTAAGCAGAACTAGAGCTAAGAGACAGTTTTTAATGGGCCATATGTATCCAAAATGGGGTAGACGACAAGATGGAATGGAAAGAAAATGGGACTGAAAGTTAGGAGATGTGTTTTCTACTTTGTCAGCAGCCAGCTTGGGCAAGTTACTCCGCCTCTTTGTGTTCTCGGCAGGGGGTAAAACTAGTTATTCCACTTACCTTCCTAGGGTTATCTGAAGGTCAAGAGATAACAAACCTGCAAAAGCTGTGAAATGCATGAATCATAGTATTTAGCAGGCTGTCAGAATACCCTAACTCTCACGCTACAGAGATGAGTGAATGTAAGGGTCAAGGATGTAGAAGAGATGACCATTCCGTTGTTGGGCCTGGATGAACAGAAGAAAAGAGAAGTGAATTCAGTGTGGGGTCCTGGGATGAGAGTTGGGGTGAGGAGGGAAAGGCCTGGTTTTGTGGGAAAGATGTATTTTATGTTTAAGGCAAGAGTGAAACAACTAAGTAGAAATGTCCTGTAGGCAAGAGGCTGGAAATGAAAAGAAAGTTCTGGACTAGAGTTAAAACAATGAAAATCTCCAAGAATTTGTTGAGAGAAAAAAAGGCAACTTGCTTGAGCCAGTTAATGGGGGGTGTGGGGAGAGAGGGAGAGGAGGTAGGAGAAAGTAAAGACGAGTCACTCAGAGAGAAAAAAATATTAAGGGAGTGAATGATGGTATGGTAGTGCTCTTTTCTCTGCGGGAGGAAAGAAAGAATGTACAGAACTGTTAAGTGACTCAGAGAGGTCCATGAAAATCAGAACCAAGAAGACTGTTAGCTTTGAAGAGTGGGAGGATATTGGTGTCCTCGAAAGTGAAACTGCAGTGGACTAGTAGAGAGGGAAGCTGGAATTCATGTGCTTTGAAGTGATACTGTGGAAGGAGGGAGAATGGACTACAGAAGAAGCTTAGCAGTTTAAAAAGGAGAAAATTAGGAGAGGCAGGAAGGTAGAGGAGAGAATGGGTTCTACTCTGAAGTAGAACATTGGGTATAATTGTACTTAAAATGAGAAGTGATAGCACCACTCCATATGAACACCAAAATATGCTAATACTGAATTTTTCATTTTACCTTGGGTGTAGCCAGTAAATGTCAAGTATCCACATGTAGCAAAGAGAATACTGATAAATACAGAAATCAAGGTGGACACATGGATGATACGAGACCACTTAGCTACTGTGGGTTCTTCCAAAGAACCATAAACTAAGAAGCAGTTATGGTGGCAAATAAATGCTGCAATACAAGAAAAAAAAAGCATTATTAAAGCAAGCACCATAGTTCTCCCTTTCCTTCTGAAAATTCAGAGATGTAGGCTACTTTGAAATACTAATGAACTGAAGTTCAAATATACTAATTTACTAAATATGTCAGAAATAATCTTTCTAACAGCTGTAGGAATGAGAAATTTCATTCACATTAGGCTTATATTCTCCTCATGTCACTCTTGATATATACCAGGCCTAGTCAACTTTCCCATTTCCCAGTGGCCTTTCCAATCTTAAAGGAAATCTAAACACCATATTTTCAGTCCAGGGCTTCCTTTCCCATCTGGGATATAACACAGTAACTTTAGATGGCCAATTCACAATACTTTGTGTGCAAGGTTTTGAAGAAGTCCATAACACTTGCTAGATTTTCAAGTTAAGAAACAAGAAGACTTAAATGAGTTTTCTGCATGAGGAAGAGACTTGTCCAAATTGAAGCAAATTCTGGTGACGAGTGAGAAAAGTTTGAGCCTAATTTTATGATGGCACAAACTGGATCATATGCTGCTGAACTTAGGAAGTCTAAAACTTATGATGTCTGCTCTCCAGACACACAGCACTTTTTTTAAAAAAAAAAATTTATTTATTTATTTATTTATTTATTTTTGGCTGTGTTGGGTCTTTGTTGCTGTGTACAAGCTTTCTTTAGTTGTGGTGAGTGGGGGCTACTCTTCATTGCGGTGCACGTGTCGTGCACCATTGTCATGGCTTCTCATTGTGGAGCACGGGCTTTAGGCATGCAGGCTTCAGTAGTTGTGGCACGTGGGCTCAGTAGTTGTGGCTTGTGGGCTCTAGAGCTCAGGCTCAGTAGTTGTAGTGCATGGGCTTAGTTGCTCTGCAGCATGTGGGATCTTCCCAGCCCAGGGCTCGAACCCGTGTCCCTTGCATTGGCAGGCGGATTCTTAACCACTGTGCCACCAGGGAAGCCCCACAGCACTTTTTCACGGTACAGAAGACTCCATATTGAGAAAGGGCCTTGAAAACCATCTACTCACCAAACGACATTACACCAACAGCCTGAATAGCATTGGGCTTTGCAAATATCCAGGCATCTTCTGTTTTTGGTCTAGAAGAGACATCAGTTAATTTGATGAATGATTAAACAAATGCAAGCACAAGCATAAAAGAAAACAAGAAATGATGTCACACTATAAATTGGACACCTTTAAGTCAGAAATTAATAAGGGGCTCCCATTCATCTTTTTAAATTGTAAATAAATTTCCTGGGAATACCAATGTTACTGTTAACCTCAGTCCTTGAAAATGCATGCCCATGACTTGGAGAGACTCTAGTTTTGCATATTTAGAATTGACCACTTAACTCTGTGACTTTATCTACTTATCAATTTAACAACAAACATTTGTTATGCACTCATCATTTGAGATACTTGTTGAGGGAGATTCAAACATTAATAATGCAACGTTCTTCCTCAGTTAATCAATGCTGCTCTTTTTTTTTTATTTTTTGCGGTATGCGGGCCTCTCACTGTTGTGGCCTCTCTCGTTGCGGAGCACAGGCTCTGGACATGCAGGCTCAGCGGCCATGGCTCACGGGCCTAGTCGCTCCGCGGCATGTGGGATCTTCCCAGACCAGGGCACGAACCCATGTCCCCTGCATCGGCAGGCAGACTCTCAACCACCAGGGAAGCCCTCAATGCTGCCCTTTATTTCCCTTTAACTCTTCCAGGTTCATCCTACCCAAGGGAAATTCACAGTTGGTGCTACAGTTATTGAGAAAGGTAGACTTGAACTAATATTAATTGAAAAGGTACTTAACTATGTTCTAGGAACTATTCTATGCTATCTCAATCTTCACAATAACATCTAAGTATTATTATCACCATTTAATGTATTAGGAAAGTCAAGCTCTGGGTGGTGACATATCTGGTCAAGCTTCCACAAACAGTAAGTAAAGAAGTTGAGATCTGTC
This sequence comes from Lipotes vexillifer, assembly GCF_000442215.2. Taxonomy (NCBI): domain Eukaryota; kingdom Metazoa; phylum Chordata; class Mammalia; order Artiodactyla; family Lipotidae; genus Lipotes; species Lipotes vexillifer. The sequence goes on along the minus strand of NW_006775627.1, from coordinate 1,659,293 downwards.
TCTTTGGTCTGTCTCTTCCTTACTGAACTGCCAGTCGCCTCAAATTCCCACCTGTATACACACTTCTCAAAGAGGTTTTAGAAATATATGTACTTTAAATAGCTTGAATAAGTCTCTTTCCTAGTGGAATTAAAATATTTGCCAACCTGTCTATAGGCAGGGATTGGTCTCCCTGTTTAACAAATCCCTGAGTAGCAGTGAAGAGCACGGGCTCCAAGGTCAGACAGCCTGTGTGATCTTCTGGTCCCATCCACTTATTAGCTATGTGATCTTAGGCAAAGTGCTTAACCTTTCTGTGCTTCAGTTTTGGTATCTATAAAATGAGGATGATAATAATAGTACCAAATTCACTGAGTTATTGTGTAAATTAAATAAGAAAAGTATGTAAAACTTTGGAAGAGGGCATCTCTGGCGGCGCAGTGGTTGAGAGTCTGCCTGCTGATGGAGGGGACGTGGGTTCGTGCCCCGGTCCGGGAAGATCCCACATGCCGCGGAGCGGCTGGGCCCGTGAGCCATGGCCGCTGAGCCTGCGCGTCTGGAGCCTATGCTCCGCAACGGGAGAGGTCGCAGCAGTGAGAGGCCCGCGTACCGCAAAAAAAAAAAAAAAACTTTGGAAGAGAGCCTAGCATACAGTAAGCATTCAATAAATGGTCACTAGTATTATCAGCTTATGTAATAACATTGTTATTATTATACAATGTCATTTAATAGAAGGCAGCAAATGTCCAAAAGTATGGCCAGCTTCCCTGAAAAGGAAAGGCTTCAGTGAGATCCAAAAAAGGCATAAGATAGAAGAGGGGGACAGGGAAGAAGGGTCCTAGAAAGCATAAAGGTACTAGGTATAAATCCATCTATTTCCTAAGTTTGTTATTCATTCTCAATGTAGACACAAAAATGTCTCATCTGTTTTGTCAAAGTTAGTGGGATTTATGCATTATATTACTTCTTTCCATATTTGAAATGAGCATTACAGACACAAAAGAACTAAGGAGCAAGCAAGGGAGGCCTCCTGCTGTTACAGTGCTTGCTCAGAAATCCAGTTTGTTGAGTGGGAGCTGCTGCCACCTGCTGCTTCCACTACTCATTGCAGTGAACATTACTGACAGCAGCGTACCTGACAAATTCCAATGTTAATGTGGAAAAATACAAATTTTGTCCACAGTCCTTAAACAGTTTTTTGAGAAAAGGCAGCACTAACAATTGTAGAAGCTTGAAGATTTTTAACTTTCTAATATGTTTTAAATGATCTACTTTCCCTGGTAGGGCATTCCCAGGTGAATAACATTCACTTTTCCTTTCAGTACAGATTGTGGTGGTGCCCTACTTTTTAACTCTTATATTAGTAATGAAAAGGTAGGAGTTTTATTTTTATTTTTCTTCTTTCATTTAAGTTTAAAAGGTTTTTCCTGGTCCATATGGTTCCTTGATATTCCTAGATAAGATGGAGTGTGAAATAGTACCTATGATGATTTTGGATTTTCTGTGTTCAGCTTAATGATGCTGATTTTATAAGATGGAAAATACCAAAACATGTTACAGATAGGAAAAAAATGTGTGTCCAAATCTAGATAAAGAGAAGGAAAGAGACACTGAAAATGGTTTTCCAACCTTTTATAAATTAGCCTGGGATTGAGTTCCAGAAAAATGGTTCGACAGAAAAAAGAAAAGAGAAAGTTTCTTGGTATATTTTATGAAACACTGATACTCAGTGTGGATGAGAAAATGAAGTTACAGACCACTCTGACTTTAGAATATAGATGCTGAAATGGAAAATGAAATATTATCAAATGCAATCAAGCAATGTTTAAGAAAAAAATCATGTCTAAGAAGAGTTTTTTCCAATAAGTGCAAGAGTAGTTCAGTCATAGAAAAATCTATTAGTATAAGTCATCACATTAACAGATTAATGGAGAAAAAAGCTTATGACTGACCATTTCAAAATAGGTAGGAAAGCATACAATCCAGTATTTATTTTGACAAGCATGCTAAGCACGCTATTATTAAAGTAGAACTTCCTTAACCTAATAAGGAATATATACCAAAACCTATAGCAAGTGACATATTTAAAAGTGAAAAATTAGAAATATTACAATTAAAGGCAGAAACTAGATGAGGATGTTCACTATCACTGCTTTCAGAATATACTATTGGAACTCTTAGCTAATGCAATAAAATAAGACAGTGATAAGATATGTAATCATTGGAAAGTGATAAATTATTTGGACACAATATAATTATGTACACAGAAAATTCAGGGGAATCTACTGACAAGCTGTTGGGATTAATAAGAGCATTCAGCAAATTCACTGGATACAAGCTCAATATACAAAAATTAATAGGGTTGATGTATACAAAAAAGAACCAGTTAAAATGTTTTTTAAATGGCAGTGACAACAAAAACACTAAATATTTTTAAAGATATGCATAATATTAATGACATGACATAATTTTATTGAAAGACAAACAAATGGAGAGATATAGCATATCCATATTTATGAATGGGAAGACTCAATATCATGTAGATGTCAATTCTCTCCAAATTAATATTTAATTTCAAAGAATAAAACATAATATCGATGGAGGAGAGATTGTTTTAAACCTATAAAGGCGGGCTTCCCTGGTGGCGCAGTGGTTGAGAGTCCGCCTGCCGATGCAGGGGACATGGGTTCGTGCCCCGGTCTGGGAAGATCCCACATGCCGCAGAGCGGCTGGGCCCGTGAGCCATGGCTGCTGAGCCTGCGCGTCCGGAGCCTGTGCTCTGCTACGGGAGAGGCCACAACAGTGAGAGGCCCATGTACCGCAGGAAAAAAAAATAAAAACCTATAAAGGCAAAAACCATAAAGGTAAAAATTGATAAACCTGATAAAATCAATGGAAGGTAAATATTAATATAAAATGTCTGTATAATAAAATAATCCATATTCAAAGTTAAAAAATAAAGAAAAGCTAAAAATTGGGAGACGAAATGTGTCTTGCATATAACCAAGAAAGGGTTATTATCCAGTGTATATTAAATGCTACTGCATATCATAATAAAAAGATATTCCAATGAACAATAGACAACAGGTAATTGACAGAAAAGGAAATGAGAATGGCCAACAAATATGCTGTATGTTGTTCACCCGCCTCCATAATTAGAAAAACTCAAATGAAATACATTAAAAAAATTTTACACCTAATTCAGTAATAGCAATGTTGAGAAGTTGCTAGGACAAGATACAATTATTATGGAGGGAACTGTAAACTATAAAACAGTTTGGAGAAGATCTTGGTAATATCTAGTAAAGTTTAAGGTACTCAAAGCTTATAAGCAAGCAATAACATTTCTAAATTTCTAAACCATCAAATTGTATGCTGTAGAGCAATTAAAAAGAGTCACCCAGTGCTAATTTTATCAAAATGGAAATATACTGAATACAATATTGAGAGAAAAATAGTGAGTTATATTAGAGAATATACATTTTTTTTTACCATAGTGATTATTTATGTATATTTTACAAACATACTAATCAATACTAATACATAAATGCATAGTGTAAGTATAGAAGCATGAACAGGAATGATTCAAACCAACTTAATAATAGTTATGTCTGGGAAAAGAAAAATGAATCCAACTTAAGAATTATAGTTACTGCTATGGAAAGAGAAGTAAATTGACTTTTAAATATGATAGTCTATTGTTGATAAAGACTGGAACCAAATATAGAAAATTATTTCAAAAAGATTTAGCCCATTTTAAAGCTTTCTGAACTTTATATAATTATACAATATTTTCTACATGAAACCTTTTTGGATTTGAACTTAATTTTTAAGCTTAAATTTCCATAAATAGTCTATAACTGAAATTACGTTCTTCCTTCTGGAAAGTCATTCAAATCATTCAATTTTCAACAAATATTTGCTGAACACTACCAATGTGGCAATCAGTGTTATGGCCACCGGAAATGCTGCAGAGAAAAAGACAAAACAAAGAGGTTAAATATTTTTTATTCTGTATGATAATCTAGAATAGCAGCATACAATAGTGTGTTGCGGAGGAAGACATTTTCCGCTATTCTAGGTTCTTCTAGCTGCTCTAAGAGTTAAATTGACATGAGACAGATTAACAGGAGAAAATCAAACAGAAGTTTAATGACAGGTATACATGGGAGAGACCCAGGGGAACTGAGTAACTCGCCAAAATGGCCAAAGCCCTCACCTTAAATACCATCTTTAGCTAAAGACAAACAAGGATGTTGGGGGTAGTGGTTTGGGACTTCTAAGGGGAGGAAGGCAATTCACATGAAGATGGAAGAGTAAATGTTTGGTAAAGAAATGTCTGCTGGGCCATGTGGAGACATGTGACATTTAGTGGACCCTGATCTCTAGCCCTTGCCAAGTTTCTCCACCACACCTAGCACATATTCTTTGCAGGTATCTCTCTCTGGTGATTGCTCTATTCCAGGAACGTCCCTCTATATGAATTCTTTTAGGCAGTGAGGAAGAAGGTCAAAGGTACTTCCTGAGTCTTTTGGGTCTTGATTGTTTTCAGCTCGAAATAATCCACCTGCCAAAGAGACACATCTTGGCATGGCGAATTTTGCTCCCCTACAATTGCTTTCTGTGCTGATGGAAATGTTGTACCTCTGTGCTGTGCAATATGGTGACCACTATACACATGTGGCTACTGACCATTTAAAATTATGGCTAGAGTTAATTAATTTTTAATTCTATTTAATTTTATCTAATTTAAATAGTCACATGTGGGGGGAGATAAATTAGGAGTTTGGGATTAACATATATACACACTACTATATATAAAATAGGTAAACAACAACGACCTACTGTATAGGGAAATACCTAC
>NW_006775627.1:1645908-1654440 GCF_000442215.2 Lipotes vexillifer | reverse complement strand
CCTGCTGTATACAGGGAAATATACTCAATATCTTGTAATAACCTTTAATGGAAAAGAATCTGAAAGAGACTACATATATATTTATATATATACATTTATACGTATAACTGAATCACTTTGCTGTAAACAACACCGTAAATTAACATTTGCAACTAACACAACATTGTCAATTAACTATACTTCAATAAAAAATCATAAAATAAAATAGTCACATGTGGCTGGTCGCTACTGTGTTGGACAACATAGATCTAAAAGGAGTGGTATAGGTAACTTTTGTTGCAGAAAACCTAATTAGCTTCTAATGGTCTAGAAGAGTTAAAGAAATTACTTAAAGAGGGTTTATTTTTCCGGCAGTGTAGTTTATGCGGTAAGTTTCAGCTACTATTTACCAACTGAACTTCCTGAGAGGTATGCAGAAGAATGGAGGAGATGAGTGTAACAGTAGACAAGAAGAATACTTTGTTAACTTATAAAGAACCATGGCTACTAGAGAATTTGAGAAAGAAAAAAAACAAGAAGAAGAAAAGAAAAAGAAGATGAAGAAAGCAAAAAAATAACAAACTGGGAGAAACAAATCAAAATTGTCATTATGAATACAGACATAGGGGGAAAACAGAGTACACAGTAGTCATATTGAAATATTATTAAATATGAACCAAGTAAAGACTAATCTGTTATTACAAAGTGATTAAATTGTAGGATGAGCACTTTCCTTTTTTTTTTAATTTTAAAGAATAATTCACAATAAGTAACCTGTAACAGGAAATGGTCTTCAAATGATTTTTCAAAATCAAACATATTAACATACAACTCTTCAGGAGTATTTCTTTTGTACAAAGAGAGGCTAATTCTCTTCTGAAGAAACCCCAAAATAAGAACTACTCTCTGGTTTCTTTTTGTTTTAGATTCTTCTGTTGGCACCGTCAAAGTTCATTTCCCTGAGAACTGAAACCAACCACATTTACTGGTGTGTGTCTAGAGTTTGCAATGGAAACCAACAGTTTTGAAGTTAGTCCACTGCGGTCGATAGCATCTCTTCAGCAACTGTTAATGTTACCTAGTAATGCATAAGCCAGCTCCTTATCCCCATTTGGCTCCTACCTGCTTCTTTCATTTAATGTGATTATTTGCTGGCTATAGATAAAACTGTGATTAATATTATCAATAAGGGACAACTAGAACAATAATGAACTTAATTTCCACTGTGAAGGAACTTTCTCTCCACTAAGGAAAAAAAAACATATGGAATACAGTGAGCTGAAATGGAAAAAGATAATGAGCTTTGGGGTCAGGCGGATTTGGATTAAAAAAAATTTTTTTTTAAGAACATAAATTACCATTTTTCTTTTCCAATGGTACAAAACAATTTTGTCAAAAACAATTTCCAACTTAAAATGAAGAGTAGAATAAAGTTTTCAAGTATAATTTCCAAGATTAAGCCTGTACAAATGATATACGTATTTTAGAAGTTCCAATACTTGCTGGGGAATTTTTTTAAACACTAAACATCTTTGTGATTAAGGCTACTTTAATCTTATCAATTAACCTTCTAACAGCATACTGTGAGGGAACACAAGCAGATTAAAAACACCGTGCTGTTTTCTGCACAAGAGAGACCCAGGTGATGCGGTGACACGAGCGTGTCTGGCCTGATCAGTAACACGGCAGACTTCATCTTCAGACCAGCCGACCTGCACAGGGGGCCGCACAGACCCATTCTCTCTCTCTCTCTCTTCTCTAACTTGGAACAGTAAACATTATTTTAGATCATCTTAGCAAACTAGGGGCAAGTTTACAAACCTCGAGTCTCACAGTCACTCTAGGTGGGACCTCACACACCTGGGGTGTCTGATTTCAAATAAGCCTCGGAAGACCCTCTCATGCTGACCTGCCCCTTTCGCTGCTTTCCAGATGAGAGGGTCAAGGGCCTTCTCACCCTTCTTTAGGCTGTCACCACACAGAGGCCAGCATATCTCTTGATGTCCACACAGGCGCTGGTGGACATTGCCACACAAGGGCAAAGAAGTGTGAGGCCTGGGGGAGCCCTGCTCCCTGGTTTGGAGCCTGCAGGAGCCCTGGCCCTGCCCCCGCTCCTCGCTTCCCCTCCCCTCCTCTCTTCTGGCCTCGCCCCATGCCTCCTGCATCAGGTCAGCGTGTGCTGACCGTGGTGTCTGTGTGGGTGTCCTGGTGGCCGTCAGGCCTGCCTGGGGGTTGGCCAAGGTGAGTGAGGCCATGCAGGGCCATGGGTCAAGCAGGTGGGCGTTGTGCACTCATGACAAGGAAAGACCCTCAAAAGAAAGTGAAACTAAAACAACAAAGAACTTCTGCCTAAGAATATTTGGCTTCAGAAGGTAAATAAAATAATTACATTTCTTAAAATATAATTTTCTGACTGACATTCCTAAATCCTACATGTACATTACTTCCTAACTGCAGATTTTCAAAAGGCAATTAATAATAAGACAATTCGGGTCATTCTTAAATAATATGAGCATAAGCTTTTTAAAGATTAGATTATGATTTCTGGTATTTATATACACATTCTACGGAGAGATGGCTATTGGAAACAAAATAAAATAAAATAAAAACCAAAGGTGCAAATGAAGTCTCACTCCTGCAGGGAAGTAAAGCTCTTTCTGAATCAGACAGGAAAGTGAGAAACCGGACCCAGCCGTGCAATGTCTCCACCAGCGACCGTCCGAGAGCAGCGTCTATGATCATGCCTAAGATACCTCCTTCTGCAGATAACCCTTCAGACACATTCAAAAATGTCTCACTGAGACCTAAATTAGGCTTTTAAGATTTGGTGACTTCGTGGGAAAAGCTGGTTGTGATCTGCAAATGACTATTATCAATTCTCGACTCTCGTTTTGTTATTTTACTCCTTGTAACGGTAAACGCAAAACTTAACTTTCATCTCTGAGACAAATATAGAGCACACAGTCAAATAAATAACACGGAGAAGAGAACATTCCTCTGGGCAGTTACAAACACTCGGGGTGGGGATGCTTGGTGGTCACCATGCCAAAGCCCTCTCTCATGGCCCTGCTCTGACTGTGTCGCTCCGTGTCTCCTCTGGGGTTGGCGTGATCTGCCGGGAGGGAGGGGCTGGCGGGGTCCCCCTGCGTCCAGGGGGACAGCCACTCGCGCACAGTGATCGCGTGTGCCTCCATCTGGCACTGCAGGATTTAAATTTTAACTTTATGATATACTAGCAGGGTGACTTTGGGCAGACTACTTAATGACACTGGTCTTAGTGTTTTCTGCTGTAGAACAGAGACGATATTAATTGTATTTTGTATATCTGACACAAAGGTTATGAGAAAATGAATGAGAGAGTGTGGTATATAGTGGATAATCAGTGTTAGATGGGACCTTCTGCTCTTTTTCCCTTTCCTCATGTTATCACTAAAGTAACAATACATGTCTTAGTCTGGGTGTAAAGACCTGCAAGTTCATGAAATGCAATCTTCATTATGGTATTCATATTCTTTTAGAGAATGAAGGGACCTTGAGAAAGGCAAGCTCTCTTTTTTTTTTTGCGGTACGCGGGCCTCTCACTGTTGTGGCCTCTCCCGTTGCGGAGCACAGACTCCGGACGCGCAGGCTCAGCGGCCATGGCTCACGGGCCCAGCCGCTCCGCGGCATGTGGGATCTTCCCGGACCGGGGCTTGAACCCGTGTCCCCTGCATCGGCAGGTGGACTCTCAACCACTGCCCACCAGGGAAGCCCTAGCTATCTTATTTTAAATAAGCAAACGATTAATCTTGATAACAGATGATACAAATGCAACCAAACGGGCAGACGTTTGGTTTTGATTAAGGTGAAAAAGATGAAAAGATTCATTTATGCTTTAGATATTGACAGATAAATGTTCGGTATTACATCCCACCCACCATACCCCATACAGTTTTCTGCACAACTGGGTCTGTCAAATTAGTGCAGCTTCCAGCTGCAGAAAACCCCTTGGGTAATCTCAGGGCACGTGGAGCTGCTCAACCCCCCTCCAGGGTACAGCTTAGCCCAGCTATCAGTTCCCCAGCTAAGCTGTAGCTTCTCTGTGCTGATATAAATTTTGCTACAGTGGTGTGGAGACTACCACCAGTGGAATCTTTGTTTGAATAAATTCAAAATGAATAAATTCAATGTTTGAATAAAAGAGGGCACTCATTAAACCTTAAGATATTGGACATCTAAAATGGATAGAGAGGCAAATTGCCTGATTATTTAATCACAACTTGGATTACATCTTAGACTTGAAAGGAAAAAAAGTATAAAATTATCCTTTTACATTATTAGGATTCTATCTATACACACATGCACATAGATTAAGGGTTATTCTTGGTGTTAAGTTACAATGACATAGAGGGAACTAAAGATGTGAAAGAGCTAACTCACTTTGCTAAACCCCCGTGTGTAAAGGACTCAGACACACCAGAAAGTTACTCAGGATGCTCCAGCAAAAGGAGACAACAAAGAAAAAAAGAAAGATAGGAGAAACTGGAAGTAGGGTGTCTAACACAGAAAAAGAGGTGAAAGGAAGTCCTAGAAAGACAATGGGGCAGCAAACTGAGAAATCACTCTATCTAGAAAGGAGCAAGAGGATGAAGGCTCTGAGACTCCTCTCTAGGAAAAATAACAAGATTGGTGGATTATCTTACATGTTCGAGCATTTGGAAAAGAAGTAACAAAAATAATCAAAGTCAAAAGCTAAACTAGGAGAAAATGTTTTTAAAAGACACATTTCACAAAGGACTCATTATCTCCAAAATATACAAAGAACACTTCAGACTCAACAATAAGAACACACACAACTCAATTTAAAAATGGCCAAAGATCCACTGACCCCCTAATAGACCCCTCACCAAAGAACAGATCCTGAGAGCAAACAGGCATATGAAAAGATGCTCCAAACCATATGTCACCAGGGAGGTGCAAATTAAAACAACACTGAGATACCACTACACACCTTGAAAGAAAGAAAGAAAAAAAAAGTACAGCCATTAGACTGGCCAAAATCTAGAACACTGACAACTCCAAATGTTGGTGAGGATGTAGAGCAATACGAACCCTGCAAATTGGTACAGCTACTTTGGAAGACAGTTTGATGGTTTCTTATACAACTAAACATACTCTTATCATAGGATCCAGCAATCACATTGCTTAGTGTTTACCCAAAGAATCTGAAAACATATGATCCACATATGATCCACACAAAAACCTGCCACACCGATGTTTATAGCAGCTTTCTTCATAATTACCAAAACTCGGAGGCCACCAAGATGGCCTTCAGAAGGTGAATGGGTAAACTCTGGTACATCCAGATGATAGAATATTACTCAGTACTAAAAAGAGATGAGCTATCAAGCCACGAAAAAACAGGAACCTTAAATGCATATTACTAAGTGCAAGAAGCCATTCTGAAAAGGCTACATACTATATGATTTCAACTGTATTTCATTCTGGAAAAGGCAAAACTTTGGAGACAGTAAAAAGATCAGTAGTTGCCAGTGGTTAGGGGTGGGGGAGAAGGGATGAATAGAGGAAACACATACACTGTATAGGGCTTCCCTGGTGGCGCAGTGGTTGAGAGTCCGCCTGCCAATGCAGGGCACACGGGTTGGTGCCCCGGTCCGGGAAGATCCCACGTGCCGTGGAGCAGCTGGGCCCGTGAGCCATGGCTGCTGAGCCTGCGCGTCTGGAGCCTGTGCTCCGCAATGGGAGAGGCCACAGCAGTGAGAGGCCCGCGTACCAAAAAAAAAAAAAAAAAAAAAAAAAAGAAAATACACTGTACGATAATATAGTTATGGATACATGTCATTACACATTTGTCCAAACCCACAGAATGTACAATACCAAGAGTGAACTCTAATGTAAACTATGGACTTTGGGTGATTATGATGGACTAACCTAGATTCATCAACTGTCACCAATGTACCACTCTAGTAGGGGATGTTGATAATGGGGGAGCCTATGCATGTGTGGGGCAGGGCATTTGTGGAAAATCTCTGTACCGCTCTCTCAACTTTGCTGTGAACCTAAAACTGCTTTGAAAAAATCAAATTTTTTGTTTTTTTAAAGCTAAACTGAACATCCAACTAAACATGATTAAAAACAAAACCAAAAGCAAGTCTCGATTCTAGAAAAAATGTAACAGAAGGGAAATATAACTAACTTTGAAACTTGTGTAAACTCTTCACATATTATGATATAGAAGAAGAAGAAAAATAATTTGAAAGAGCTAAATCCTCATCTACTATATGACAACAGTAAGAATCCAGAAATAGCAGTTACAAGCACATTACCTAGAAGTAAAAATGTAAACGCCAAAAGATACAGCTGAAATAGGAAAGGATTTGGTAGGAGGCAGCTCTATTTCATTAAAAGCAATTTGTAAAATTTGATGTTGTAAAAATACGTGAATATTCTTTTGAGAAAAATAAATCCAAATGAAAGCAATATTGGGAAGAGGCAGGATCTTTTAAAATGTCTTACAAAACTTCAAATAAATCATGGCAACATAATAAAGGTTTATTATAAGGTTCAGATCATTTAAGAAGCAATGCTTCCAGTGTTTTAACATATTTTAATACTGACAGGAATACAGATTGGCTTGTAGCAGTTTGCAAATACTTTTACAAGAATGATTGCTTCTCTTACTCTGAAAAATCCAGACATGCTTAGTTATAAAATTTTTAGAAGGCTTTTCCTTATGTGTGCGAGGTGGAGAGGTTTTCGGGGCTTAAATTCATTTTGCAAAATTATCTCAGTTTGGGTTCTCGGATTCAGGTTTTGCATCCTATTTTGAAAGACATACTTTTCCTTATCTTTATAACAGCAGATTTGTAGTAATAAGCAAGCAGGAAGCAAGTCCTACCAAATACATCTCCAGTCTTCACAGACGGAGAAAACAAGCTGCATAGGGATTGCTTCTGATCACCAGAACATCTGACCTCCGATCAGGAGGTCGGACACCACATGTGTCTGTTGTACCTGACCAAACTCTTTTCAGCTAAACACAGGCACCTTCCAAATCATACAATCTCGGCAGAGCCTGCGTTTTTCTTAAGAGAGCCTTACATATTAACCTCTTCAACCAGATACATCTGGGAGTTAAGTGCTCTGGCTGGCACACAAAGGCTCCACGTTTCCTGTCACACCACAAGCTCTTAGTGACATAAGCAGATCTGCCCACTTCCCTAGCTCCGCATCAGCTGACAGCTCTCTGCCATTTCCTCGCTCCCACCTCACTTTTCTTCTGAGTCTGTTCTATAGACAGCTGTGGTCCACATGAACACATACAGCTGTTCAGGAATATTCTTCCTGGGTATCACCCTAAACATCAAAACGGATCTTTTTTTTTTTTGCGGTACTCGGGCCTCTCACTGTTGTGGCCTCTGCAGTTGCGGAGCACAGACTCCGGACGCGCAGGCTCAGCGGCCAGGGCTCACGGGCCCAGCCGCTCCGCGGCATGTGGGATCTTCCCGAACTGGGGCACGAGCCCGTGTCTCCTGCATCGGCAGGCGGACTCTCAACCACTGCGCCACCAGGGAAGCCCGGATCCTTTTGTTTTTAAACGGAAGTGCTCAAGGTTTATATTAAAATAAATGAAATTTCAGATGTGAGCTCCAGATGATGGTAGTTGACCCTTGAACAATGCAGGGCTTAGGGGCACTGACCCTCAGAGCTGTCAAAAATCCAAGTATAACCTATAGTTGACCCTCCCTATCTGAGTTTCGCATTCGTGGATTCAACCAATTGTGATTGTGTAGTACTGCAGTATTTACTATTGAAAAAAAAATTCCCAAATAAATGGACCCGAGCAGTTCAAACACATGCTGTTCAAGGGTCAATTGTATTTACCATTGGGGTTCTACTAATAATAATCTCTTCACATTATTATTATTGGCTGTGCCATGTGGCATGTGGGATCCCAGTTCCCCGACCAGGGATCGAACCCGTGCCCCGCTCCCTCCCCACCAACAGTGGAAGCGCAGAGTCCCAACCACTGGACCGGCAGGGAATTCCCCAACTTATTATTATATGCTGTCCCTGTACAATCCTGTTCATATCAGACTCTTCCTAAACTCTAAACTTGCATTTCCGAAACTTCTTTTTCCTCTCTCTCCACACCAAGGGTTACTCAAAATTGATATTAAAATTAAAAGCTTATGTTTTTTCCAGACCTGCTTCCTTTTTTATCCTGGTTAACAACTTAAAATAAGCTGGGGTTTTTCCTCGATGTTCCCAAGCATTTAGTAAATGCTTACTGGATGGACAGACTTTTTCATTTTCTCCTTTTGGTGGTGAGTTCTGAACCATCTACAATTCTGGTTGTCCAAGCTGGAAATCTTGGCAACACCCTCCTCTTTTTCCTTTTCTTTTCTGCCAACCTTGCCTTTAAACTGTTCCAGTTTTCTTTTGCCTGGATGCTTGCCTCCAGATAGCCTCCTCCCAGGCCTTTAACCCCCCTCTATCCTCACCTCTGCGGTGCGAGAAATCCAAAATGAAGACTCGCTGTGGTTACTGTCC
>NW_006775627.1:1636260-1645898 GCF_000442215.2 Lipotes vexillifer | reverse complement strand
CCTGCTGAAGAACTTTCAATGTCCCATCAACTAAAGAACAAATCCAACTTTCTTGGCACTACATGGAAAGATTTCCTTCCATGTTGGTCTCTACCAACCTCTCTACGATCATTTCTTTGTTCACTCTAGCTGAACTTTCAACTCAGAATCACCAACATTCTAGTTACTTTCCTAACACAGAAGCTGTACAGGTGGTGGCGATGGGAGAGCAGAGGTCAGTAGATTAGGAAAGCACCATATTCGGCAGTTTTTCAAAAAGAGATAACATGGAGACACGACCATTGTTAAAACTATGATAAAACATATATTCGAGGAGAAACATAAAAGCAAGATAGAGTTTTTGAGAAAATTCTCAAGGGATGCACTTTTATTTTCTTTGATAGTTCCCCCAACCAGTGGCAGTGTCCTTTTCCAGGTACCTCCTGTTAACGTTAAATCTTTAGGTCATTATACACCTCACACCTCTGGGCCTCACTCATTTCTGCCAACAGTAGCTTCCCACTCCTCCCTCCTCTCCTTTTTTGACCCAGCTAATCCCAGTACACTGTTTTAAAAACAGCAGATCACATACTGTCTTATCTTGAAATATTAACTGCCTGCCCAGGTTGGGCTAAGGGCCCTTCCTGTTTCCATTGCGTTTTGCCATAATTCTATTAAATATTATATTGAGATTAATTGTCTATTCTCCCCATTCACAAACTATAAATATCTGGGGTCATGGACTGTGCTTTCCTCATCTTGGCAGCCTCAATACCTAGAAGAGTGACTGGCATAAGCCAGACATTTAATAAATGCTTATTAGCTGAGAGAACAGGTGACTCAATTTTTGCTCTTTGGTTGTTAATCTGTACCACAGACCAGTCTGGCTTCTAATCGTAAATAACACACAGGTGGCACATTTCACTAAGGCAGCCATTTATAAAAAAAATAATTGATGGGCTTCCCTGGTGGCGCAGTGGTTGAGAGTCCACCTGCCGATGCAGGGGACACGGGTTCGTGCCCCGGTCCGGGAAGATCCCACAGGCCGCGGAGCGGCTGGGCCCGTGAGCCATGGCCGCTGAGCCTGTGCGTCCGGAGCCTGTGCTCCATAACGGGAGAGGCCACAACAGTGAGAGGCCCGCGTACTGCAAAAAAAAAAAAAAAAAAAAAAAAATTGATGATGAGTGGGATGAGTCCTTAACACTGAGCAACCCAGGCTGCTCCTTCAGCTCCACTAACACAGGGACTGGACTGATCTTCTCGGAGAACATATTGTCTTACAGCTGTTTTTTTCTATTATCATGCAGACTCAAGTCACATGATGGTTCTATTTGTTGCTTCATGTCAGCAATTGGTCTGGGAAAACTTAACACTAGCTCTAGCAGTGCTACAGAACAGAGTCAAATGGTATTTTAGCAAATGAGTGAGCAAATTTTGTTAGCATGGAAGCAGCCTTAGGAACATTTTCTTTGCCAGAGAATGTTTTTGTATGAAATTTTTAATGTCCTAAGATCATTTTCATTATCTCATGACTTCAATCCTCTCCAAGGAGCACTCTATATCATGAATTCCAACTTTTCAAGATCTCCTGGGGGACTTTCACTCCATCTTCTGCCTTGGTCTATAACATGTTCCATATCTCCTATGGTAAAAATGGTATTTTTTAGATTTCTTACTGCCTTAAGCCACTGTTTTGTCCTGAGATTTTCATTCATTGAGGCTCTTAAAAAACAAAAGGGTTTTTATTTTATTTTTTTGGCCAAATTCACTTAGATCTTAATTCTCTTTAAGCTACTTTCCAACTATATCATTTGATTGAAATGCCTGAAGGTCACCAGTAACCTCCTGTCACCTCAAGTACACATCTGTAGTTTACACCACCTAAAGTCTACTCCCTCTCCCTGTGGCATCATCATTGCCTTGATTTCCTCTGGGATACCTTTTCCTCTGCTCAGAGTCTATGTGGTTTAGTTGAGCTGATCCCATCCTTAGCTTCAAAGGTAGTCATGTAACATAAACATAAGCAACTCAGTACAAGGCATGATCGTCATGGGTCCTCACTAGAGCCAATCAGAACTAATACTGGAATTGAGGTTTGAGGTAAAATAAAAGAGAAAGCTCTTTCAATTTTTACAGACTTGGACTTGAATAGATGTAGGCTAAGATTGCCGTTGCCATCTTGTCACAATGAGGGGCAAGTCTTTCAGACACTAGAGCCAAAATAGGATCTGAAGCCAAAGGATAAAAAAAGAAAAACTATGATTTTGTTGACTGAGCTCCTAAATCCAACCAAACCTAATAACAGAAATAGCCTTGAACTTTATAGCTGTGTGTGTCAATAAATTCTCTCTTGCCTCAACCAGTTATGGTTCTATGGTTGTTGTCTGCAACAAAAAAGGCAATAATTTATGCAGCATCAAAAAAAATCAGTGGCTGGTATTTGCCAGAACTAATCATTCCCTTTTCAAGTATGCACTATTCCTTTGTCTTTACCCATTTTTTTCTGATCCTTCTTTAATCCCCTCTAGTTCCTCTTTATATATAGCTATAATTGTGGAATTTCAGGGTTAGAATGAATAAGGGGTAACAAAACTAGTATGTATTGAGATCCTTGGAAAAGGCACATTTTATATGCATAAATACCTGTTAAAAGTGTAGATACATTTTTTGAAATTATGTTTGGAACACACTACACTATTGATTAAAATGCTGTAAAAGAGATGTTATATGAAGGGAGACTAGTTATAAATTTGGACTGCATGCTATCATTTCCATCCTGAATGTAAAGAATTGAATATTAATGAGGCACAGAATGAAGGTTTTCACAGTGATAATGCCTCTGATTGTAGTTTGGAAAAAAATGGGAGAAATGTGTTATTGCATTTTGATACTAGCACACTTTCTGGAAAGCAATTAGATTGCCTTGCCACCTCAGCTTTTAGAAAGCAAAAGGTTAGAAAACACAATAAAACTGAACATTATTTCCAAAAAGAAATGAAAGTCATTGGACTGTGAGATATTTGAAATCATATCAAAAAGCAGAGTTTATGGCCCTATGAGTTATGGAAAAGGAAATTGAATTGTATGTTTTATTTTTAAAACACAACCACTACAAAGGTGTTTCCATAGTAACAAGGTCAATACCAGTCGCCATTGCAGACCTTCCTCTTTTCTGATACTGGGTTTAAAGATCTTTTTCAAACACCACTTTAAAAGTCCTATGAAAAAGTACAGGGTTTCTGATCATTCATCTGAACAAAAAAATGAGGAAAAACACACATGGAGTATTGAATTTCTCATGTTTTATGGATTATAAGCATTCGTGGCTGTCATATTTTCAGAGAAAAGCCTGCCTGACTAGCTACTATGCCAGCCTCTAAACATGGGATTTGATTAGCCTGATTGTAAATCTGGTCAAACAGAAGTTGTTTGCAGTAGTATTCAAACAGAAATAAAAGGCAGCACAGTATTAAAAAACACACTTCCTTAACATTTAAATATTGAAAGAGTTAACTAAATAATCCGTTATTAGAAAAATTTCAAAGACTCAGATAAAATATGATTATCAGCACTAGAGGAAGGTTAAAAAGATACAGGTCACATTTTGTTTATAACAGAAATAAATAGTTCTTGGCCATAAAAATCAATTCATTTAGCACCACCAGGAAGTGGCTTCTCCTTCCTCTTTCCTTTGTATCAAGATACACTGCCTATATGACAGTCATTTGTATCATCTTATCTTCCCCACTAAACTGTGCACCCCTCAGAGCAGAGATACTTTCTCTTTGTGTTCACAATAGTATCTCACACACATTTTGTATATAGAAGACACTGAAAAAAATAACTGAAGGATGAATCATGAAAAATAACGACAAAACAGTAACTAAAATAACAAAATCTCTGGCCTATTTTTAGAAATGTGTCAGTTAAAATGTGTACTCATGATTTTAATCTCTTCAAACCAAGAGGCTCTAGATCCTTGTTCACAAACTCAAAACCATTAAGTAATAAATCCAGTTGCCTGACCCCTACATCAATTCCTTCAGAATTTCTGCAAGTAGGGCCCTGGCATCAGCATTTTTTAAAGCTACTCAGGTAATTCTAATGTGAAGCCAGAGTTGAAAATCATTGCTTTAAACTGTTCTGCTTGGGCTCAACTGATGGCTTATTTATTTACTTCCAACTTTTAACTGCTTGCTTTTTTTTCCCTCAATATTCCCTCATAGTACTCTATTTACCAAATCTATAACACCTTTTATTATAACTTGATTTATTCTCTACACGATAAAGGCTTCAATTAAAATAGTTCTGGCTTATAAAAGTAAAAATTTTAAGCAAAAATTATTATTGTATTTTGTTCAATACACTTATTAGCCTTTTGTTGCTGTGAATTCAGCTTTAAAAACCAGAGCCGAATACAGTACCAATATTATAGATGTTAAATACATCTAGTAGAATTTAATATGTGCTTTTGTGCTTTTAAGCTTACCTTTCCCAGGCCTGTAATGCCTTTTACACCCTTATCTATCTGGAAAAATTCAGATTCCTCTTTCAAAATGTCCAGATCATATTCCTCTTCCTCTAGGAAGCCTTCCTTAATTCAGACTATCAAGAACTCTCTTCTTCGGCGCTGACACTGCCCCTCATTTACGCTTCTATTTTGCACTCCTAATACTGTATTGTCATTTCTTTTTCTTTTTTGTTTTTAAAATAAATCCTTCATCCATAGTTGATCGTGAACAATGTGCAGTTAGTGCTGCACAGCAAAATAGTTAGAAGCCATAGGTACTCAATAAGTGTTTACTAGATGAAGGAATAAATGGCCATATTGAAGTGAACCAGGTACATTTCAAAAACACTATCGCTATGGACTGAATTGTGCTCCCCACAAAATTCATGTTGAAGCCCTAACCCAAATTCATGATGGTATGTAAGGATGAGGACTTTGGGAGATAATTAGGCTTAGAAGAGGTCATGAGGGTAGGACACTCTTAATGGGATTAGTGCCTTTATAAGAGGAGACACCATAGAGCTTGCTGTCTCTCCGTCTGTCTGCCACATGAGGACACAGCAGGAAGGCAGGCATCTGCAAGTCAGGAAGAAATCCCTCACCAGAACCCAACCAAGCTGCCAGCCTCCAGAACTATGAGAAAATAAATATCTGTTGTTCATGTCACCCAGTCTGTAGTACTTTGTTCCAGCAGGCCAAACTGACTAATACAACTATGAACTGGGATTAAGTTATTTGAAGATAACATTAATATAAACATTACAGATATTTATGCTATCTCCTTTTATTGAAATCCCTAAAAAATGTTTTTTTTTAAAGAAAAGATCATATGAAATGTAGTTAGTCTAGATATTTCATACTTCCTTTCAAATAAATGTAAGGCATAATTTTTGGTATTTTCCTGGTAAATTAAGAAGCCTGACATAAGTCATATATAGTGGAAGATGAAGTGATTTTGCAGAACCAATGTTCAGTAGGAAAAAAATAAGTTACCTGGGGGATGGCATTATCAATTATAGCTATTCACCAGGTTTCTTTTTTTCCTCACAGATAACAACTGAAGACCCAGCATGTTCCTTGCACTATGTTAGAGATTGTCTTAAATTAATTTAATTTGTCTTATGTAGGATAAAGAAAATACTTAAGGTGTCATGGAAACTCCATAATGTATTATTTATTAATTTATTCAACAAATAGTTATTGTGCATTGTGGGAACCCAATTTTGTGTTTAAAGCTATTTTAAGCTAGTTTCATTACGGCATTCTCTTGGGACTGTGGATACAAACTACCCAGTCCTTATCTGATAAATCTATTCTATAATCAAAGCATAAGAACTGTGTGGTTTAGATCAGTAGAATCTCTACTTTGAATTTCACAGATAAGTAACATTTTTAAAATTTGTGGAACCAATGCCAAGTTCCCAACATTTTATTTGGCCAAATAATAATGTAAAAGACAAATAAATATCATTACCAACAATCACTATTAGTTCACAAATGACAAAGCATTTTAACACAATTAAAGAATATAATCTTAGTAGAGAATAAAGGGCAGTTTTCAAGGTGACTACATTTCATTATATAGAGTAAAACATCCACTATATTCTTTATTCTTCTCATTTCAACCTAGACTGGTGAAAACTTTGTTAAGAACAAATCCATCTGTGAGATAGATACAGAAATTTCTACCATCTACCATTTCTCCTCCTTCTGCCATCTACCACTTCTCTACTTTGTTCCTATTTCTCACTATTCAAAATCCCTTCCTTATTTTAATTCTTTAGGCAGGCCATTAAAATAATAAGCAAATGCAATTTAATCCATCAGCTACTACTTAAATGCAATCATTTTCTCTCATTTTGTCAAATACTGAAGATAAATGATGCTTCTGGTACCATCATAACTTTATGTTTCTACATTTATAATATATCATATGAACATCTGAATGATGGGTATAAATCAAATATCAACCAATGAAGCAACAAAACTTACATGTGTGGACCCAATGAAACTACCCTTGCCATTACAATTCCAAGAATCAGAGTTGTTAAAACTGTAGAAATAAGAGAGATCTGAAAAAGAAAATGTAAAGATATATGTCAGTTTAGAATAGAGACAAGTTTATTGAAAATATTAGGTGATTCACTTTTTACTTGAGTAAACTTATGTACAGTTTTTAAAATACAATTCTTTAGTAGTTTATTCTTACAGATTGGTATTGATAACCTAAGGCATGTAAATTTTTATCAGATCTTAGTCTTAGTTCTTTTCCCCCCAAATAGAACAAGTACCAAATGTGACTATTTCATAAAGGGAAATTATGTTTTCATTTTTCTTCAGGTTTTATTTTAGTGTTGACTTGTGCTTTTTTCTATCTATAATTGCTTCTTGCTTCTGTCGTTATCCTACCCTGCCCCTTCCTATACAACGTCCCCCCACCCACTCACAAACATTTTCGGATGCCTCTGCCTTTTCTTTGCTGCTTTCTAGCACCATTAAGTCTAGTTTTCCTCTGTGGTTTTGTCCTTTGGTCTGTGTTTCTAGAGTCTTCTCTGCTACTTCCTCTCTCTTCTGTCACTATTTTAACTGGTTACAATATAAACTGGTCTGTGTGTATATGTGTTCTTTGCACTCTTAACATTAAATCTGTGTTCTACTCTTAATTTTTTAAATGGATAAGCACAATTTAGAAATTTTTGTCTGATAAGAAAAATGTAAAATTGCTTTTATTTCATTTGATTGTCATTAATCTTGTTTCCTGGGTTGTTAGTTTTTAACTAGAGAGAAGGTTCTATTATAAGTCCTCTGATCCACTCAGATATTGGGAAAGAATCCGGTCACATAGCTAGAAAGTGGCCAATGGGGAACTCAGATGCTCAGCCTGACTCCAGATCAGTGTTTCTAACTACTCTGCTTTGCTCATGGGAGATTTATTTAAATACATCAATATGACATTTTGAAGGGACACTTAGGGTCAAAATGTTCAAGTATTAGTAATATGATAGAATATTAGTTTTCTTTTCATAAATGCCTTGCCTTTTGCTCTCAGAAGAAAGCATTTATGTCTACATTGAGCATGTGGATTGGAAAACAGTTCAGACATTTCAGAAAATTCACCAAAAAAGTTCCTTTTAATACACTTTAGTTTATTTCTGGATGCCTGTTATGGAAGGAAGGAGCATGGTCAGAAAACTCTGGAATATAATCCCCATTCTCAGCTCTACCTGGAAGAAGGGGCTTCATCACTGTGGATACACATGAAACATCACAGTGAAAAGTAAAATTAATTAACTGTTGGATTTTTCAAAATAGAATGTAAAAACACATGAATAACTTAAAAAAAATTTTTTTTTCATCAGAATGTTTGGCATAATGAGGATGCAACACCAATAATATTCTGGGTAAAATACAAACACTTCATGAGAGTAAGGAAATAAAATACAGCCAGTAAAGGCTAATGCATGCAGATAAGCATATGTGGTGAGTTTAATACGTACTTGGTTGGTTTCATTAGAAATAAATCACCATTTCTCTTTAGCAATAAGAATCATAAATACTGGCCAAATTCTCAACAATTAATCAATCAAATATTGACATTTAAATTCACTGGATAAAAAATGGGAACAATAGATGTTGTAATTTACAAAAAAATTTTAAGCCAATGAAGTGATTCATTCTTACTTCATTGAAGTTAATGTAATTTTAAATTGTTTAAATGACTATCTACAAAGAATGATAGAAAATAGACTAGATTTTTCAGTAAATAGACTTGGTTTAAATAGAGTTCTTTATATTTTCTAAAATTAAAGTGTGCTGTCTGTGTCAGAGTGTCTACCTTAAAAAAAGAAAAGAAAGGACCTTTTATTTCATAGTCATCAAGTATTTAACCATCAGTTCCCCCAAATAAGATAAAATATCAAACATAGTTTACTCCAATACAATTATAAGTAAACTAAAAGAAACTAAAGATGAATACTGTAATTAAGAACTTGGCCATAGAGATAGTAGTTTGACAAAATTAATGCAGGTAACAAAGTGCATTTCTTTGCCTATTTAAAACGTAAAAATTACCTTTCCAAGTTTCGCTATATCTCGATACAAGGACAAAGGCAGAGTAAAGGCAACAGTGGAAAGCACAATAATGAAATGGTGACCAATAAGCAAGTTTTCAGGATCAACTAAAACACAATAAATATTATAAAGTGTTTATGAGTAAAACCAGTGACACAAGTAGTCAAATATTTAATTAAAAAATGACTTAATTAATACAAAGCACTACATAAATGACAATTTTGAATAAATTCCATAGAACCATGTAAAAACAGAAATAATTCACAAAAAATGTAAATACAAAATAACTTAAGGATGAACCTATAATTCAAATAATGTTATAACATTTTGCATTCAAATTATTTTAGTAGCCTCTGCATTAGTTTTCCTGCTTCTTCCTTCCTTTGTCCCCTTAGTGTATTTTTTTTTTTTTTTTTTTTTTTTTTTTTTTTTGAGGCCCGCGGCCCAGGCCTGAGGGCCCCAGCCGCTCCGCGGCATGTGGGATCTTCCCGTACCAGGGTACGAACCTGTGTGTTCCCCTGCATCGGCAGGCGGACTCTCAACCACTGCGCCACCAGGGAAGCCGCCTTAGTGTATATTTTTAACCTAGAAACTACAGAGATCCTTTCCAAAGGCTAAAGACATTATGTCACTCCTTGTCCTAAACCCTCTAATGGCAAAACCATTCATTCATAAAGTAAGCAACATGGGGACATGGTATGTTCTGTGGCTTTTTTTTTCTCTAACTTCTGTATTCCAGAGAGACTTGATCAGTACAACTTAAAATTTCAAACCTCAAGGTTTTGATAAAAATATTCACTATATTTCTACCCTTCTATTGAGAAAGAAGTGATTTCCCTGAAGGAAAGCAGACAAAGCAACTTTTTGGATAGGGAAGCTGCTGAAACCTGGTATTCACTGCAGACTCTTGGCTATCAAAACAAGGAAATAATAGAGTGTGTGTGTGTGTGTGTGTGTGTGTGTGTGTGTGTGTGAGATCAAATACAAACAAAATTTGTAAACATAAAATAAAACATACTTACAAGGATTTATATATATATATATATATATATATATATATATATTTAAAGCTGTGCTA
>NW_006775627.1:1621477-1633977 GCF_000442215.2 Lipotes vexillifer | reverse complement strand
GAAAGAAGGAAGGAAGTGTTGGTAGGATTATGCCTACTTGGTTGTCCCAAGAGAAAGAGACTATGCTATATTTTCTAACATTTTCCTCATACGTATGTATTACTTCTTAAATAAGAAAAAAGAATTTTTTCTAAATTAATAATGCTCCTTTAAAAAACTGAAAAATTGGCAAAGGAAACAAAAATTCCCATGAATTGCACAATTAAAAGATAACCACAGTTTATATGTGAATATATGTTTTTTATTTTTTCCTTATTTATGGAAATAGAAAATTTACATAATTTAGATCATATTGTATATATGGTATTATATTCTTCTCATTTTCCTTAACATTCTATCCACTCACCTAATCTCAGTTTATGAAAACAGGATTTGGAGGCTGGGGGCTACGACAGCACCTACAGATAACAGCTAACAGTGCTGGGTACACCTCCTATATGCTAGGCACTGTCTGCGTTGTCTCTCGTTTCACACCATAATTCTATGAAGCAGGTGACACTCTAATTCATAATTTAGAGATGAGAGGCTAGAACTCAGCGAAGGCATTAACCTTCTCAAGGTCACACAGCTAGCAAGTAGTGGGTCAGTGATTTGATGCTCAAATCTCCTTGGTTTCAGTTTCCACTAAACCCTGTGAGAGGAATAGGCACAATTTCCAGTTTTACGTTTTATTTCATTTTGTTGGCATGTTTCTAGAATGGGTGATTCACACACTAAGAGAAAAGGTGTTTTTGTATCAATTTGAAGGATAATAACAACTATAAAGTTATGTGACTATGAAATGGGGATTATGTGGCTTGGACGAGGAACTCTTCAAAGCAAAAAGACTCACTATCTCTGAATTATTCAAATAGCCATGATACGGTGAAAGGATGAACAGGGAGTGGCGTTGTGGCACATGCTGAAAAGGTCTGCTTAAAATGTTCACAGAGGCTTTTTCAGAATCAAGCCAAACAGGAAACAACCCAAATGTCCCTCAACTGGATGATAGATAAAATGTTTATATCCATATAATGAAATAATCCTTAGCAATTAAGAAAAAGAACATGTTACTAATAAACCCCAAAACATGGAGAATCTCAAAAGTACTATACTAAGTGAAAGAGGGCAGACCCAAAAGGCTAGCTCCTATAAGATGCCATTTATTTGACATTCTGGGAAAAGCAAAAGTAGGAAGAGAAATCAGATCAGTGGTTCCCTAAGGCTGGAGATGAGAGAAAGTTTGACTACAAAGGGGAATGAGGAAAATCTGGGGGGATAATGGAATGGTTCTGTATTTTGATTGTGGCTGTGGTTATATGACTATATGCATGTGTCAAAACTCATAGGACTATACATTAAAAAGGGTTGATTTTACTATATTAAATTGTACCTTAATACAAATAATGGGGACAAAGATTAGCTTGCTTATTTGAGAAATGATGTAGTAAAAACACTACATGAAAAAATGATACTACAGAGAGTTAGTGATACATAAGATATTTAAAATATAAAGTATTTTAATTATATAAATAATAATTTTTAAACAGCTAAATTAGAACTAAACTATATATAAAAGGAGATTAATACTTTAGGATCAGATTGGATCATGGATATTTCTGGATATTTGAAGTCATCCAATTCCTCCACTTGCAAATATTTTATTTTTAAATTATTATGAATCACATTAACTATGAAAAACTATATAAAATAAATATACGGACTTACCTCCAGGGATTCTTTGGAAAACTTTGCTCAAAGTATCTCCAGTTATTATGTTGTAACTTATCATAGCTAAACACATAATTAAAACAATACAGTCACCAACAAGCCATCACATATTTCATCTTGAATATTTTGAAAGTAATCAGTTATTACTTCCCAAATACTGGCATAGTCTACTTTCAAATATATATTGTGATTACAAATATGTACAACTTTAAAAATAACTAGACAGCAGATTTGTGGGAGAATATCAGTTTGTATTACAAAAAGATTTTCACTTCACAAATTGATTCTTTCCAGAACATCTTTAAATAATAGTGAGTTTTGGTAGTCATTTAAAACGCAATTTGTTTTGTTATTAAAGTTCAGTTTCCAAATATTCTTTAGGAACACATATTTTGCTCAAAGTGAGGAACAATAATGGAAAACTGTCAAGGCTCCAAAATATCACCTCATTTGAAAAAGTAAGATTTTGGAGAAATATATTCTTAGCTTTCTGTACAGACATAAGAAACTAGTTTGAACAATAGCTTCTGTATTACTTATTTTGAAAATGAAGTCAATTTGGCCATTGATGAACGTTAACATTTTGCTTATATAAGAAGTGCTGGGTACAAACTTTAAATAGCGTGTTGGCCTTGGACATGACTTCCACAAATCCTTAGGTTTTCAAAAAAATTTTAGCCTTAGAAGAAATCTATCATTCTATTTTTCATCAAACTAGGGAATCACAAGCATTAACTCAGAATCACGCTCACTTTATTTCAATGAAATACTCAGAAAACTGACCAAAAGGAACAGAAAACAAGGGAAAAATGGCTAAAGATAAACAATGTGGAAACTATTTCAATTACTAGTATTCTTTAATGACTATTAAAACTATTTTATTCAGAAATGGCCGTTTATGAAAATACTTACAATATTCAATTTCACATTCATCCTTACCTATGAAAGGATACAAAAATTGTAGAACAGAGAGTAGGAGATATCCTGGAAAGCCAAAAGTTTTATTGACCAAAGACTGGTAAGTGTCTGTCCCAGAGAGGGCCCCTCCTTTTATCAATAAAACAAGGGAAAAGTCTGTGGCAAAAATAACCATTAAACAAATGTCAGATTACATTTAATACAATATTTTTTTTTAGTGTTTTGACTTAAAGAAAAAAAGAACTTTAAAGAAGAGTTTAACGCTACAGTAAATTAGCATGGCAAGTCTTACTTTCTTTTCATAAAACTTTATCTTTCATAAAATTGTATTGTTTCCAGTTATATATTTTTCAATCGAGATGCAAATAGACTTCATATATCCATGCAATGAACTGGACAGATGAGGGTACGCAGACTAGAGTTAAAGCTTCAATTTTCCATTTTACTTTCTTAACCTAACCAGTGCGATGACTATTAACAGGATGTGGCTCAATTGTCCAAGCAACAGAATGTAGGTAATCCAATATCTCATAGGCGTTCAACGTGTGAAGACCGAGAATAAAACGTGCTGGAAGCATTCAGAACAAAAAATAGATTTAGGAGAATCAGATCATTTGTTTTATAATGAAGTAAAACTAGTAACTTTATAGTTATTATGGTTTACTTTACTATATTATTATTGTAGTTAAGAGAGCACTCTAAGAATTTTTTTTTTTTTTTTGAAATTTACATTTTAGAGATTTAAGTTTCACTTTTTTTTTTTTTAAAAACAGAGATGGCCAATTTTCTTTTTGTTTGTTTATTTATTTATTTGGCTGCATCGCCTGGCTTGTGGGATCTTAGTACCCTGACCAGGGATTGAACCGTGCCCTTGGCAGTAAGAGCTCGGAGTCCTAACCACTGGAATGCCAGAGAATTCCCAAGTTCCACTTTTAGTGTTGAAATTGAAGACACAAATATACAAAAATATATAATTAAAAGTCTCTTTCATTTAACCCAATGTTTTTTGAACACCTAGTGAATGACACTGCAGTTGTATTGGGTACACAGCTACACAGAGGGTGTGATTCTTGCTTTTTCTTTTTTCTTGCTCATGCTTCCATCACAGGTGAATTTTTTATCAAGTTATTTGGAAATGTACTAGAATACAAAGAAGAAAATACAAATCATTGCAATGTTGTTTCCACCTTGATTCCCCACCCCTAGTTCACTGAAACTTCTTTTAACAAGTTCATCAATGAGCTCCAAGTTGATAAATCCAATTGATACCTCCTAAATATTAATCATATTTGCTTTTTCAGTAGCATTTTCTCCCTGTTTACCATTCCTTTGTTTCTCAACCATCCTCCCTTGGCCTTTCTGACATCACTTTCTCTTGGATTTCCTCCTATCTTTTGGGCCATTTAGTTTTTCACGTTTCTTTAACTCTCTTCAAACCCTGGATTCCTGGACTTTTTCCTCACTCTTCAAGATATCCTAATGTGATCCTATTCATGGTCATGCTTTCAATTTTCATAAAGATGTTAGTAACTCCCAAATTTGTACCTCCAGCCCAGATTTCTTCCAAAACTCCAGATTTCTACATCTAGCTGTCCACATCTAGCTGCCTTGAAGACCTCATAGGCATCTTGATTTTAGATGTCCAAATTATAATTTATATATTTGTTCTGGAACCTGCTTCTGCATTCATATTTCTCCAAACTGTGAATAATATCAAAATAAACTTGAGAATCACACTAGACTTCTCATTATCCATCACCTTCTATTTTCCTTTGGTGACTAAGTCCATTAAATACTGCAACATAAATTATTCAACTATATCTCCTCACTTCTAGTCTCTAACCTGTTTTATTTTAGGGCTTAGGCCTTTATCATTTTTTGCTTGGATTACTGCAAAAACTCCTATTAGTTCTCTCATCCACCATCCCCTCCCTACTAAGACTTTCTTGACCTCCCCCCTCTACCAGATGAATCTGACCACAGCATAAATCTGACCATGTTTTCTGCTTAAAATCCTCCAGGGGAATCCTTTGATGCCTTTGGATAAAAAACAACACTTTTTCATAATTTTTTTTCAGAAAAAAACTGTTTATTAGCTGTGGGATCTTGGATGAAGGACTCTGAGTTTCATCTGTAAAGTAAGGCAATACCCCAAACTTGAAGAGTCTATGAGGATGATGATGTTTAAATGCCTACCACGATGCCTGGCACGCTATGGAGGCTAATGAATGAGAACTCGTGCTATTTTTAGTTATCTTCAATAGGCTGCGTGTTGTGGTGGAAAAACATTGTATTTGGAGTCTGATGATAATGATGGTAATGATGATAAAAACCACAAAAACACTAGCAAACACTTGCAACACTTTCTGTCTGCCAGACCTTCTTTTAAATGCTTTATGTATATTAACGTGTTTAATCATCACAACAGCCCTAAGTAGGTGCCATTATGATCCTCCACTTGATAGATGAGAAAAGTGAGGCACAGAAGCTTAAGTAAATTGCTAAATTTCACAGAATAAAGGAGACACAGGACTCAGACCCTGGTAGTCTAGCCCCAGAATCCATGCATTTAACCAAAATCTCAACTCTGTTGCCAGTAACTGCAGACCTTGGGTAAATCATGTTAACCTACTGGTCTCAATTTCCTCCTCCATAAAAAGTAGAACATGAATACCTACTTTATGGAGTCAGAAGGATTAAGTATAGTGGCTGCTTTATGCTTAGCATCTAGCCAGTCTTCAGGAAATGGTAATGATTATCATTACATGGGAGCCTTCATAAATGCCTCTGCAAACCTCTCTAACTTCATCTCTTTCCACTTACCAACATCAACCCTATACTTTAGCCAGGCTGAATCACTTACATAGTTCTCTCTTGCATTTCCACATTACCATCTGCTTGGAGTACCCTTCCATTTTCTTTGCTCACTCACATTTTTTCATGAACAGTGAAGCTGTCTTTTCCTCCCCAAAACATGTCTGCTCCTTTAAGGCTGGGTTAAATGCCAGTATCCCTATTGTCATGCACATATTTGTATTATGGTATTTTTCGTGAAGTATTATAATTATGTGTGTTTTTTTCTGCCTAACATACTACATTGTGAGCTTCATGTGGGCAGGAATAATGCTATCATTGCTATAGCTATCATTGCTATCATTGTTATAATGGCAGCAGTGTCAGTAAATATCTGTTGAATGAATCAGTGATCAATAAAGCAGGATTGCTAGGTGTCTATATGTCGGATTCAAATGTAATGCGATAAATGACTTAGTAAATATATTTAAAAATATTCTGCAAGCACAAATGACATAGTAATTCATCCTACATCCTTTGTTTAAAACTAGGAAAAGCTTCACAAAAGAGTTGAGTAGTGCCTTGAAGGATAAACAGGATTTCACCAGGTAGAAAAGAAAAAAAAAATGTCAAGCAGGGGGACTATCCATGGGAAGTCAGTGTGAAGGTATATTCTACATGTGGGTAATGGAATAGTCCAGAATGGCTAAAACATAATTCCCACACAGGGCAGTGTCAGTGACAGGGTGAAAGAGAGGTCTTATTAGTGGGAGATAAGACCAGAAATGCAGACTGTGGCCGAACCATGAAAGAATTTAAATGCAATAAATTTTTTTCTGTTGTCATTATAGAGTCTTGGAACGTTTTGACTGGGAGAATATCAGATCAGGCTGAGGTTTCATAAAGATAACTTTTGCAGTAATATGGAGGATGGATCAGAAAGCAAAAGACAGATGCTAAAGGCAGGAAAACTAAATAGTAACTTATTGGCCAAGGAAGAGAATCAGTGAGGACTGGAGTAACAGGGGGTAACCAATTTCACAGATGTGGTAAAGTTTTGGTGAAGAACTGTATGCTTGGGATGAGACTGCTGAATTGTACAACAGTTCAAAATGTACTGCTTAAGAGTAACAATTTGCTAAGAATTTAGTCAATAACAAATGCTATATGGGCTATAGATAAAGCGCTCAAAAGTTTTAGGAATCTCAAATATCACTATAACATTTTGATCTCCCTTTAAGTGTACTGTATGCAAATTTTAGATAATCCATGAATGAGTGTACATTATTTAACAGGAAAAATTTCTTTTACATCATTATGTATACTTGGAAAATAAAAATTATTTTACTCTAATCAACAAATATGAGAACCTTAAAGTAACTTAAAATAAAATCATTTGTTGTAAATATTTACAATTCTTTCTTGTTCTCTAACATTTCACAAACATGAAAACAGAACTTAGAAACACTACTTGTTGAACTGGACATAACTCATTAAAAAGACAAAGGCCTTAAAAAGACAAAAGAATAATTGTAAAGACAAACAACTGTATAATTACAGTGTCAATTTAAAGGACAATTCAATATTATAACCCTACTTGTAGATTTTGCTCTTAAAATCCTAATTAAGGAACAAAATGAATTACAGCCTATAATTATTTTTTGTGTCTGTGTGGTCATCCTTAATTTATCAAAATTATTTAAGGATTTTCATCATGCAGCCAAATGACTGAGTAACTAATTTCTGCTGATTAGTTGCAACGTATGACTTTGCAAAGGACTGCTCACAGACATTGCTGTAGGTTTACGTATAGCATCAGTTGAGAGAGTTATTCACATTATGATCTACGTATGTATAATGTGACTTGGCTTTAAGAAACTATTCATTCTCAATTATTGATTGAATCCTTAGGTGATATATATTTTTAAATGCTTTCTGTCTACTGGTTTACAATGTGTGTACATGTTCATAATGCACTTAAACAAGCCATGGTTATTATGCCTGGGAGGAAATTAATTATTTGTCAGTACTGATTGACTGGAAAACAGGAAATTAAAAACGACAAGGGTAAATCCTTGAATAGGGTTTTTGAGTGTGATAAATGTGCTCATAAATAAAATACACTTTTTAAACACCAGCAACTCTGAATAAGCACAAAGTCACAGATTCCACATTACTAAATTATGGGTCTTAAGCTACAAATTAAGAGCTGTAGAAACTAAAAGCATCTTAGGTTTAGGGAGTGGGGGGTGGTGAGAAGAAAGCAGAGAGGAAGGGAGTTGAGGGCCTCTGCAGCTCTGACTTTGGTACCTGCTGCATGCTTTACTTTCTTCCTCAGCCTGAGGAAAAACAGCTGAGTTACAGGCCAGTTTTGGAAGCCTGAGATTTTATGAGGGATGGCATCTTAGTCAGAGTCTCTAGATGTAGAGCTGAGACAGAGATTCTTGGGCAAGAGATTTGAGGGAGTGTTCTTAGGAGAAGGGGAGTGAAAAGATAGGGCAGGGGAACAGCTCACCAGGACTCGATCTCGGGGTGGGGGGGGTGCGGGGGGCACGGAGAGCAGCTGCAGCCCAAGCCCTGCAGTGGTGGCGCTCTGGAGCTCCAACTGTCCCGCACATTGGTCCCTCCTGGAGGTAAGGTGGACAGCTTTGGGGTTTCCATTAGTCAGTCTTTGGGGAAATGGTGGCTGGGGTTCATAACCTCACAGGAAGGTGATACTGTTAAGGCCCAGGTCGCCACTCTGGAGCAGGGGACAGCTGAGGTGTTTTGTATTACCTGGTAAAGGGCATCTAGGTGATCACACATAGCAGCCCCCTAGCAGCAACCACTGCAACGGGTGTCTGTGATCACTGCCCCTTTCACAGTGATACTAAGGTAGAGGAAGGACCTTGTGTTTGCCTTGAGGTGAACTGGGGGGACGACAGGGCAGGGGTAAGAACAACAGGAAGAGAAGATGATGAGGAGTTGTAATGCCTGCACTTAGATGGGGGAATGGGTGTGAATGAACATGTTATGCGGAAAGCGGGAAGCAGAACAGAAGAAGCGATACAAAAGCACCTTATTGCTGCCCTTGAAGACAGTGGCAGGCAGGAGGCTGGTTAGGTGGGGTGAGGTGGGGAGGGCGTGGGGATCCCTGCTGGTTGAGCACCGGGGCTCTTGGTGCCACCTGCACAAACAGAGCTCAAAAAGGTTGTTCATCTGTGTGCACCTGCCCGAGGTTTTTGTGGGAAAGGAATCCCTGATGTCTGCATTTTCAGAGTATGGTCTTGGCCTTAATCAGTCTTTAAAGTGACTCCTCTATCTACCACATTTGGCATAAAGTGAAAAGGCACATGAAAAGGATTTAGGCTTGGTAATATATAATGCTTTTCTAATCTGTTCAGAGGATTAGCAAGGAAAGTAAATCTCCTCAGACACAAATGTTTAAATTCTTTAGGATTCTTTGATGCACTTTTTAATTAGGAAATTCAATTACAGGACGTGTATGTGTGTGTGTGTGTTTGTGTAAAACAGTCATTGCACAATTTAAGTTGCAGGAATAAGCAATTACATAGCATTTTACCTGTAACATATGAAACCCAGAATAAAAGCAATATTCCCAGAGGAAAGCCAGCTTGCTTCATTGAATAAGGCAATCCTGGAAAAAACATAAAATGTCCCACCCATCACATTAATAAAACATATGGAAACACGGAAGTTTTCCCCCAATTTCTGTATATAATAGGCTAAGTAAATTGACATATTTATATGACATAGTTTTAAACAGTGTATATGAATACTAAAATTAAATGTTAGCATATTAACACCTATTTCAGAATAAAATGTTGTAAGTTAAGGGCATGTCAAGTGAGCAAGTTTATGAGGTGGAAAAATAAGAATAAGAAAGCATCAAATGAAAAACAGATGACAGTTCACACAAATAATGTTCCCTTCAGGGTGAGGGGGACATATGACCTAGAATATGTGGAGAGTAAAGACCCAGAGCTCTCCTTATGTGCTGGCCGGGAAAGCAGAGATGATAACAAGAGTATAGAAGGGTTATGAGATATGAGGAAAGACCAATCCTGGGGTCAAAATGGGCAACTCTGTAGGAAAAGGAGAGGAAAATGAGAAGGCAAAACTATTTTTTATAAAGCTGAAAGGAGTATGTAATATTATTTCTTATGAATCTTTTTTGGAAATGGGCAATTTTAGATTACGGACAATGAAACATTTAAAATAAAATGTACTTAGGGCTTCCCTGGTGGCGCAGTGGTTGAGAGTCCGCCTGCCGATGCAGGGGACATGGGTTCGTGCCCCAATCCGGGAAGATCCCACATGCCGTGGAGCGGCTGGGCCCGTGAGCCATGGCCGCTGAGCCTGCGTGTCCGGAGCCTGTGCTCCGTAACGGGAGAGGCCACAACAGTGAGAGGCCCGCGTACCGCAAAAAAAAAAAAAAAAAAAAAAAAAAAAATGTACTTAAAATAATTCCACCCAGAATATTTATTCTCTGAAAACTTTACCCTTTCAAAAATCTGCTGAGCCTATTTAAGAAGTACTTTTTAAGTTGACATGAATCAGCTTAAAGTGTTCATATCAGGAATTAACTCTGGAATTCAGCCTACACCTCTATGGTACATGGAGGCTGAATTTCAAAAAAGTCTTTATGCCTACTTGCTACTACTTTGCCTCAGGTTCCTACAGTTTATTTACCATTTGAAAAAAAAAATTTTATATGGAAAGTAAAATCAAGAAATACATCAACTTGTGAAAGTTAAGAAAAGTAACAATCCAGATGACTGAGACTAAAATGTCATAACTTTACAGGAAAAAGTAATATTCTCAATGAGTATTTGCAGGATTTTGTTTTGTTCTTGTTTTTTCTTAAATTGGATGTTTCAAATAACAAAAGCGCTGAAAAAATAACTGTGTTTATTATTATAATGCAACACACTTAATTTTTTCAGAACTTTTCCTTTGCTTCAAATTGGGAAAATATGAGAGGCTCATTTCTTTCAATTCTGATTATTTGGCTCCTTTGTTTTAAAAAATCATTTGAAAAACCATTTCTATTTATTGATTAAATTATATTTACAGTTGATATATCATAATAAACTCGTACTTTAAAATTTAACACTCTTTAAATGGGTAAGGAAGTATTACGTGGATTTGATTCTTCACGATTGTTACGTTTTCACATTAAACTTTTGTATCTCCAATATTTGCAAGTATCTGGAGGTTCTACACCTCTAGAAGGTTATAGAAAGGTGATTCAAGTAACGGTTGGCCACTCCAGGAACAGGGAAAAAAGTAAATTAGGTAACATTATCACTTGACCATGCAGCCTATGAAAAAAAAATTCAGCAATCTCCCATCTGCAGCTCCACCTTAATCTATCACACATGGAGGATGCTCTCAAATGTGGAAAGAGAGTGAATCAGAGTGTGAATCACCACTCCATTTTTAGTATGAGACTGATGTGTGCACATTGTTACATTGGAAAAAAAGGAAGGCTTTTATGAAAAAACAATTATCAATTTTATCATTTAAGATTTTTTCCTTTAAAATTAACCTATGAATACTAGCAACATAATAAGTGTCTTAAATTTGGCCTTTTCACTGAAAATTAAAAAAAAAAAACTTACCTATTATACCAGATCCTATAATCGAGTTGACAACATTAAAAACAGCAGCAGACTGACGACAAGTTTTCCCTTTGTGCTTATGTTCAGAAACGAGGGTTTCTCTGTCATCTAGATGGCTCTATTTTAGTATATAAAAGTGCAATTAAAAAAATATTTAACTAGCTCAAAAATTCAGAAAATTGTAAGACAAATATGCAGTTCAGGAGACTAACATGATATTAGTAATAATAATAAGTAATGCCAATAACGATAAGAAAGTGAGGATAATAATACAGTAACAACAATATCTAGTAATTCAAACAGAGCTTGTGAACAAACTCCATCCTAAAATGTCTTGATTACAGCTACACCAAGTTCGTGGACTACTGCATGAAATCCTAGTACTTTAGGATCTCTTAGGGAGCAAAGGATGTGATTTTTGTGAAACTAAAGGGGTTATACTGAAAAGTGCCCGCTAAGAAAAAAAAAAAGATCAAGGCAAAATTTCTTTTTTCTCCTGGAGAACCTTCTGTGGTGCTATATCAAGACGCCGGGTGAAGGTAGCTAAACGTTGTTGCAGGGTGAACGAACGAATGACCTGCCTTCAGAACCAGCCCCAGTCTTGTTACCTGTGGTGGGACGACGGGCCGCTGCCCCTGGTAGCCCATGGCTGCACCCGGGTCCTCTGCAGGAGGAAGGTTCGCGGGCGCGGGTACTCGTCTCGTCGGAACAGCCTCCTCCGCGACCTCCAAGCCCGGGGTCAGCGCGCGGCGGGCGAGTTGGGTTGAGAGGCTTCGCGGGCGCTCTCGGGCCCACCTCCGCGGGCTGCGCGGGCTGCGCGGGCTGCGCGGGCTGCCGCCCCAGCTCACTTGGACGCCGCGGCCGAGGCGATTTCCCTCGGAGGTTGCGAAATACGCCTTCCTCCTGAGGCGGAGACGCTACAGGGTGTTTCTGATTTGGGCAGCCCTCTCTCCCGGCACCTCGCCTTTTTTCCCTTTTTTTTTTCTTTAAACCTCCAGCTGCGGCCTCTCTCCCCTCGCCTCCCACCCAACCAACAGCTGCAAAGTACAATATGTTGCGTCCACGCTGTACAGAGTTAAGCTGGCCTTATAGTCCATTCCCAAATTAGCTGCTCCCTGGCTGGAGTCTAACATCCAGGTAAGAACGCACTAGCACACCTGTTCCCATGGAGCGTCTTTTCTATTGCTTCTTCCTGCTGCTCCCTACACCGATTTCCGTCAGAGCTGACAGATGAAAATGTAGGACTGTTAAATGAAAATGTGTAACTGTTAAAAAGCTTTTATCGAGTTTTAGCAAATTTGATTACTGAGCATGCTTTGGTCAAATGTTTCCGGGTGACTTTTCAGAAAAGGAGACTTGGAGAAAGGAAAGAAAGATGGAGTCAGGTAACGAACCTTAAAAACGTGGCGGGGGCTTCCCTGGTGGCGCAGTGGTTGAGAGTCCGCCTGCCGATGC
>NW_006775627.1:1620699-1621151 GCF_000442215.2 Lipotes vexillifer | reverse complement strand
CCCAAAAAAAAAAAAAAACAAATAAATAAAATGGTGGCGAGACGGGGTGTCAGCGGATGGGGAAGGAAAGGCGCTTAGAGTATCTGAGCTACAAAGAATCTGAAATGACCATCTGTTCACCCCTCTTACATTACAGGTGAGGAAGGAGGCCCAGAGAATATTCAATCACAAAGAGACAGAATACGTAGAGAACAGTTTCAAGGATAGTTAGAGCTGTAATATAACACAATATCTGCTTCTCAAATAATTCAAGTGGTTCTTTTTTCATAAACATTTATTTAAAATTATGAAGCATTTAAAAAACATAGAAAAACCTAAAGAGAACTATAAACTTCATATACTCTCCACTATCAAAGTAACAAATACTAATATTTTGTCATATTTTCTTCAAATTGCGAAAATAAACATTTAATGTCACAACAAAACCCCTTTACCCTCCTGAATTCCTTTCC
>NW_006775627.1:1578172-1620646 GCF_000442215.2 Lipotes vexillifer | reverse complement strand
TTTTTTTATTTCTTTTTTTTTTAGCCATAAATGATATATAACAATGATTTGAGTATTTTCAAGATTTACAAAGATGGTCCCATACTTCACTATTTTCCTCCTAGCATTATTGTTGTTTACCCAGTGTACTGTTCTCAAGATGTATTATATAGATTTATGCAGATACGCAGTATATTCATTTTATCTGTGTCACTGTTCAGTTAGCCATCCTCCTACAGAAAGACATTAAGATTTTTTCTAATTTTGTTCTCTTCTGGAGCATATATTAAATGACAGTTTCTCTAGAAGTAGAATTATGAGGAAGTAGGTCATGCATATTTTCAACTTCACTAAATATTTCCAAACTGGTCTACAAATTGATACCCCAATTATATTTCCACCAGCAGGGATGGAATTCCTGCTCTGCACTGTTAACATCAGGCCTTAGTTTCTTTTTAAGTTTTGATGTTGTGATGAGCTTTAAAATGGTATATAAATATTGTATAGACTTGTATTTTCTTAATCTATAGTGATGTTGAGGATCTTTTTATAATGTTTAATGAATATAATTAAATATTTTGGTTATCCTCTTTGTTAATTTCATTTGTTTTAATCCTTTGCCCATTTGATTTGTTAGTCTTTTTCTTATTGATCTGTAAGAGTTATTTATATATGTGGGGGGGCCAACTGTATGTCAGTTACATGTTTTGTACATATCTTCTTCCAGCTTCTTTCTTCTAAAATTGTGCTATTTTTTTCATGCGGAGTTTACAGTTTTGAAATATTTAAAATTAGTAATCTTAATCCTGATACAAGTACATTAAAAGAAAGAAAATTATAGCCCTTTCACTAAAAAATATAGATTCAAAATCCTGAATAAAATGTTAGTAGATTGAAGCTAACAGTGTATGACAAAGCTAACAATATCATGACCAAGTTGAGTATACCCCAAGTATGAAAGGATGGGTTAACCCCCCAAAAACTATAATTTCCCACATTAACAGATTACAAGAGAAAACTATGTAATTGTTTTACTAGATATAGAATAAAACATTTGATAATGTTGAATTCATGATTGGAGAAAACCTCTTTGTAAATTAGAAACAGAAGACAACTTCCTTAAACTGATCAACTATAGCAGATATCTTCATTAATGGGGAAATTTTGGAAGCATTTCCGTTTAACTAAGAAGTGAAACAAAAATGCACATGATAATGACCCTTATTTTACCTGATGTTGGAGTCTGTAACCTAAAGCAATAAGAAGAGGAAAAGAATTTATAGGTATGAGGATTGGAAACGTAGAAATAAAGCTGTCATTTTGGGATGATGAAATGGTTTAAAAAGAAAAATTCAACAGACTTTAAAGGAAAATATTAGAAGCAATAAGAGAATTTAGGGAGTTTAATAGATATAAGATTTGCCTGAAAATATATTAATTTTTACAGCAGCAACAAACAACTAGATATAATAATGAAAAAAGAAGCTAATTTATAATAGTGTCAAAGAATACCAAATACTTAGGAATAAATTCAACTAAAGACACATGCAAACTCTTCAGAGAAAACTGTAACAATCAAAAGACACTAAATAAGGCTTGAATAAATGGAGAGAAATACCAAATTCATGGATAAGTAGACTAAATATTCCAAAAGTATCAATTCTGTCCAAGTTGATTTATTTATTTATTTATTTATTTTTGTGGTACGCGGGCCTCTCACTGTTGTGGCCTCTCCCGTTGCGGAGCACAGGCTCGGGACGCGCAGGCTCAGCGGCCATGGCGCACGGGCCCAGCCGCTCCGCGGCATGTGGGGTCTTCCCGGACCGGGGCACGAACCCGTGTCCCCTGCACCGGCAGGTGGACTCTCAACCACTGTGCCACCAGGGAAGCCCCCAAGTTGATTTATTGATTAAAAACAATTAGTTTCACCATATTGACCACAAACACCTGCGGTGTAAATTTATAGAGCTTGTAAAAGTTTCCCTTTTTTAATCTACCAAAGAAATATATTTGATTTTTAAAAGTAGAAAGTAAAGTAAAATGGAGAATTTTTAATAAATTTTGTATTTCTACTTTCAGTGATAACTTTATAAATTTTTTCAATATATTAAATATTTGTCTGTGTATGTGACAGTGGTGACTTTCTTTTTGTGAATAGGGCTCTCTGGGTGGTTTAAAACATGTTTACAAATTCTTGATACTCCTCCCATCAAGAAGTAGAGTTTCATTTCCCTTCCCTGGGTGTGGGCTGGACTCAGTGACTTGTTTCTAATAAACTGCATATGATGGAAGTGACATGTGTCATCTCTGATACTAAGTCATAAAAGTCATTGTGGTTTCTGCTTTCTTCTCTTTCAGATCACTCCCTCTGGGAAAAGCCAGCTGCAATGTCATGAGGACATTCAAGGGTCTCATAGAAGAAACTGAACCCTCTGCCAGTGCCATGTGAGTAAGTCATGTTGAAAAATGATCCCTTAGCTCCACTCAACCCTTCAGATGACTGCAGCCCCAGCCAACATCCCAGATGCAACCTGAGCCAGGGCCACTCAACCAACCTGCTTGCTCCTTCCTCATCCACAAAAATGTTTACTGTTGTTTTAGACCACCAGTTGGGGTCTATTTGTTGCATGATGATAGAAAACTAAGATAGGATTTCTATACTATTTTTTTTTTTTGGTGGTTAGTTTTTATTAATTAATTTGCATTTTTGAATTTATTTTATTTTGAACAGTTTTAGGTTCACTGCAACACTGAGCAGAAGGTACAGAGATTTACCATATATGCTTTGTCTCCAAACATCCATAGCCTCCCTTATGAAGAACATTCCCCACCAGTGTTGTATATTTGTTACAACTGATGAACCTACATTGACATATCATCACCCACAGTTTGTAGTTTACATTAGAGTTTACTCTTGGTGTTGTACATTCTATGGGTTTGGACAAATGTATAATGATATGTATCCACCATTATAGTATCATACAGAATAGTTTCACTGCCTCAAAAATCCTCTGTGCTCAGCTGATTTATCCCTGTCCTCCTTCCCCTAAATCCCTGGCAACCACTAATATTTTTACTATCTCCAGAGTTTAC
Source organism: Lipotes vexillifer (assembly GCF_000442215.2). Classification (NCBI taxonomy): domain Eukaryota; kingdom Metazoa; phylum Chordata; class Mammalia; order Artiodactyla; family Lipotidae; genus Lipotes; species Lipotes vexillifer. Next base: position 1,617,574 of record NW_006775627.1, on the reverse strand, counting down.
CCTTTTCTAGAATGTCATATAGTTGGGATCATACAACATGTAGCCTTTTCAGATTGGCTTATTTCACTTAGTAATATGCATGTAAATTTCCTCCCTTTTTTTTTCATGGCTTGGTAACTCATTTCTTTTTTTAAAATAAATTTATTTATTTTATTTTATTTATTTTTGGCTGCATTGGGTCTTTGTTGCTGCACTCGGGCTTTCTCTAGATGTAGCAAGCGGGGGCTACTCTTTGTAGCGATGCGCGGGCTTCTGATTGCGGTGGCTTCTCTTGTTGCAAAGCACAGGCTCTAGGTTCCTGGACTTCAGTAGTTGTGGCTCATGGGCTCTAGAGCACAGGCTCAGTAGTTGTGGTGCACAGGCTTAGTTGCTTCACGGCGTGTGGGATCTTCCTGGACCAGGGCTTGAACCTGTGTCCAGTGCATTGGCAGGTGGATTCTTAACAACTGCGCCACCAGGGAAGCCCCTCTCATTTCTTTTTAGCACTAAATAATGTTCCATTGTCTATGTACCACAGTTTATTTATCTGCTCACCCACTGAAGGACATCTTGGCTCCTTCCAAGTTTTGGCAATTTTGAATATTGATGCTATAAACATCGGTGTGTGGGTTTTTGTGTAGACATAGGTTTTCATCTCCTTTGGGTAAATACCAAGGAGTACAGTTGCTGGATCCTATGGTAAGCTTATGTTTACCTTTGTAAGAAACCACCAAACTGTCTTTGAAAGTGGTTTATATTGAATGGTACAATGAATGAATGAGAGTTCCTGCCAGCATTTGGTGTTGTTAGTGTTCTACATTTTCACCATTCTAATAGTACACACATAAGCACATATGATTGAATACATCGTTGCTATTATTATTTTGAACAAACTGTTATCTGTTAGATCAATTAAGAATAAAAGAATAGGGACTTCCCTGGTGGTGCAGTGGTTAAGAATCTGCCTGCCAATGCAGGAGACATGGGTTCAATCCCTGGTCCAGGAAGATCCCACATGCTGCGGAGCAACTAAGCCCATGCACCACAACTACTGACGCCTGCGTGCTCTAGGGCCCATGTGCTACAACTACTGAGCCCGCCTGCTGCAACTACTGAAGCCCACATGCCTAGAGCCTGTGCTCCACAAGAGAATCCACTGCAATGAGAAGTCTGCGCACTGCAACAAATAGTAGCCCCTGCTCACAGCAACTAGAGAAAGCCCGCACACAGCAACGAAGACCCAATGCAGCCAAAAATAAATAATAAAAAAATTAAAATTAAAAAAAAAGAATAAATGTTTTTATTTTACCTTCACTCACTCCTTCTGCAATGCTCCTCTCTTGTTTATGTAGATCCAAGTTTCTGACATATCATTTTCCTTCTCTCTAAATAACTTATTTTAAAATTTTGCAAGGCAGGTTTACTGGTAACAAATTCTGTCAGCTTTTGTTTGTCTGAGAACGTCTTTATTTCTCCTTCACTTTTGAAGGATACTTTTGCAGGGTACAGAATTCTAGGTTGATAGGTTTTTTTCTCTCAGCACGTTAAAGATTTCACTTCACTTTCGTCTTGACTATATTGTCTCTGAGGAGAAGTTGGGTATAATTCTTACCTTTGTTCCTCTATAAGTCAGGTGTTTGTTTTTTCCCCTGTTTTTTTTCCAGAATTTTTTCTTTATCTTTGGTTTTCTGTAGTTTGAAAATGATATTTAAGTGTAGTATTTTTTTGTATTTATCCTCTGAACTTCTTGGATCTGTGGTTTGGTGTCTGATATTAATTTGGGAAATTTTCAGTCATTGTCTTCTCAAATATTTCTTCTGTTCCTTTCTCTTGTTCTTCTGGTATTTCTATTGTCCATCTGTTACACCTTTTTTTTTTTTTTTTTTTTTTTTTTGCGGTACGCGGGCCCCTCGCTGTTGTGGTCTCTCCCATTGTGCAGCACAGGCTCCGGATGCGCAGGCTCAACGGCCATGGCTCACAGGCCCAGCTGCTCCGTGGCATGTGGGATCTTCCCGGATCAGGGCACAAACCCGTGTCCCCTGCATTGGCAGACAGACTCTCAACCACTGCGCCACCAGGGAAGCCCTGTTACACCTTTTGTAGTTGTCCCACAGTTTTTGGATATTCTGTTCTGGGATGGTATTTTTTGTTTCAGTCTTTTTTTTTTTTTCTTTTCAATTTTAGAGGTTTCTGTTTAGATATCCTCAAGCTCAGAGATTCTTTCTTCAGCCACATCTGGTCTACAAGTAAGCCCATCAAGGCAGTCTTCATTTCTGTTACAGTGTTTTTTACTTGTATTATTTTATTTTGGCTCTTTCTGAAGATTTCCATCTGTCTGCTTACACTGCCCATCTGTTCTTGCGTGCTGTCTACTTTATCTATTAGAATAATTAGCATCTTAATCGTAGTTTAAAAATTCCTGGTCTGATAATTCCAACATCCCTCCCATATCAGAGTCTGGTTCTAATGCTTGCTCTGTCTCTTCAGACGTTTTTTTTAGCTTTTAGTATGTCATAATTTTTTTTTTTTTGATTGCCGGACATGATGTACTGGGTAAAGGGAACTGCTGTAAATAGACCTTTAGTAACATGATGGTGAAGATGAGGGAGGGAAAGCATTCTATGGTTCTATGAGTAGGTCTCAGTCTCCTCCCCCGTAGTTGGAACAGGATGATTACAGCAGGCTGGAGATGTGTATTTTCTTCCCCCAGGTCAGTTAAACTCTGATAAAACCCCAGCAGGTTAGGCTCTAGTTAAATAGTTTACCTGAGGGCAGACTTTGTTAAGAAGTACAGAATGCTCTGGAGTATTTTAAAATGGCTCCTTTCCCCTTCTCCTGCAGGAAGCAAGAGGAGATTTTTCTCCAGTATTTACTGGGAGAACTTGGAAGTAAAATTCACAAAAGCGTGGGGGCCCCTTATGACTAGGTACCCCTGGACTTTTTATCTCTCAGACTTGTAATGTTAAGCCTCCAGAAATTCATCAGTTACAGCTCAGGTTTCCCTATCTGGTGCTGGTTCCCCTGGAGCTTTGTGATTCCTTGTATTTGTCTGTTGGTCTGTCTAATTTTGGGGACAGTGGTTTGCCCTGTGGCCTTACTTCTCTGAAGGGTCTCAGAAGAGTTGTTGATTTTTCAGTTTGGTTAGATTTTTACTTGTTTTTTTTAAGACAGAGTGACATATTCCAGCTTCTCATATGCTGGATCAGAAACCAAAATTTCTTTATACTTATTTTAATGATCTTTCTTAGAGATCTTTTTTTTCTAGCTTAAAAAGTATTATTTGTTTAATTTCAAAAGTACTCTATTCTCAGTGAAAAAACACAAGGAAGAAAGAATAGAACACATAGTCACTGGAAATCCTTCCATGCAGAGGTAAACACTGAGCATTTAGAGCCTTGCATTTTACTCAGATTATACAGTGTTTGAAGTAGAGGATAAGTGCATGTTCACATGCAGGTAAACAGTTTTTGAGTCTGTCTTAGCCCCAGATAAAGGCCATGGAAGCCAGACTTTCAGGAATGTTAGAGAGCCTAAATTTGAGCTTTTTATCAGATTGTATAATTATGTAACTAGTATACTATGCTTAGGTAGAATTATTACTTTTGTTCATTATTTGGTTACAGTCCAGACTAGGTGACCTCTAAGAGCACCTGGCTGTCTTAGAAATAATCAGGGAAGGCTGTATCTTGGCAGAAGTGTGAATTTACAAAGCTCTCCCTGATAGCTAACCTGACTTCTTTCTGACATTAAGGTTCAAGTTTGGATGAGACTAAAGACAACAATTTTCAACCCACATCCCCCCGGGCAGTTACTTTTTCCTCAACTTTGGAAAGGAGTCTAGAAGAGGAGTAATTTTGTTTTTTGTAAAAATGAATGCTTGATATGCTCCACAGTATTAGATTATTAATTCTACTAGCATTAGTAGAGCGTTAATATGCAGAGTCTGAAACAAGATAAACCTTTCTTTTTTGCTTTTTTTAACTTTCCAAAGGTGGGGTCCTCAGTCTTTAGAGGTCTGGAAGGACTGCTCAGATACTTTTGGCTAAATAATCAAAGTATGTTCTTTTAAAAATGGATTTATCATCTTATAAAATCATTCTTGTAACTATATTCTATGATCTCTATATTACTCATTATCCAGGAATATCTTATTCTTGTGGTACTATGTTATTATTATTGCATAGTTAAGGTATTTCAATGTTTTCTAATCTAATTATTAGAATTCTGTAAGCCACTATAATGATATTTTTGGTTAGGAGTCAGAGTGGATGGGGCACTCAGGAATGAGTTAAAATTAGTGTAACTGTAAAACCTGGTTTGCCCAAGATAGTCCTGGTTTAGGCTTCTTGTTCCACTGTAATTATGAATTGCATCATTTTCATTCTCCAAAGTGTCCCAGTTTTGAGGATCAGTTACAACATCATGCTACAAAGACACCTGGCGGATAATAATATCAAAATATTTGCATGGCAATTCATAGTTTTTCTTCCAGTGGTGTCCAAGCTGAGAAGGGATGGAAGATTTAAAAAACAAGGATTTTTGTTAATTCTTTAGTTAGTGTAGCAGATTAGGAGTTGAGGGACTAGAATCAGAAAAACCTAGGGGTCATTCAAAACTCAAGGAATCTTTGCTAGTTGCTTAACTTTTTGAGCCTTAATTTCTTTATTTGTAAAAAAGGAAAAATAACTACTTCTTTCATAGGAGTAGTTGTGGGATTAAATGAAATAACCTATTAGTGTTAGTTTCCTACAGCTGCTGTAACAAAATACCATAAACTGGCTGACTTAAAATAACAGAAATTTATTTTCACAGTTCTGGAGGCTAGAAGTCCAAAATCAAGGTATCATCAGTGCCATGCTCCCTCTGAAACATGTAGGGGAATCCTTTCTTGCCTCTTCCTAGCTTCTGGTGGTAGATGCATCACTTCATTACTCCATCTTCACATGGTATTCTCTCTGTGACTCTTCACTTACTCTTCCCTCTGTGTGGGTCTGTGTTCAAGTTCACCTTTTTATAAGGACACTAACCATATTGGATTAGGGTCCGCCTTAATGACCTCATCTTAACTTGACTACACCCGGAAAGACCAAAATAAAGACCCAATAAGGGTGTTTATTTCCAAATAAGGTCACGTTCTAAGGTATTTGAGTTAGGATTCCAACATATCTTAATCGGAGGACAGAATTCAGCCTATAACAGTATTTTTAAAGGTTTTAGTTAATTGCTTGGCACAGAATATGCTCTCAATAAATGTTTGCTGCTGCTATATCCAAACAGAAAAATAATTTGTTAGGCTAAAATTATATATGGTAGAGGGAATTTTGACTACTGCAGCAGAAACCGTCTCTTCTTCCACCATGACAGAGTCTCTGATTTTTGTCTGGACCATGGCCACTTAGAAAGAGGAATAAAATTCACCTTTTCACTTGCAGCTGGTTGTGGCTAAGTTAGGATCAAGAATGTAGGCAGAATATAAGTTCTTAAAGAGAAGGGTAATACCTTTACCTCTCTTTTGCTCCTTCCTGCCGGCTGGAGTACAGAGACACAATGGATGAAACTGGAGCTTTATCCTGAGCCAAGCTACCTGTTGGAAACAAGGCTGAGTAACAAGATAGAAAGGATCTGGGTCCCTGCTGGTTATGCCAGATCTGGATTGTTCAGGTGATGTGAGATGGAAATAAACTTTGATTGTGTTTAAAGTACTTTTATTTGGGATTTGTCATTTATAGACAAATCTAATCCTCATTAATACACAACCTCTGGGTACCAAGACTATCATTCTGATAGTCAGATAAGATTCATTCAATCTGGATATTTCTCTATTATAACACCTAATGTGGTCCTTTAACCGAATTCCTTGTGGAAGTGATAGGAGGATTTATTGTGCTTAATTAAACTCTGTATTATATATATATACAGTTTACAATTACATGCATATAAAATAAACTATAAATTGTTAGATTTTGATATTTTTAGTTTTGCCTTACTAATGAACTGGTAAGAAACCTTGGCTAATATGACTGGGAATATGCTCTCTTCAATATGATGTGGGTCCTCTTCTGTGTGTCCTGTGTTGGTCCTCTCCTTAGATCCTTAGATGCCTGAAAAGTACTGGTTGTCAATGTCTTGTTTCAGGGTCTGCTTCACTCATCACACAGATTCTTAGTCTTTAATCATTATCCCGAGAACTGACCCAGCAAAACAGCAGCTCTGACTTTGACTTGAGTGTATGCTCAGCTTATTCTGTTCTGCCTGTCCTCTCTGCATCTGTGATAGAGAATGCAATTTTAAGTCTCTATGGAAACAAATATTCCTCTTTTTTAAATTTATGATGTCTTTCTTGCATCTTTTAAAAAAATTTTATTGGCGTATAGTTGATTTACAATGTTATATGGAAATAAATCTTTTTATTGGGAATTCAAACTCAAATTTATCCTTCATGTTTGCAGCTCACAATATTTACTTTGTAAAATCAGAACCATTTCCCAAGCTCCAGAAGCTGGATGTGAATGGCTGTTACAGCTCAGTGCCTTCATGTCTACCGCAATGAGAATAACATAATTCATGACAAAGGTGGGCAAGCTGAGATTTATAATCAAAGAGTACCAGTTTTTATCACTTATTAATAAATATGCTCACAATTTTGGATGAGGAAGCACACTCACATTGACAGGGTTGAAGAAATGAAATTGGGTGTGTGTGCCCTTTAGTGCTTTTCCAGTCAAGGTCATCTATGAAGGTTACACTAAAAAAAGTAAGGGCTCATTCACCTATGGTGATATTTCTTCTCCTTTTGTTTTCATGAAGTTTCATTTGCAATATTTTAGCCCCATGTCAGTTGAATTAAACTGAGAGAAAGGATATTGTGTACCCCTCAAATGGGTGGATAGGAAGATCAGAGACCCTGCAAGATAGTACTCTCAACTATATCAGCTCAAGAACTTGCAGTCCTGGAGCAAAGAGTAGGGCGGAATTTTGGCAGCAGAATTGTTAGCGACAACTGTGACTCTGTATCCTCTCCCAGCTGGGGCATTGCCTCCTCCTGCATGATGTGCACCAGAAATATTCTTTCTCACCAAGAATGGCAAGTGGGGTTAAAATCAGGAAGTGGGAGCAAAGGCACAGAAAAGAACTTTATGACTAGAGCCAGGATTGCCCATATTGTAGAAATATGGAGCCGGCCAACTTTTCCCAAATCTCCTAATCTGATTTATGTCTCCTTCTCTCTGGTCTCAGGAAATTTTATTTATTCCTAAAATACAATACCCAGTCCTTTACTTTGTGCTGTTGGTAATTGTGAACTTATCAGTGGGAATGGTAAGCTCCTTGAGGGAAAGGAAAGGATCACATTTATTTTGATCTGTTGATGATGTTGTTTTTTTTTTCACTGAACCTAGCACAGTGATTCATACAATTGCTGCTGCTCATTAAAAATATACCAAATGGAAGAAACAATCTTGAGAGGAATCAGCTTGTAAAAAGCCTTGTTGTTAGGTGAGAATAAGTTTAATGCGGCCAGAAATAAGGACCAACAGGAGAATACTTCAGTAATGAGATTATGATGCTCATTTGCCTCAAGGGCCTCTGTGAAACTGAGAAAGTGCTGGCTCATCTCCATTTCTTAGTGCAACCAGAATATTGGAAAAAATAAAGAAATTATGGAACAGGGCGATACAAAGTTGTGATGTACTCTTAAATATTTCCATTTAACAAACTAATGCTTTGTCTTTAACTGCAAAATACAGTGCATTGTCATTCTGTGATTCATACAATAATTATAGGATATATTAATATTTAATATATTTATTCCTAATGCATGAAAATGAAGTGGCGTTTTAATGGGACATGATTTTAAAATTTATTGTGAGTGACATAATTTAACCTCTGTAGTGTATCTCTGTAGCTGTATGTACAGCTTCATTTAGAGTTAATGTCTAATTCTGAGAATTTTCAAACCTTGAAGACTCAAGCCAAATGACCCTTTCAACTACCTATGACAGGTGCTGTTTTACAAATGTTTGCTAGAAATATTTTAAATAGATGCAAAGGACATCCAAAATACTAACAGTTGAAGGCAAAAATTATCCATTCATGTATCAAGAGGATTAGCCACTCATCCTCCATAATGAGAAAGAATGTACAAGGCTCCATTGCATAAGGCCACTCCTGTCACATATCTGTAAGCTCACAGGCATTGACCAGAAAAACAGTGTAGGACCCACTGGGTATGCTTACAATATTCATTTTTCGATCATTACTAGTTACAAATAAAGTTTTTGAGTATAGCACTCTCTAGGTTCCAAAAATAAGATACATCAGCTTTGCACTTTGAAGTCAACCTTCACTAAAGGATAAATAACTTGATTAAGTTGTATAAATGATGCACCAAATGAATGCAATAGATGCATTTGTTACAGCAATATAGAGGATCAAGTGATCATGAAAGGCTGGGGTGGATGGTCAGGGACATTTGATGGAAGACTGGAAACTGATAAAATTTAGCCCAACAAAGATAAAATTTAGCTCATAAACTTAATATCCTGATCTTGGATCTAAAACCCAACTACATAGGTCCATGTGTGGGGTTGGGGGGGGGACATGTAGGTTATCTGAAACTCATTTCCAAATGAGTTTTTAGTACTTTTGGTTAGCAATATGTTTAAAATGTTTCAACAGCGTCATTAAAAACAGTTTTAACCAACAGTACTTGAAACATATTACACAGAACAACAAAAGTGGTAGTCCAGGCCATCTGTGTTGGTCATACCACACATGGACAGATGTTTTCAGCTATGGAAGCCACAATTTGGGAAATTTACAAATATGCTGTGACATTTTCAGAAGAGAGTAATCAGAATGATGAATGGTCTCATGAAGCTTTAAATTGCTGGAGAATATAAGATTCAGGGAAGTAAAGATTTACTCAATATAGGAAATGGCTTTATAATCTAATTACCTGGAGATATACTCGGATAACTTGAGTGGTAAATTTCTACTGGAGATGTTTAAACATGGGTATGACCATGGGCAGGGATGTTGCATGTTAGAGTGTGTGAGGAATGATGAAGGTTAGGAAGGATGCTGGGTGTTCTCCTTTGCTTGCAAGTAACAGAAACTTACTTGAGCTTTCTTAGGAATGAGGAGAGGTGGTTATGAGAAGAATTTACAGAGTGGATTTAGGACTAGAAACTTGGCAGTGTTCCAGATAGCCCTGAACGTTTGCTTTCTGTGTTTATCATGGCCATAGTGACCTTTATTTCATGGAAATTTGGCTTCTTTCTGTGGATCTATCCATTCCTGTCTTGCAACTGACCAGCTAGTCACTCAATTTTCCTGGGCAAATTCTGGAGGAAGTGAATTTGACAGGTTCAGCTAAATACCTTCACCTCCATTGAGCACAGTCTTTTGAGCTCTACCTTGTCCTGGGAAGAGGCCAGCCTAGAGATGAGTTTTCTTTGGGTTAGGTTCCAATCTCTTATCCAGTCAGTGGCCAGACCATTGGACTAAGTACTATGGCTTCCCTGCCAAACACTGGGGAATATGGCTGAGGAAAACAGTTTGAGCTAAAGGTGGGCCTGGGCCATGGCCTGAACCATGACCAGTATAAATGGAAACACTACATATTTTTCAGTTTCCTCTGGAACTTGTAATTTCCCAATTCTGTGATGCAGGGTAAGATTGCAGTTGGACCTTGATCATTAAAAATAAGATAAGGGGAGGTTATGGCAATTCCTGATATGAAAAATAAGGTGGAAACATGTATTATTGGGGTAAGTAATATAAAAAACAAAAAGGGGTGTTTGGAACTAGAGAAAAGCAGATTTTAGTTAGTTTTAATATTATTTCTCGTTATTTTTCAGTTTGTAATATTGACCTTTACTATATACTTTCCTCCTGTTAACCGTGGAGGTACCATGTATATACTACTAAACAAGAAGTAGAGAAGGTACTCAATTTGTCGAGATGTAAAATATTTTTAAAAAATATGAAACTATGACTATTTCGTAAAGTTAAAAATCATATGTTGTAGTAAGTGGCTTCATTCTTATTAGTGGCTGATTTCTCTACATTAAAAGTCATGTGGGAAAATGGAGTGAAAGCAAGAATGAAACAAAGCATATTTTACTTGATCCTTTCTTTTTTTAAAAAAAGTCATTTGTTTTAAATTTTAGTTCATTTTACTTTAATTTTCCCTTCCTCAGCTGTGTTTTTTTTCTCACAGCTATTACAACCTATCTCTTTCTCAATATGAGACTCTATGATGTTGTCTAGAAAAATGTCAGTGTAAACAAAGTGTCCTCTTACCACATAGCCAGTCAGGAACTCAGCCCAATTATAAAAAGAAGTTTTAAAATAGTACAGGCAAGAATGATAAGAATCTATGCATATTTGCTCTAAATACTACTACCTTCTTCAGCTTAAGGTCCAAAAGGACCTGCATTTCCCTAAGGGCCAGAAAAAGAGCAACGCCGAAGGCGGTCACATTCTCACGACCTTGCTTTGCAGGGACTTGACCCAGATGTGGTGGGAAACACAGGACAGCAAAGCCCTTACTGAGTCTTTGTATGCATGATGCTGTCCTGGCCTTAAGTGTCCCTACTCCAAAGGCAGAAAAATTGGTAATTTAATAAAGTAAAACATACTGCAATTAAAAAGTAAATTATCTAAAGGGAAGAACCCATGGACTTAATGATTGGAAATGTGGAATAGTAGCAACAACCAGAGTAAGTAGACATAAGACTGTGTGTGTGTGTGTGTGTGTGTGTGTGTGTGTGTGTGTTTTAAAATTTCATGTAAAAATCAGAGAATTTTTTTGGTATGGAGTATGTCCTATCAAAAAGTCTATAAATTTTCCCCATGGGTGACTTCTAGGGAAAAATAAGAGCAATTTGATAAGTTTAATGCATCCCTTTCCCCCCCGCCCCCACACACACACCCCAAATTAAATGAAGAAAATGAAAATAAATCATGTACACTTTTGCTCTTTTCTGTCTTATTTCCCATATGGGGAATTGCCATAACCACACCCTTATCTTACTTTTAATGATCAAGGTCCACCTCCAATCCTACGTTGCATCATGGATTTGGGGAATTACAGGTTCCAGAGGAAACTGAAAACTATGTAGTGTTTCCATGTATACTGGTTATGGTTCAGGCCATGGCTCAGGGCCACCCTTAGCTCAAACTGTTTTCCTCTGCCATATTCCCCAGTGCTTGGCAGGGAAGCCATAGTAGCTAGTCCAATGGTCTGGCCATTGACTGGATGAGGGATTGGAACCTAACCCAGTGGTTGTCAGGCACCATAACTCTTCACTGATTCAGCTAGAGAGTAAAACAACAACATTTTTTTGTGATTTGTCCATTTTTCTGTACCCTAGTTGAAGATATATTTCCCTTTTAGAAATTCCTTTTGAAATAATTTTCTATTTTAAGCATTATGTGACTATATATACTTGTTTTATGTAAGTCTCATTTATCAACTTCCCAAATATTTATGGGTAAAGGTAGGATTAAAAATGATCTTAAAAAATGAAATGTAAAACGTAACAAACTCTGAAATTATTATTATGCCATAATCCATTTGTGATAGGTTTCTGTTTTGATTCAAATGACCTCTAGTCACTTTTCTGATTAGCCACTGACATCTTTTTTTTTTAAATTAATTTATTTATTTTTATATTTATTTTTGGCTGTGTTGGGTCTTCATTTCTGTTTGAGGGCTTTCTCTAGTTGAGGCAAGCGGGGGCCACTCTTCATCGTGGTGCGCGGGCCTCTCACTATCGCGGCCTCTCTTGTTGCGGAGCACAGGCTCCAGATGTGCAGGCTCAATAGTTGTGGCTCACGGGCCTAGTTGTTCCGCAGCATGTGGGATCTTCCCGGACCAGGGCTCGAACCCGTGTCTCCTGCATTGGCAGTCAGATTCCCAACCACTGTGCCACCAGGGAAGCCCCACTGATATCTTTTTATGTATGATGTGTCTGCTGATAAGATTCAAGGGAGGCAACCCCTTCACTGATTCCAGTGATAATAAAAATATTAACAGTCAGAGAAACATGGTCTTTGGTGGTTAAATGATTCATAATTCATTTTGCAAGATCCAGTGATCTAGTCCTTAAAGAAGTAGGAAGCCCGGGTCCTGGGATCAATATTGTGGGGACATCTGATCATCTAGACTTCTATGTAGTCAGTTTGGCTACACAGCATCTCTAGAGAGTTACATTTGGGGTCCAGAGGATGGTACAAATATTTAAAAACTTTTCTCATCATGTCACCAGCCAGCCCTAATAGAGTCTACCTCAGGAATCTTGGAATTCTCCTTTTTTTCCTCTTTTTTATTTTAATTTTTAAAAATTTCTTCCCTCTACCAATTGCCTCAATCCATTCTTCCTTCCTCTTTCTTCCCAGAGGCTAGGTTCCAGTCTGGGTGTAGTGAGGTGGAATCTTTACTGTCTCCACGCAGAAGAACTTAGGTCCTCCTTATTGTGCACAGTAGAACGAGAAAAGGCTAACTCTTCTTAACACTGTCAGCTGCTACTTACAGTCTAAATCATGTGCACAGTTTCCATATGCTCTTTTTAAGATCCTCTCTTTACCATTTTAGTTTTTAATAGCTACACACATTTTAAAGAAAGGAACAGCAGCATCTACATTTTAGCAAAACGACTCTGGTCTCAGTCGTAACTGATGGAAGCTTCATTTTCTAGGCAATCTGATTGGAACCAGTGAGGAGGTGACTGGAGGCCAGGGGATGGTTCATGGTGTTACCTTGCTTGTTTCAAAGTTGCATTGGCGTAGCAAACACTGTAATTAAAACACAACTTCATTTTTGTTTCTTGCTTCTCCGCTTCAAATTTATTCAGTAGGAAAACGTTCCCTCATTACCAAATGGTATTTCCAATAGCCCCTATGACAATTAGGTAATAGACTCTTACCGTCTCAGAACTTTACCACCAAGGTTGTTTACTCCCTCAGAAGCTCCTGGCAATTTGGCAGTCCTCATTTTAAGTGTATGCTCTGAGTTTTGAAAAAGCCATACATCCTTGTAACAATCTTGCCAATCAGGATATAGAATATCCCCATCACCCCAGTGAGTTTCCTCGTACATTTTTATAGTCAATCCTCCTCCAGCCCTGAGCTCAGGCAACCTCTAATCTGCTTTCTGTCATTATAGATGAGATTTTCCACTGTAAAATTTCATGCAAATGAAATCATATAGTATGTATTCATTTGTGTCTGGCTTCGCTAACTTAGGATAATGATTTTGAGATTCATTCATGTCAATGAGTGTATCATTAGTTCATTCCTTTTTATTGTTCAGTAGTATTTCACTAATTGATACAGCACAATTTGTTTATCAATTTACTTGTATATTTGAGTTGTTTCTCATTTTCAGCTATTATGAATGAAGCTATTGTGACAAGTCTTTGTATGGACAGTTGTTTTCACTTGGTTAACACTTAGTGGTATTTTTTAGTAACATGGTAAATGTATGTTTAGCTTCATAAGTGATGTACAATTTTGCTCTCCCATCAGCAGTGTATGAGTGTTCCAGTTGCTCTATATCCTTCCCAATATTTGATATTGGCAGCTTTAAAATATTAGACAACATAGTAGATATTAGTGAAACCTCATTTGATTTTAATTTGCATTTTACTGATGACTTTTATGAAGTATCTTTTAAAATAGTTTGTTCAGACACAGTACCCACAATTCAAAAGACCCTCAATAAATTTTTGTTGAGCTTGTATTAACTGGATATAGAAAATGTCACTCATTTAAGGAATTGAGTAAAGTTTAAAGCATTCTCTTGTATTTATGAGTCATTGAGCAAGTTATGAAAGGAGAGAGCTAAAACTAATTCTCAAGAATTTAAAAGAAATTGTATATTCTCTTCTGTCTATCAAGTATGATCTCCAGGCAATTGCTCAAGGCCACATAGGTAGTGCCAGAACGAAGGTTAAAAGCCACATTTTCTCATTCTCAATTTAATTCTCTTTATATTTAAATCAGGATAAATTTAAAACATTGATTTTTTTTGTAAAGCAGCTATACTCCAATGAAAATTAATTTAAAAACATTGATTTTTATACCATTTTATTGAATTTATATTTTATTTCAATTACTATTTTGCCACAGTTATTTCTTCCGTTCATCATTGCAAACTTTAGCTCTGTGATAAAAACTTAACCATCACTCAGAATTTATCGCCCTTCATGGAAATGTATTTCAGGTTTCAGATAACTTATTAAAAAATGAACCTTTAAACGTGTGTTTATTTGGGGGGACCTACATATTAGGTAGTATCTTTGTTTCCTACCTTATTATTATTTCTTAAGCAATTATTTCATAAGCATTTCAGAGGTGAATTGCCTAAAAAGACAGTGCTCTGTGTATTACCCCTGAGTTCTGTAATTGCATTTAGCCCTTGCCTCAGATGGGCTGTATTTGTGCTATGTGCAGCTAACTGATAGGCTGGGACACTCCATTGCACAACCCAGGGCATCAGTCCATTTCAGTGCTTTGTTAACATTAAGTAGCCAGTAAGAAACAATTTGATAAAAGTCCCTGGTTTTTACACACAGCAGTTCAGACAAAAAGTTGCCTGAAGTAAGATTCTATTTAGGCAAGGAAATACAGGAAATAGAGCATTATAATAAGGCTCAGATGTCAAGAACAGGAAACTCCTGTTAAGCATGTTGATTTGGCCATTTTGATGGAATTGTTTACCCCAAACCTCCTCCTTTGTAGTATTCTTTAACAGAAAAAATCTTACTTAGCCTTTGAGGCATATTTTAATTATTATTCCTCTCTAACATGGCACATTACATTGACAGCTCATTTTAAGTCTGATTTTTTCTTATTCTGAAGTACTTGCTTTGTGTATGCTTTTTTTCTTCATTGAATTTTAGTGTACATTGAGAAGTGGCCTCTCAAATCACCAGCCCCACCCTGGTCCATGGAAAAATTGTCTTCCATGAAACCGGTCCCTGGTACCAAAAGGTTGGGGACCACTGCTTTGAAACATTTAAGAGGTATAGCTTTGGCAGTCTCTTTTATTTAATTGCGCAGGGCTTCATATTAATTTGAAAATATTTAAAACTACCTTAAATCAGCCAATGGGCTATGTTTTCTCTTTTAATTTGTATTAGTTTGATAAATATTTTATTGAGTGTTTTCTGTGCATCAGGTGCTGAATCAGATACTAGGGATGAATAGGAAATGGGCCCAGCTATCAAGCACTTCACCATGTGGCTTCAATTAAACAGAAAAAGTTTCATGGTAAATAGTAGATCCTAATAAAAGCAGGCTGTGTGCTGGGACTTAAAAGCTTGCCTTTGGGTAAATGATTTAATCTCCCTGGACCTCATTTCCTCTCTGTGAAACAAAAGGGTTGAATTATATGGTATTTTACATTATAAAATCATTTTACCAGAGGTGTGCTGGTCCTGGGCCCAACTGCCCTACGTTCAATCCTTCACTCCTCTCCTATATACGCCGAGGGTGCAGATGATCCCCTCCAGGTGACTTTTCCAGGCTCCAGTGTTAGCTGACATCTGGCAGGATTAAGTCAGGGAGAGGCTGGCTTAAGTCAATGGTGGAAGATTGGAGGGCAGGGTAAAGACTGGGTTTGGAGGAGAAAGAAATCAAGATCACCCCCTCCTCTTCTCAGCCTCAGAGGGCTTCTCTCGTGGTTTTTATCTCCTTCACTGCTCAAGCCTCCACTGCATCCAGACCCACCATAGTTTCTAGTTTCCATAGGGTCATCCTGGCCTCTTGGTTCCAGGAATTGCCTATTTTCCCATTATCCCTCTAGCTTAAGAAAGATAAAACTTTCTGCTATTGCCCATCGCCAGGGTTATTTTATAGTGCCCTGTTAAACTCTCAGCCTCACCATTCTCCATGAACCTGTGTATTTTCCATTCCTTCTTCTGTGAACACTGGAAGCTGTTTCTGTTTTTCTGGTTAGACTGTGACTAATCCACAGTGTTTACTTCTTATTTACTTTAGAGCAGTGAAAGTGCTTTCAACAATTGAGGAAGAAAAATATAAGCATGGATACATTATCTGAGCTGACCCAACCTAGTTCTTACTGTGGATACTGGCATCAAAAAAATGTTCGTTTTATGTCCCTTTTGGTTGAGTATTGAAGGAAATACAGGATCCACTTTTTTTTGAAGCCGCCAACTTGCATCTTTTGAAAGTTAAGTCCCAAGTAAATCAAGGTGTGGGAAATCTTTAAAGAAGTACTACATTAGGGGACTTCTCTGGTGGCACAGTGATTAAGAATCCACCTGCCAGGGCTTCCCTGGTGGCGCAGTGGTTGAGAGTCCGCCTGCCGATGTAGGGGACACGGGTTCGTGCCCCGGTCCGAGAAGATCCCACATGCCGCGGAGCGGCTGGGCCCGTGAGCCATGGACGCTGAGCCTGTGCATCTGGAGCCTGTTGCTCCGCAAAGGGAGAGGCCACAGCAGTGAGAGGCCCGCGTACCGCAAAAAAAAAAAAAAAAAAATCCGCCTGCCAATGCAGGGGACACGAGTTCGAGCCCTGGTCCAGGAAGATTCCACATGCCACGAAGCAACTAAGCCCATGCACCACAACTACTGAGCCTGTGCTCTAGAGCACTCGAGCCGCAACTACTGAAGCCCGCGCACCTAGAGCTCGAGCTCCTCAACAAGAGGAGCCAACGCAATGAGAAGCCTGCGCACCGCAATGAAGAGTAGCCCCCGCTTGCCACAACTACAGAAAGCCTGTATGTAACAACGAAGACCCAACACAGCCCAAAATAAATAAGTTAAAAAAAAAAAGTACTACATTAGATTGTGTGCTTCTTGGTTCTTAGGGCAGATGGCTTTATTATAGCTTCTACATCTCTTAAACGTGTCACTTTTCCACCAAGAGTATTAATGAAAAATAAAATTATAGTGATAAGTGTATTAGCAACCTAATGTTTTGGTAAAAGAAAGAGATGTAAGACACTGTTTTAAAGACCTGGCTAAGCACTGTACTTTTCTTGCATCTATTTTATCTCCACTGTCTTTAGGTTGCTAAGATACTTTCTTCATTTCTGGCAGTTTCACCAGGAGAGGACAAGAATACAAACTGAGGTGATTTCACTTTTAAATGATATGTAGTTGTCTCTTGTGGAGATTTTTAAAAATTTAATTTATTCACCAAAATAGAAGGGGATGGGATAAAAATTCACTCTATTTCTCTCCACCACCCCAACTTTGGATATAGAGATACGAAGAAGAGACATTCATGGTGATTGGATGACAAGGAAAATAATGGTATCATTGCTGAGACATTGAGAATCTCATAGAGAGGAACTAGGTAGATACGCATTGAGAAGGTCAGTGTATTTGTTTCCTGTGGCAGGTGACTTAAAACAGACACTTGATGGCCTAAAACAGCACAGATTTATTTTTTATATTTTTTGAAAATTAAATAATTCTATTTTTTACTGAAGTATAGTTGATTTACAATATTATACTAGTTTCAGGTGTATAACATAGTGATTCAATATTTTTACAGATTATACTCCATTTAAAATTATTATAAAATATTGGCTATATTTCCTGTGCTGTAGCCCCATTTTAAAGATCTAAATATATATTCTAAAACTTGATGGGATCTTTGGCACCAAGAAATTTAGTGAATAATTCAAAGCAACTATTATGTCATGATATCGGTGACATGGAGAGATGATCTTTCACTTCTATTTTTAAAAAGTAACCTGAGGGTATATATTGGTCCCCTCTGCTATATCAGTCAATCAGAGAACTGGTATCTTTCCATATGCAGAAATAATACATTGCTGTTGTTGTAGCTGAAAATATTAAAATTTAAATTACATTCCACCCTGCTGTCAAGATTATATTAACCAAACTTAAAAACACAAAAAATGACAGTACAATAAAATACGGATTATGATAAATCACTAAGCTCCTCTTATTTCATATATATGGAGAGAGGGTTGAATTTAATGCTTGAATCTCCCTGCTCAAACTTGTCTGAATGTCCTAACATTTGTAGAAAAGCAGCACAGATTTATTAATTCACAATTCTGGAGGCCAGAAGTCTGAAATCAGTATCAATGGACTTAAACCAAGCTGTCAGCAGGGCCACATTCTCTTTGGAGGCCAAAGGAGAGAATTTATTCCTTCACTTTTCTAGCTCTAGTGGCTGCTGGCATTCCTTGGCTTGTGGCCTTACCACTTCAATCTCTGCCCTAGGGTCCCATTGCTTTCTCCTCTTGCGTGGTAAAATTTCCTTCTGCCTTCCTCTTATAAAAAAGACTTGTGATCATATTTAGGGTCCACCTGAATAATCCAGGATAATCTTTACATCTCAAGATCCTTTATCACATCTGCATAGAACTTTTTGCCATGTATGGTAACACTCACAGTTTCAGGGTATTAGGGCTGGGACATATTTGGAGGCCTTTATTCAGTCTAGTATAGTCAGGTAAAGTGTGTAAAGAGGCTGGTGTGACTTTTATTTACATGCGGTCTCTAAGAGTCTTATGAGACAGCAAGCAAATCGGGGATAACTCCTATCTTTAGGGCTAAGATCTTTTAAGGATTGTAGAATACTTATTACTTCTAAACATCCTGAGTTTCGTGATGGATATGAAAATAATATACCCTTTGGGGTAGATGAATAAAAATGCTACTTTATTAAAACTGATAGAGGCATTTTAATATTTGTTCTGTGCATGTTGTGGAAAAGTGTGCATTCTTTATAATGTCAAGTTTAATTATGCCTATCACTGATATTTTGCAATTCTTCTTGTAATTCTTATAATTCTTCTTGAAATTGTTTCATCTCCTTGATCTACTTGTTAAAAGTTATGTTAAATTTTAAGTAAATTTTTATTTCTTAATAGTTTATATTTCATGTATTTCTATGCTATATGTATTGTTCACAATTACTATATTTTTATTGTGTACTATAACTTTTATAGATAGATAATAATAATTTTTTCTCATTTCATATTTTTGGCCATGATACCTGACACTTTCATTCTAATGTTTTTACTTCTCTGCTTCTCTGACTTTTAAATATTTATTTTGACTGAAGAAACTTTCTGAACCTCTTTGAACCCCAGAGAAATTTCCAACATTTCTTTCTCATTGTAATTAACAATGACTTCAATTTTACCTTTTGATCCAATCTGACAGTATTTTCCTCTTAAGACATTTACATTTACTATGGCAAATGATTTATGGTTTTATTTTGCCCTTTTATTTATTTATTTATTTACTTATTGGCCATGCCACATGGCTTGCAGGATCTTAGTTCCCCGACCATGGATTAAACCCAGGCCATGGCAGTGACAGCACTGAGTCCTAACCACTGGACCATTAGGGAATTCCTGTTGCCATTTTATTTTACAATTTATGGTTTATACTTTTTGTTTCTTCTCACCTGTGCATTATGTGTCATTGAAAATTATCTTTTTCCTATTACTTATTTTTTCCTACAAGTATCTGTAGAATGTGCGTTTGTCCCATTTATGTTCTATGGTGTTAGCTTTATAATTTACACATATTTTCTGCATATTACATAAATGTATAATTTTTATATATAAACAGCTTCATATACATATATATGTAATTTTAAACCAATGACAAGAATATAAGATTACTCTTAATTCTCCTGTATAACACAAGACGCATAAAGTTCTTACTTTTCCCTTTTTTCCTCCCTCAAAACACGTATTACACTACCAAATGTAAAATAGATAGCTAGTGGGAAGCAGCCGCATAGCACAGGGATATCAGCTCCTGCTTTGTGACCACCTAGAGGCTTGGGATAGGGAGGGTGGGAGGGAGACGCAAGAGGGAGGGCATATGGGGATATATGTATACATATAGCTGATTCACTGTTATATAGCAGCAACTAACACAACAATGTAAATACTCCAATAAAGATGTTAAAAAGTAAATAAAATGAATAAAAAAATAAAATAAAAACATCAAAAAAAGCCACAAAACATGTATTAATGATTTTATTTAGATCAAATTCTTTGACATTAAGAATTTATTTTTTTCATATCATGTATTCTCTTTCCCAAGAAATATTTTTATAATTATGTAACACAGTTGTGTTAAAAACTACTGATTACATATTAATGCTAATTTTAATGGGTGACTTACATGTTACCAATTTTTAAATATCACATAACCTCTTGAGATTTTATAATTTTTATTTGTTCTTTTAGTCGCTGTAGTAGTTTTTCAAGTATCAAGTACTTTTTTTTTCCAGGAAGTGTCAAAGGATCCTTGCTTTCCTGGTTTCTAATAAAAGTTTAACTAGCTTCAGGTTTTTTTTTTTTTTCTTTACTATTAATCATTTCTCTGCAAAACTCAGTAGAACAGTATTATTCAAATAATGATTCTTGGGCCATCTGCCTCAGAATCTACAAAAATACGGTCCAGGAATCTGTATTTTAAATAAGGTTTCAAAGTAATTTCAAATCTTAAAAGCTATTTGCGTAGAATTTGCTCTAGTCACTACTGAAATTTAGTGTTACAAAAAGAAAGTGTAATGTCAACTTGAATTATTTTTCCCTTTGTGTATTGTTTGTAGTTTCTGCCTATAGGAATTTTCATTATCCTTGAAATCTGTAAATATCAAATATATTTGTAGCTGTGGGTTACATTACACTGATTTTGCCTGATTGGCCCTTTTAAAATAGAAACAGGTATTTCTTTGGCTTAGCATAATTTTCCTCTATTTCTTCTTGATTGTTACTTTCTTCAACTTCTTCCTTCATGTATGTGTATCAGATCTCTTCAATTTAGTGAGCACATCTATCATTTTTTAAAACTTTATTTTGAGGTAATTACAGATTCACAGTATATTGCAAAAATAGTAGAGAGAAATCTTCTGTATGCTTCATCCATATTCCCTCAATGGTTACACCTTACATAACTGTATTACAATATCAAACCAGGAAACTAATACCGTGTTAAATGCCATTTTATCACATACATAGATTTGTGTAAGCACAATCACAATCAAGATATAGAACTATTCCACCTACACAAAGATCTCCTTCCCTTTATAGTCACACTCCTTACCCCTTACTATCCCTAGTCCCTGGAAACTGTTAGCCTGATCTCAATAGCTATAATTTTGTAATTTGAGAATAAGTGAAATCAAATAGTATGTGACTTTTTGAGATTGGCTTCACTCATCATAAAGCCCTTGGGATCCATCTAAGTTGTTGTATGTATCAATAGTTCATTCCTTTTCATTGCTGAGTAGTATTCCTGGGTGTGGATGATCCACAATTTGTTTAGCAAGTCTCTTAATTTCTTTATTATCTTCAACTATTAATACATTTTCTTTTCCTTTTAGTTCTGGAAAAATTTCCAAAGTTGATTTTATAAATTATCCCTTTCTCCCTATTTTAAAGGAGTTAATTTACTGTTTTTTGTTTCTATGGGCTTTCTAAATTTGATATGAACATTTTTGCCCTTATGAAACTACTCTTAATGATGTCATATTTTTCTCTTTAAATAGATTTAATGACTCAAATCTTTGTAATTATTATAATTAATATGTCTATATTGCTGATAATATAAATTATAATTTTTAAAGTGTTTTTATGTTTCATCCAGGCAATATAGTGGAGTGGCTTAAAAGCATGGCTCTGGACTCAGACTTCTCTGTACAAATCCAAAGTCCCTCGTTAAAGTTGGAACAGCTTTTGATCAGAGCCAGCTGTGCTCATATTTGCTGCTAAGTGGATTAATGAGACTGAAGTTCACTAGACAGAAGAGAGATGGCTACTCAGTGAGGTGAGTAAATATAAACACCAGGTGGGCAAGTGATCACCACCTAGGTTATTTAAAACTCTGTTGCTTGTCTTTTGTTATCTGAAGGTTTGGTAAGTCATTCTTCAACCTGTACCACTCAGAATTAACTATAATCCATGACTGGAATGATTATATTTGAAATCATTACCTGGATGTATGCAGTGTGAATAGGGGTGTCTGAGAGGATGAGTATTTTATATTATGAGAAAACATTGCATTGGGAAGAAAAAATACACACTTGTCCTAGGATAGTGATATGGCACCAGAGTCATTTCCCCCCCAATTTTTTCATTGTGTTAAAATACACATAACATAAAATTTACCATCTTTACCATTTTAAAGTGTACAGTTCAGTGGTATTAAGCACATTCATATTGTTCTGCAAACATCACCACCATTCATCTTCGGAACATTTTTCATTTTACAAAACTGAAACTCTTACCCTTTAAACAATAACTCCCCATTCTCCTCTCCCCCAGCCCCTGGCAACTACCACTCTTAATGTCTCTATAAATTTGACTACTCCAGGTAAGTCATATAAGTATTGTAAAATCATACACTAACTTCTTTTCGTGATTGGCTTATTTCACTGTACACAATGTCCTAAAGTTTCATCCATGTTGCAGCATGTGTCAGAATTCTCTTACTTGTTAAGGCTGAGTAATATTCTATTGTATGTATAGACCACATTTTTTAATTCATTCATCCATTGATGAACATTTGGGTTGCTTCCACCTTTTATCCATTGTGAATAATGCTGCAATGATAGAGTCATTTTAAAATGTGGATTTAGAGCATTTTTTTTCTGATGGAAATATGCTAAAGATAAATTAACCATCACAAGAGCATAAATCGTGAATCTCTACAAATGAGCTGGAACCAGAAGTTCTAGTCTGAAAGCATGAGTTGTAGGAGCTCATGGAATTAAATAACTTATATTGGTCAAAGTGTCACCTACCAAGAAGATGATCTTATGGTGTAGGAACACCAATTGTTTAGCTATAAAATGTTTGGTCATCATGACTTTTAGGACTAAACTTTGGTAAGGTCTCCCACAAACTTTCGGGATTCCTGGAACCCATGCTTCGTCCAGCAGTCACCTTCACGTTGTACATATCCTGAGCACGAAGTTATTCAAGTCCCAAGTGAACACTTGAAGGTTTGAAGAAAAAACAAAAAAACAAAAAAAACTACTGGGAGTGAGGAAAGAGATTCATGGCCCAGGCAAGGACTTCCCAAATGAAACACACAATGGGTGAATGCACTGACTTTAGGGAGAAATGACAATGACAATAAAAGCCTATTTAAGAGGGGGACCATTGTTGCTAATTTTGGATGAATTCAAGATTGCATTAAGACTGGACTACACTGAAGTTTTCAGGTAGGGTCAGGCATGTAACCTTTGCTTCTGGGTTTCAGGACTGTTGATGGCATAGAACTGAAACTAAGAATAGATCTGTGGTTGACTATGATTTGCGTTTTTCTCTCTAATCTTGTTAAATGACTGGGTTTCCCTTCAAGTTATACCACCAAAGCTTTGCTGGGATCTTAATTATTAGGTGTACGCTTTTGTATATTCCTGCTTTATCACAGTGTTAGTTCAGTATTATGTGGGTGAATTTAGGGAAGAAATGGGCAGAGTCTGCATCAGTCCTGGCCAATGTAAAAAGGATCATCTTGCTAAAATGTTTAAGCATCTACCCTGACCCCAAATGAAAGTTGCTGTCAATATCCAAAAGGAGCACAGAGATGCATTGATATTTCTGTTATTAAACATCCCTTAGATCTCAGCTGACTATATGGGCTGATATTCTTAAGCAATTCTGGGAGGGGAACTGTCATTTTGGAGAATTGTGTGTTTAGCTTCCATTCCTAATACAAAGGGAGAGAATTTATTTGAGAACAGTGTTGGATTTTTAGAGGTCCAAAGATATCTTTGTGGAGAAAGCATTTGCTCTATTAAATCTCCATTAGGTAAACTCATATTTTAGGGGAGCGGTAAGAGAAAATTTCTGCAAGTGTTTAAGCCTAGGAAAATGAGAGAGTGGAGATACAAAATGGGGCTGTATGAACTAGGGGTTGTATATGAGAGGAGAAGTGAGAACCAGAGAAAAACTCTCAGTGAGTGGGAGAGGTAGGGAATGAAAGGGAACTACCATAAAGAAATGCAGGGGATCAGCCAGATTAAAACTGCTGAAAAATAAGTTTCAAGGAAAAGGAAGACATTAGTGGGGTCAAATATTGATTAAAATTGACTGAGATGAAGATGGAGAAAATGTTATTGGACTCAAGAGTTAGATTATTAGTAACAGTCTTCATGAGCAAGTTTCAAGAGTTGTAGGAATGGAAACCAGGGAGTAAGGGAACTATGGAAATTGAGGAAAGATGTTTAGAGTCAGTATCTTTGCAAATATTTGCATGTGATGAGACTGATGAAGACGAAACTATAATTTAAGATAGCATCAAGCAACCATCTCACGTTGGCTCATGGAGACGGGCATGTTTGTAGGAATAGGTGTATTAAAAATAGAAAAAAATTAGAACAGTAAAGAAAATATATTAGAACTGATAGCTGAATGATAAATAATAAACTCTTATTTTACTAAATATATTTGGTTTATATTAATTGTAGAATTTTCCTGGTGAATGTTGTTACACATTATGTAATATTGTGCAATTTTCTTTTTTCAAGTTTTCCTCTTACAAGGTAAATTCACCAAAGCTTCTTTCTGATTTATTTGTGATGGAAATTGAGTTATTAATTTGTTCAGGTTAGAATAAGGACAAAAAAACTCTGTGATAGAAATTTATAGAGGTAGGCCACTATTTGCTGGAGGAATCCAGCCACATAGCCTTCTCTATAATCTTGATAAATCTCTTGGAAAAATAGCTGTAGTCCCAAAGTAAAAGTTGAACTTCAGTTCACATTCCTGCATATTAAACATATTTGTTCAATACACTATTATATTTCATTTGTAAATAGAATTAACAGTTTATATTTAGAAATCCTGTCCTACAGGAATATTTGTACAGAGCATTTAAAAATGGATAATTTAAAAATAACTTATCTTTAGTTTTGAAACATATACATACTGATTTGTTATATATAAAAGGAAATTCTCCTTCATAATTATATCTTGCTCATACTTAAAGTTTTTGTGTTTTTTGATGATGTAGCCCTGGATGGCTATGGAATTTCAGGCCAGGTGTTTTAGGAAATGCCAAAATTTGGGATGCTTTTTTTCTCTGGGCCAGACCTTCTTATTACAACAAAAGAGAAAGTACAGTGCACTGAGGAAGAGACTGTACAAAGGGTTTCAGTTTCCCCTTCTTTCCTACAAAATGCAACGCCCTGCCATACTCAGGTATTTCATGCACTGCTCCTGTGTTTTCTGTGAAGTTAGGAATCTCCAGTTATCTGAATAATCTAGATCCCTAAAATTGGTTGAGTAGCCTAGGCCACTCCAGATTTTTAAGCAGAGAGGGTCCACTTCCTACAGCCAGGTTTCTGAAATAAGAATGGGTGGCTCTTCTAAAGGGGAAGTTTCAATCCTTATTACTTTTCTCAGGACAGAAATTGTGGTCCAGTGATGATATCCAATCACGATTATCTTACCTCATTTAGGGTAGGTCAAGGTAATACTCATTGTGACTCTAAGAAGCTCATTTTTCTGTTTGATGCAAACTTCAGAAAGCAAGGAGGGAGTTGCTTTGGTCGTCGTGCGTTGCAGCGTGTCCTTGGTGAGGCCGGCGTTAAGGGAGTGCTCTGGGATGTACGGAGTGCATTAAAGGACAGGTTTGGCTCGGGCTTTCAGAGGGGTCTCCTTGGGCAGGCCTGGCCCCTCCTCTCACGTTCGCCAGGACATGAGCCCCCGCCTTCAGCGAGGTCGTAGGTGCGGCAAGCGGCGTCTACGGGTTCTGTCAGGCACGTGCTTCCCTGTTCGGAAGCCTGTGCCTTT
This sequence comes from Lipotes vexillifer, assembly GCF_000442215.2. Taxonomy (NCBI): domain Eukaryota; kingdom Metazoa; phylum Chordata; class Mammalia; order Artiodactyla; family Lipotidae; genus Lipotes; species Lipotes vexillifer. The sequence continues at coordinate 1,591,809 of NW_006775627.1, read as the reverse complement.
AGCCCATGAGGACATGAATATCCGCTGTTCCAGCCAGGTTGCTCAGGCCCCCGCGCCTTCTGGTTATCATGAAGGTACTGATCCTGCCGTGTTCGTAAAAAAAATGAACAAACCTGACCCTGAAGACTTCTGAACAGAGGTAGAGAACGGGTGGAAAGACCTGGTGGACGCTCTCTGGATTCATCTCGCAACTCGGTTCAGCCGATCACAGGAGCGATCTCTAGGTCACAGCTGGACCTGGAGGACCCGCGGCCCCAGCACACGCGAGCAGAGCGGGCCAGGCCGCCCCCAGGAGACCCCTAAAGCCTCCTGGGACAAACTTGTCCTTGGATGCCCTCATCCAGCTCAGGACTCTCTTGTTCGCGCGGGCCTCACCAAGCTGGGATGGGACTGACCCCCACGAAAGTGGAATCGCTCTGGGAGACACAGACTCGGTGCCAGAAAGACAGACTGACCCGCTTGCGTCCCTTCTGTAACCTCCCTCGGAGAGTAGGGGCGGGGCTTCGGGCATCAGCCAGGTTAGACCACTTCACACAAGTTGTACGTAGTTCCCTCCGGAGCGGATGCGGATGGGCCTTTGGCTCGGCTAAGCGCGGCAACTGGGGACAGGTTCGGGCCAAAGGGACGAGGTAGAGACTGGAAACAGTGTTGTATACGGGGCTACTGGCCGAAGACCCTGCCCACACCCAGGGGCGAGGCTGCGGGACCAGGCCCAGGGCGGGGTTTAGAGGCTGGAAGGGCAAGACTGGGGTTGAAGGTCTACTCCATAGGATGCTTTCCCACCACCTATCCAGTTTCCTAGACGCTTTATAGGGATTCTCCAGTATTGAAAAGCCTGCTCATCCTTGAAGTGGTGGTCCATTCAGTCAATTCTGTTTTTAGGCCTTTGTTTCCCGTGATTGCTTTTTATTTATATGGACACCATGCTAAAGTCTAACAGTGGATTCCTTTGCGATTTCAATGTACAGATATATTCTGTAAATTTGAAAAATTGTTTTCTCTTCAGATACATACTTCTGAGTTTGTTTTTCATATCTAACAATATAGGCTAGGACTTACCCTACTATGTTAAAATAGCGCTGATACCAGGCATTTTTCACCTGCTCAGGAATGGTACTAAAGTTGCTCTGATGATCTTGTTTATTGTGTCAGTAAGTGGCCTTTGACAAAGGCCTTTAATAAAAATTTAAAAAACCCTCATTTACTAACACATTTTGTGAGGCATGTTCCCATACATTATTAAAAGTGTTTACATCTAAAAAAAAAAAAAGAAAGCAAGAAATCATAATCTCTCATCTTAGAAGGGTTTTTCACAGGGAAGTTGCCAACATCACACGATCTCCTTCCTTGTGGTAATATGCATAGTGTGTCTTCAGTGAAGACACTCGTGGCTGCAATAACTTGCTTAAGATTGATTCTGGTGCATCTTTGAGGAGGACAGATTTTACATGGTGCTGCTGGATGACCTTAGACTATAATGAGATTTCCTGAGAGATTATTTCAATACTGGGATTAAAAATTGCCTACAAAAATCCACAGAATGAATAATTTATGGAGGGATAAACAAAAGTTAAGTGTAATTTTAAAATTGTATTTTTCAGTGTATTACCATGACGTGTGTAATTAAGGAATAGGACTTGGATCTATGGCATGAAGGAGATAGCTTCCTACTTTGTTAAGAGATACCTAAACTGTTTGGACAACCTTAACAGTTCCCTCTCTACCCATAACCTATGCTACCCATACCCATAACCAGTACCCATAACCAGTGTCCTTATAAAAGTTGAGAGTTCTGTCTTTTATTTTGTGGGCTTTCTTGTTCTGGAATGGTATAACAACTTCCTTCCATCACATTATAAATAGCTTTATCTACCAATTTCCTTCAGGTAGATTTCTCTGTTTCAAGCTCCTTCAGTTGTATTTCTCTATCTCAGCATCCTATTTGCTCATCAAATAGGACAGGTAAGTAGCCATATACGGAACCCTTGGCTTTTGCTGAGATGAGATTTAAGACAGGAGAAATAGGAAAGCTAGTTTGCTACTCAGAAGGAGGGTGATGTGTTCAGTTTGCAGAGAAAAAGGTTTAGATGTCCTGCAGGCAACTGTGGAGGTATTGGAATCCAGGCTTAGGTGAGAGGTTAGGCTTGGGAAATCAATCGTGTGGTCATTAGTAGGAAATGATCATTGGCATTAGAAGGCAGGAGCAGTAGGCCAACAGAATGTAAGTGAATTGATATTGGGACTGAGGACTGAATCTTACAGCAAAAAAGAGGAAGAAGAGTTACTGAAGGAGAGGCAGAAGCCAGATAGAAAAGCAGGACACGCTTGTCACTGTCCTTTCATGGTGGGGCTTCACAGTCACCATGACTTCAGTTGGATTTGTGATGTGATCTCCAAGTGAGATCACACCACGGTATTTTGTGAGTATGTATTAAAACTTTGAATTTAATAACAGCACACATTTAAAACATACCAAATTGTTTGGGCTATTAAAAAATGGAAGTGGTTTGGACTCCTGCTAACCAGTGATTATCTTGGGAGGAAAATCATGAGACTATTCTGGGAATGGGTGATCAAAGATACCAGAAATGTCCAATGTTGAAGAGACACCAAAGAGAACAAGAACTGAGAAAAGATCACGGTATTCACCAAGAAGATAACCGGAGTTCCTTAAGAGAGAGGTCTGTGTATTGTGGTAAAAGGAAGTCAAGGAATTAGTAGATGGTACAAAAATGGTGCTGGTCTCAAACATCCTTTAGAAGAGAGTTTGGCAGTTAGAATTGCTCATGTGTGCGTGTGTGTGTGTGTGTGTGTGTGTGTTTATTGTACTGTATATGTTCTGTGTGAGGGGGGGCACTTTCCCTTAGTTTGTTCATTTTTGCCTCTTATGCCCTATCTCTTCCAATACCTCCTGATATCTAGGGAACTGGAATCCTGGCTGAAAGGCAAGCCTGTTGTCTAGTTGTCACACTGCCCAAGCAGAGCACAACACTGAGTTTTTTATTCACACCGTGGTGCTGAAAGGCAGAGGTAGATACAAAAAACTACCCTGGAGTCTGTTGTATTATGACCAAGTCAAGTTATCTATAGCTTTCCAGAAAATGCGTGTTGAGCTTCGAGGAATGGGGCCGAAGAGCAGGAAGCTTCAAACAACCTGCAGTGGAGGGACCAAGTGGGGTCTTCTGTGGAGAAGCCTGGAGCCAAGTCTAAATGCTTGCTGTAGACTCCACACTTTCCCAGCTGGCTCCTTCAAGGGCAAGCAGGGGTCATTTAAACAGTCTGAACCAGGCAGGCTTTTAATATTGTTACATGTTATTGCATCACAACCACCAACATCACCGATCATTCACAGAGCACCTGAGCCAGAAACAGTGCCTGAGCTAAGGGTAGCAGGGTGAGGAACCTGTTGCAACCGTCTCAAGTTTTCTACTCCTCTGCTTTTGTGCTCAAGCACCTGCATAATCCTTGTAGGGCCTACAGAAGTAGCAGGCAGAGCCAGTGTCCATTTCTGCTGTCAACGGAGTACAGTAGTGATCCTAGGCTTGATTTGCAGTTGTTCTTGCCTTTCTGATTTTAAAAAAATAGCTGTGCACTGTGGCCTCTGAGCCAGTATTTGTATTTGTGCAACGAATAGTATTTTTTTCTCTCCTTAAATAAGGGTGTTGGTTCTACCCTCTATCACATATCCATCTGTCCATTCATCATTCATTCCTCATTCATTCAAACATTTATTAAGTACTCCCCAAGTGCCATGCCCATCCTAGAGGGCACAAAAAGACTAAAAATATTCCTTGCCAACAGGACACAAGACCTGTACAAATGTTGAATCAAGTCTGACTGGAATTTGGATCAGAGAAAGAACACATCTGGCTGGGAACAACAAGAGATAGGTTCTGATACATTTTCTATTGAACAGTTAGTCTAAATAGTTCTCTATATGGTAAGGATTGGACCAGAAATTAAGATAATTCTATTTTAAGTCAAATTTTGAACTCCTTGCAGAAAAAATCTGTTTATACGCTGTCATGGTAAATAGAGTGTTGGGCCCCATTTTGAAACACTTTAATCCGGTCTGATTCAGAATTTCATTTCTTGAAGGGTTTACTTGTATCACATCAAAGTGCTCTAGTCCTTTAAATTGCAAACCCTTTTAAAACCTGAATACTGCTCTGTGCCTAGGCCTCAGCCGCTATTGAATAATGAGTAAGGGACAATGAAAGTTTTCATCAGTTTTGTATATTGACCACTAGAGGGTAGCATTTTACTTCTTTTAAGATTTGCTCTACAAAATGCAGAGCTGTATCTGGAGGGCTTTGTGGTGTGGAAGATCTTCAGATGAAACCCACCACTCCCTGATTGATATTCAAAGAGCAGAGGAAATAATTCTATGTGACTTTTACCAATACGTAGGCAGAAAACCAAATAATTAGACCAAGTTGTTAGTCTTCATGGTTGAGAAGTTATCATGACATTTAAAATTGAAATTCATAATTACAGAGCCCCATCCAGATGATGGGCTTTTAAAGTACATTTTTGATGTACTTTTTCTGGTCTATATCATCACCCTCTGGGGTAGGGGACCTTCTAAATTCCCCCCTTCAAATATGCTACTTACAAAAATGTGCACATATCACAAAATCTCTTGGCAGTGACACCAGTGCAGGTTCCATTTCTCTTTCACCATGCCTTGCTGGTGGACCCCACATGCAAGCTGCTGCTTCTGTCATCCTTACTACACTTGTCTACTTTCTGTTACCACTTATTTTTGTAACTCCTTATTTAGTATATTTTCATGTGTGTTTGCCTTGTATGTGTTATCTCCTCAATTAGATTGTAAGCTCCTTGAGGATGGGAACTATGTTTTATATTTCTCTTTGATACCCTACAGTGTTCAGGATAAGGCACAGAAGACATGCTCAATGAAGATCTCCTGAATGAAATGATAGGGTGATACCAGCAAGACAAGCAAAAAGTTAGATGGGGAATTACCTGAAGGGCATCTTTGGGACCCTATAATTATATAGTAGACCTTCAATTTCATTCCTAGAGCCTGTTCTTGCCTCTCTATATCACTTTCCAATTTTCCTTTTTGTCTCATTTCATCAGGACACAAATCAGAGCATTAATGTGGAGACTAGTCCCTGCAACATAACTGCATGACTTCTTGTAAATTACTAAAGCAATGTCCTATACTCCATTTCCTTTGTCCTTACACATAGCCAATCTTTTTTCTTTTTTTAAATTAATTTATTTATTTTTGGCTGTGTTGGGTCTTCATTGCTGCCCGCGGGCTCTCTCTAGTTGTGGCAAGAAGGGGCTACTCTTCGTAACCCCTTCCTCATTAGTCTATTTCATGGCACCCTGTTCATATTTGGAATTGTATACTCACCTCTTTGTTTACTTGATCAATGACTGTCTTGCTCATAGATCGTGAACCCCATGAAGGCAAGAATCAAATCTGTTCTGCAGCATGCCCGGTACCTAGGGGAGGACCTGGGAAATGGGATACATTCAGTAAATATTTGTGGAGTGAACGTTTATATTTCTTGTTCTATACATGAACATTCTATACATGTAAATACATTCTATATCTTGTTCTATACATTGCATTCTATACATGTAAATCAGTTAAATTCTACTATTAGTATCATTTATGTCAAATAGTATTACAAAGCCATAACCATTAGCAGCTTGGCTCTTAGTGACAACCAAAATGTTTGTCAGAACGGCTCTTTATGGACTTCCCTGGTGGCGCAGTGCTTAAGAATCACCCTGCCAATGCCGGGGACATGGGTTCAAGCCCTGGTCCGGGAAGATCCCACATGCCGCGGAGCCGCTAAGCCCATGTGCCACAACTACTGAAGTCCGTGCGCCTAGAGCCCTGCTCTGCAACAAGAGAAGCCACCACATTGAGAAGCCTGCGTACCGCAACGAAGACGCAATGCAGCCAAAATAAATAAATAAATAAAATTAATTAATTTAAAAAATGGTTCTTTAAAAAAATGGTGCTTTAGTAGGAAAATTGATTTAGTATGGTAGGAGATTTTCAAGTAAAATATCCTAATCCTTTTAAAGATATAATGTGTCAGCATATTTAAGCATTAAGCAGGTCTGATATTGCTGTTTCTAACAGATGTTTACACCTGGACCTTTGGTACCTGTTTTGACTGGGCTGGTATCTGAGGGCTGATTGTTCAAGGCTGTGTTATACCTACTGATAAATATTTTGAATATCACCTTTGTCTTTTATCTTCTGACAACAGAGATAACTTCATTTATCTAAGGGAGTATTAATTTTTAAATTAACTTATTGGAATTTTAACACATTATATGCTAGGGAAAGAATGTGTGTGTGTCGTGTGTAAATCACATAGGCAGATCAGAAGACAAGCAATTAGTAGTATCATACAATGGGCTCATAAAAGAGTTTGCTATAGAGTTAGCTGAAACTTATTTTCAGAATTTGATTTTATATTTTGAGTTAGAGTGCTGATCTGAGAGTCAAAACTCTCATTTTGAGCCATGGCTGCATAACCTGGGGAACCTGAACATTGGGCTTTACTTACCCATTTGTAAAATAAGGTGAATGGACAAGATAACTTTAAACTGTATTCTGGCCAAAAATTTTCATGATTTATTATCACGTTCTTTTTTTTTTAATATCACCTTTTTAAAAAAATTTTTTTTAAGTTTAATTTTATTTTTGGCTGCGTTGCGTCTTTGTGCTGCACACGGGCTTTCTCTAGTTGCGGTGAGTGGTGGCTTCTCTTGTGGAGCACGGGCTCTAGGGCGCATGGGCTTCAGTAGTTGTGGTACACGGGCTCAGTAGTCGTGGCTCGTGGGCTCTGGAGTGCAGGCTCAGTAGTTGTGGCACACAGGCTTAGTTGCTCCAGGGCATGTGAAATCTTCCCGGACTAGGGATTGAACCCGTGTCCCCTGCACTGGCAGGCGGATTCTTAACCACTGCGCCACCAGGGAAGTCCTATCATGTTCTTTTAACAAGTGGAAGATTTCCAGGATAAATAAAGGAAAAACAGTAGCATCCCCCTACTCCAGTGTCTCCAGTCTTCCCCCCCCCCACCTCCTGGGGTAATCAACTTAATATATGCTGTATATCCTTCGAGCATTGTTCTTGGCACACATAAACATATATAAACATATATAAATATATGTTTCTTTGCCTGAAAAAAAATAGTAGAAAAACACATCACTAAGATGTATTTCCTAGCTTATAGACATATAAATATCTTCAGTTTTAATTTTTATCACCATAAATAATACTTCAGTAAAATCATTATAGAAATACCACTACATAATAATGCCTTTTTTTTTCTTTCTTTCTGTCAGATACATTAAAAAAAATAGAATTTGGGGGTCAAAAGTATGTGAAGTTTAAAAATTTTTTTTAAACTTAAAAAATTTTTATTTAATTTTATTTTTGGCTGAGTCGGGTCTTAGTTGCTCCTTGAGGGATCTTCGTTGCTGCATGCAAGATCTTTTGTTGCAGCATGCAGGCTTCTCTCTAGTTGAGGTGCGCGGGCTTAGTTACCCCGCCGCGTGTGGGATATTAGTTCCCCAACCAGGGATCAAACCCACGTCCCCTGCATTGGAAGGTGGTTTCTTAACCACTGGACCACCAGGGAAGTCCCGTGAAATTTTAATTTTAATAGATAATTCTTGATTTCTTTCTAAAATGTTTGAGATAACTTAGACTCCCAGCATTGATGTAGAAGAGTGTTGGTTTCCCTGCATCCTTGCCAGTACTGGGGTTACCTTTTTCTTTTTTTTTTTAAATTGAGAATGTGAAGACTGAAAAATGATGCTGTTTTTGTTTAGTTTGAATTTTTTAAAATTTTACTGACATGGAATGACAAAAATGAATTCTACTGAGGAGAAATGGAGAGTTTCTGTTCAGTAACTTCATAGTAAATTTTAATGTTTGTGGAATTATGCTACATGTATTTATTAATTTGGAATGGTTATAATATGGATATAATATGATGTAATATATTATTGTTTTCTTTATATAGCCCTTGTACCTTCCTAGGAACTTCACGCTTCTGTTGTTATGAGAATGTTTTGATTTAATTTTCATTTCTATCTGTATTAATGATAAAATAGTAAAACTATTGATTGTAGCATATTTATTTTGTATGCCCCTTATCAAATTTTCTTATTAATTCTAATGCTTTTCAATAGACTTTCTTGGGTTTTCTAGCTACATAATAATCTCATCTGCAAGTATAGATGATTTTGTTTCTTCCAACATTCATAGCAAATATTTTACTTTTTTATACTATTGCAATTGTTAGAAATTCCAAACAAATTTTAAATAATCATAGTCCTAGTAAGTATTCCAACATTATTCTGGACTTTAATAAAAATGGTTTCAGGATTTTACTTTTTTCTCTCTGTTTCTTTTAGTCTTTAGCATATTTAATTTCTTCTTAATCATATTTTACTTAAAGTTCTTTACACAAGAATAACTGTAGGAATTTCCAGTTGACTTTTTATAGGTCATATCTTTTAGTCTTTAGCATATTTAATTTCTTCTTAATCATATTTTACTTAAAGTTCTTTACACAAGAATAACTGTAGGAATTTCCAGTTGACTTTTTATAGGTCATATTTTTTTTTTTTTTTTTTTAACATCTTTATTGGGGTATAATTGCTTTACAATGGTGTGTTAGTTTCTGCTTTATAACAGAGTGAGTCAGTTATACATATATATATGTTCCCATATCTCTTCCCTCTTTGTCTCCCAGAGGAATCAGAGGTTGTTGGGAAGGTTGTTAAAACCCAAATTTGCAACTGGAATGCTTGCTGAAAGCACCTGGTTACCTCAGCAGTCAATATAAATTACAGAGGCTTTCGTCCTTATCCCCTCCTGGGGCACGTGGAGCACAGCCCTAAGGGAACTCCTATTACTCTTTTTTCCAGTGCTCCAGGAGACGTGCACATCTGTTGTTGACACATGTGGAACCTCAGCTCTCCCACCACCTCTCACACTGTTGATGTGATCATGATATTTTCAAACCTAAGGAAGGACCTCCAGGCAGAAGGAAGACACACCTGACACAATTAAAACCAAAACAGTTGGCACACTGGGATACAGATGAGGAATTTACTGCCTTTCTCTGTACACTCCGAGCTGCTGGATGTTAGTGAAGGGTTAAGCTAAGGACAAAATTAAAGAATTGTATCTGTTTTCTTATTACATGAAGAGGTTGCATCACTTGGTTTTTCCTTAAAATCTCTGACCATAAAATTGTGACCCTTTCCTAATTTACCTGGGCTACTTCAAGTTTACTTTGGGGAACTCCTTTCCACAGACAGATTGACATTGCCTTTTAGGATCTTGCAATGCATGCTGGTTAAGAATCTTAGCCTGGGAACCACCCGGACCTGGGTCTGATACTTGACTCACCGCCTACTTACTAGCTGGGTGACCTCAGGCAAGTAGCTTCCCCTCGGCAAGCCCATCTCCTTATCTGTAAAGCAGGTAGGACACCCCACTGCCAGCCTGGGAGTATTCTTGTGAGGATTCAGAGAGACCTTGGTATCAAGTCTTCCTCTCGGTGACCGACGCATAGTTAAGTACTCAATAGTTTCTTTGTTTTTACCATTGTAATTGTTTTACAAAAGAGAGTCGAACAGATAAAATGCACAAGCTGACCTGTAACATAATTGAAAAACTTAAGGCAATGCACATGTATTTTGGCAGTTTAGAATGTGATAACTGGACAAACGTTTCTTCCTTGTTGAGTGCTCAGCAAAGTCTGCATACTGTGCTATTAGAAATGCCTGTTATAAGGGGAACAGACCTCCACCAGGTTCATAGTATCATTTGAATTTGAAGGCATTCCTTTCTCACAAAAGGAATTGCCATTTGAAAGGACAAGTCCCTATGAGGAGTAGAACAGACAGCAGAAGGTCTTGGCTTTTAGCTGCCTGAGCCATCTCAAATAATTCATCCAGTCTTCTTGACCTCTGCTTCAACCTCTCTGTCCAGGAAAGCAACAGGTATATTGCATGCAAGGAGGTTACTGATTCCTTCAAGTTTGATTTTGGGGTCAGATAGAACTAGCTTCAAATTCTAGCTGCACAGCATGCAAGCTGTGTGGCTAATGATTTTGAGCCCTAGTTTATGCCTCTGGGAGGAGATTAATGGGGTACCTTCCTGATAGGTTTGCTGGGAGGATTAAAAGAGAGCAAATTGCCCAAGCTTTGCAAATGGCAGCTAATAAAATAATGAAAACTTTTTGCTTTCAGAACTCTATCTTAAATTGAGGACTCCAAAGAGCTTCTGTGACTATTATTAATTTTTAATTAAAAGTAAGTTAAAATTTATTTTATTACTATGAGAAACAAAATGAGAAACTTTAAAAATATTTGTGTATTAATTTAAAAATCACAGCAAACTCTTAATATGCTAACATAAAAATACATTTTTAATAAAAAGTAACTTTTTTTAAAAAAAGGAACAAAAGAGAAGACTTCATTAGTTTTTTTTTTTCAAGTCCCTTTAATGTCTTAGTAGGAAGGAGTGGAATTCTCATATCTGCTTCCACTAAAATCTGTTGCAGTATCACACATTACTTAGCTTCTGGAAAACTCCACTTTACACCCTAGATGGAATGAAAGCAGAGAAAAGCAAATAATACCTTGGCATTATAAAAATAGTTTTGACCTCATGGACTCCCTGAAAGGGACTCAGGGACCCCCCACTCTTTGAAAACAACCGACTTGGGACAACTGTCTTTCAAACTCTCAAACTGTAGATGATCCAAAGGCTTATGTAGAAAAAGAATGTTACAATGCATAAGAGAAAGAGAAACATCAAGGCCAAGAATATAGAATATCTGAGTCCCACTGAAGAATTTACTTTTAGAAATAAGCTTGTACTCAAGTACGGGGCAGGAGAACAGCAGGAGCCCGAACATATTTACAGAATCAGGCAAGTATCAGGCAAATATATTCTCCAAACAGACTGGACAAACTTGTGATGCCAGTAATCCAGACATCACAGATCACTGCTTCTATGTCTCTTTCTCCGTTCTCCACCACTCCACACCAGCACTGCAGGAAAATACCCATTTGCTCTCTGGATTATCGAATGTTGTAGTTATACCCCACCAGGGCATGGTGACTCAAACCCAGAAAAACTCATGGGTTTTTCAAACACACAGACCTGGGTTCAAAGGCTCGAATTGCCACTTAAGAGCTATGTAGTCTTGGAAAAGTTACTTAAATTTACTGAATCTCATGTATATGATGGGGATTGTGATGGACTAAAAATGACCATATTCTCTGCAACTCCTCCCATCAAAAGTGTGGAATGCAATGGAATACTACTCAGCCATAAAAAAGAAACCTTACCATTTGCAATAACATGGATGAATCTAGAGGGCATTATACTAAATAAGTCAGACAAAGACAAATACCACATGTGATCTCACTTATATGCAGAATCTAAAAAACTAAACAAAATGAAAACAGACTCATAGATACAGAGAATAAATGGATGGCTGCCAGAGGGGAGGGTGGGTGAAATAGCTGAAGAGGATTAAGAGGTATAAACCTCCAGTTATAAAATAAATAAGCCTGAGGATGGAATGTATAGCACAATAATGGTCAATAATACTGTCATAACTTTGTATGTGGACAGATGGTTACTAGATTTCTCGTGTGATCATTTCATAATGTATGCAAGTCAAATCTCTATGTAGTACACATGAAACTAACATAATATTGTATGTCCACTATCTTTCAATAAGATTTTTTTTAATTAATTAAATTTATTTAACACACATAGAGCTAATTCAAGTAATCTCCTTCTTGAGTGAGCTTTGGAGTTTTTGTCTTCAAGGAATTTGCCCATTTCAAGAAAGTAATCAAATTTTTTAGCAAAGTTGTTTATTATATTCTCTTAATCCTTCTAATGATGTAGATCTCTAGTGATATTTTTTCACTCCTTACACATAATGTATATATTCTACCTTTTTTTTGAATTTTTGAATTTTATTTATTTTTTTATACAGCAAATTCTTATTACTTATTCATTTTATACATATTAGTGTATATACGTCAGTCCCAATCTCCCAATTCATCAATAATGAATCTTTCAATAAGATTTTTTGAAAGTTGAAGTCTATTTTCTCATGTCTTGAATTGGGCTGGCGCTGAGTCTGCATCACTCTATGTGGTCGAAGCGGCAATACTTAACTTTTGAGCATGGTTTCAAGAGGCCCTGCAGCTTCCACACTTACCCTGTGGAACCCTGAGGCCCCCGTGCTGTGATGAAAGATTCCATGGAGGAAGAGGGCCAGCCATCTCTGGTGAGGCCCCAGACATCTTATCCCATCCAGCCTCAGCCAAGCAGCCATATGGAGAGTTCCGGTGAAAACAGCAGAACCACCACCCATTCAGCCCACAGAACTGTGAGAAATGATCATTCTGTTTTAGGCTACTAAATAGATGGGTAGTTTCTAGGGTGACCAATTTGTCCCAGTTTGCCTGGGACTTGCCCACTTTTAGCTGCCAGTCCCACATCCCAAGAAACCCCTCAGCCCTAGTTGGTCACCTATTTGTAGCACAATTGCAAATACCTTACACAGGAATAAGAGCGTTCAACTCAGTGTTTGAGAGAATTAAGTGAAATGATGAGGTAAAGGCAAAATATAGACAGAGCCCATAAAATGAAAGGTTTTGTTTTTCTTTTCAATTTATAAAATAACTTTATAATAATTTATAATTACTCTATCTTTAATAAAATAATATTTCCATAGCTAATTAAAATTTGATCTTTTATCTTTGTCTATAACTGAACTTCTCATTCAGGGCCCTAATTGCTTTTTTTCTTTTTTTAAATTAGTTTATTTATTTTTGGCTGCGTTGGGTCTTCGTTGCTGCACGCGGCTTTCTCTAGTTGCGGCGAGCGGCGGCTACTCTTCGTTGCTATGCGCGGGCTTCTCATTGTGGTGGCTTCTCTTGTTGCGGAGCACGGGCTCTAGGCACGTGGGCTACAGTAGTTGGGGCACATGGGCTCAGTAATTCTGGCTCGCAGGCTCTAGAGCTCAGGCTCAGTAGCTGTGGCGCACGGGCTTAGCTGCTCTGCGGCATGTGGGATCTTCCCGGACCAGGGCTCGAACCCGTGTCCCCTGCATTGGCAGGCGGATTCTGAACCACTGCACCACCAGGGAAGTCCCGGGACCTAATTGCTTTAAATATACCAGAGAGCATTCTCTGCTGGAGAATGCTGCATTTTCAGCTAAGCACGAAGGTAGCAGGCCCCTGGGAAATTATGAACCAAAAAGAGAAAGAAAACATTGGACTTAGCTAAATTCAAACTGGCTGTGAGTTCTCAAAAGAGTATCACTGTTGAAGATGGAAAACACTTAATATTATGTCATTCTGGGTGGGTCTAGAACAGGACCTTTTTTTGGACAATATTTTTCCCCAGGGGCATGTCTAGTGAAAACATAATCCACGGAGATGATCTGCAGATAAGGTCAATGCCATGTGCCCACAAAAAGGCAGAATCTCGGGGGCCTACTGGTTAAGAGAGTTGAAACCTTTGAAACTCTATTTTAGAGCTTTCCTTAGGAAGAAAAGTGGGAGGCTGGGGTGGTGGTGGG
>NW_006775627.1:1572983-1578070 GCF_000442215.2 Lipotes vexillifer | reverse complement strand
GCAGCAGCAGCCTTAGCGTCTCCTGCCCGTCTCTGGTTTCCGAGCTTTTAGCCGCAGCTCGCGCCCGTCTCTGGAGCTCCTTTAGGCAGCGCTCTTAAAACCCCTCTCCTCGCGCACCAGGAAACACAGAGGCAAGAAAAGGTCTCTTGCCTCTTGGGTAGGTCCAGACTTTTCCCCGGACTCCCTCCCGGCTAGCCGTGGCGCACTAACCCCTTCGGGCTATGTTCAAGCCGCCAACCCCAGTCCTCTCCCTGAGCTCCGACCGAAACCGAAACCGAGCCTCAGCTCGCAGCCCCGCCCGCCCCCGGCGGGTGAGCACACGAGCCTCTCGGGCTGGTGAGCGCCGGTCGGCGCCGATCCTCTGTGCGGGAATCTCTCCGCTTTGCCCTCCGCGCCCCTGTTGCTGTGCTGTCCTCCGCGGCTCCGAAGCTCCCCGCTCCGCCTCCCGCAATCTCTGCCCGCGAAGGGGCTCCTAGTGTGTGGAGACCTTTCCTCCTTCACGGCTCCCTCCCACTGGTGCAGGTACCGTCCTTATCCTTTTGTCTCTGTTTATTCTTTTTTCTCTTGCCCTACCCAGGTACGTGGGGAGTTTCTTGCCTTTTGGGAGGTCTGAGGTCTCCTGCCAGCGTTCAGTAGGTGTTCTGTAGGAGTTGCTCCACGTGTAGATCTATTTCTGGTGTATCTGTGGGGAGGAAGGTGATCTCTGCGTCTTACTCCTCCGCCATCTTGGAAAGAGTCCGGTCATATACTTTTGCTTGTATTTGTATATGTGATGTTACATATTCCAATTATGAACAATAGTTTTATTGCTAATAGAAATTCTACTTTATCATCGTATCAGGCTTTTAACATACTGTTGAATTGACTTGTTATTACTTCATTTATAATTTTGCATCCAAATTTGTAAGAGACATCGATCAACCCATATGTTATCAGGATTTAGATGGTGGCAGGGGAGGACACGGAGTTTGTGTCTCCTCACAACTAGGGCTATTGCCAGATGCTGGTGGGGGACCTCGGCGCCCAAGGAGATGGGAGGAACCCCTGAGCGACCGGGTAGGACGTGGTGGGGAGTGAGGGCGGAGGAGAAGTGGAGGCTGGACAGGACTGGCACCCACCCCTGAGGGGTGGCTGGGAGTGGGGAGGGGTTCCCATGCCTGGAGGGACCCTCGGGGACTTGGGGGAATCGCGGGGAGCATGCCTAGCATTTCCCCTGGCCAGTTGGGCCCTGGGAAGCCTGCTGGGCTCCTGGGCCTGGTCCTCTGTTCTCCGGGGCCCTCTCCAGCCTCGTGAGCCTTAGGGGCATGGGAGGGAGAGAGGAAGGGGGGAGAGGAGAGGCAAACGGTGCGGGGGCACCTCCAGGACCGGAGCATCACGGGAGGTGTGGCGGGTGTTTCCCCCATCCACTTGGGCCCTGGGAAGCCTGCTGAGCTCCTGGGCTTGGTCCTCAGCCCTCTGAGGCCCCGCCCCCCTGCCACCTGGCTGCAGGGGTCCTAGGGGCGTAGGAGGGAGGGAGGAGGGGGGAAGAGGAGGAGAGGCTGAGGGTGCGGGGGCACCTCCAGGACCAAGGGATCAGGGGAAGCCCCCACCCACTCAGCCCCAGGAAGCCTGTTGGGCTTCCAGGTCTGGTCCCCTGCCTTCCAGGGCCCCCTTCGGCTGCGTGGGTCCTAGGGACATAGGAGGGCATGGGGTGGGGGGGAGAAGAAGAGAGGCCAGCAGGGTGGGGCCCTCCAGGATGGAGGATCAAGGGAGCACACGCTTAGCTTTTCCCCTGCCCACTTGGGCCCAGTGAGCCTGCTGTGGTCCTGGACCTGGTCCTCAGCCCTCCAAGGCCAGAGGTACTCCTGGGCCCCTCCTGCTGCATTGAGCCTAAGTCCCACTCCCCAACCCCCCAGGGCCTTTTCCGACCCTGTGGGTCCTAAGCATAGGCCCCAACCACCACCTAAACCCAGTCCCTTCCTAAGCCCCGCCCTCCACAGCCAAGGCCTTTTCTGGCTTTTTTCTTTTTTTTCTCCTTTTTTTTTTTTTACTATTGTGGTTCTGTTTTACCTTGTGGTTGTTGTTTCATCTGTATTTTTATTCTTTCTAACATATCTGCTAGTTTTCTAATCTTATTTTACTTTTTACTCTTTGTTATTGTTCTGCTCCTTTTTTTCTTTTTTTTCTGCTTTTTGCTGGCCCATGCAGCTTGTGGGATCTTGGTTCCTGAGCCAGGGGTCAGGCCTCAGCTCCTGCAGTAGGAGCTCTGAGTCCGAACCATTGGACTAACAGAGAACCTCAGACCCCAGGGAATATTCATTGGAATAAGGTCTCCCAGAGGTCCTCATCTTGGCAGCAAGACCCAGCTCTACCCAACAGCCTACAAACTCCAGTCCTAGAAGCCTCAGGTCAAACCACCAGTAAGACAGGAACACAATCCCACCCATCAAAAAAAAAAAAATGAGATGGCAAAAAGAATATGTCACAGATGAAGGAGTAAGGTAAAAACCTACAAGACCAAATAAAGGCAGAGGAAATAGGCAACCTACCTGAGAAAGAATTCAGAGTAATGATAGTAAAGATGATCGAGAATCTCAGAAATAGAATGGAGGCGTGGATTGAGAAAATACAAGAAATGTTTAACAAAG
The DNA here is from genome assembly GCF_000442215.2 of Lipotes vexillifer. Classification (NCBI taxonomy): domain Eukaryota; kingdom Metazoa; phylum Chordata; class Mammalia; order Artiodactyla; family Lipotidae; genus Lipotes; species Lipotes vexillifer. The sequence continues at coordinate 1,575,443 of NW_006775627.1, read as the reverse complement.
ATCTAGAAGAACTAAAGAACAAACAAACAGAGATGAACAACACTATAACTGAAATGAAAAATACACTAGAAGGAATCAATAACAGAATAACTGAGGCAGGAGAATGAATAAGTGAGCTGGAAGACAGAATGGTGGAAATAACTGCCGAGGAGCAGAATAAAGAAAAAAGAACGAAAAGAAATGAAGACAATCTCAGAGACCTCTGGGACAACACTAAATGCACCAACATTTGAATTATAGGGGTCCCAGAAGAAGTTAAAGAAAGGATCTGGAAAATATTCAAAGAGATTATAGTGGAAAATTTCCCTAATATGAGAAAGGAAATAGTCACTCAAGTCCAGGAAGCACAGAGTATCCCATTCAGGAGAAACCCTAGGAGAAACACACCTTTGATTAAGATACATATTAATCAAACTAACAAAAATTAAATTCAAGAAAAAATATTAAAAGTAAGGGAAAAGCAAAAAATAACATAAAAAGGAATCCTGATAAGGTTATCAGCTGATTTTTCAGCAGAAACTCTGCAGGCCAGCAGGGAGTGGCAGGATAGACTTAAAGTGATGAAAGAGAAAAACCTCCAACCAAGATTACTCTACCCAATAAAGAGCTCATTCAGATTTGACAAAGAAATCAAAAGCATTACAGACAAGCAAAAGCTAAGAGAATTCAGCACCACCAAACCAGCTTTACAACAAATGCTAAAGGAACTTCTCTAGGCAGGAAACACAAGAGAAGAAAAAGACCTACAAAAACAAACCCCCCAAAATTAAGAAAATGGTAATAGTAACATACATATAGATAATAAACTTGGATGTAAATGGATTAAATGCTCCAACAAAAGACACAGACTGGCTGAATGGATACAAAAACAAGACCCATATATATGCTGTCTACAAGAGACCTACTTCAGACCTAGGGACACATACAGACTGAAAGTGAAGGGATGGAAAAAGATATTCCATGCAAATGGAAATCAAAAGAAAGCTGGAGTACTAGCAATTCTCATATAAGATAAATAGACTTTAAAATAAAAACTATTACAAGAGATAAGGAAGAACACTACATAATGATCAAGGGGTCAATCCAAGAAGATATAACAATTATAAATGTTTATGCATCCAGCATAGGAGCACCTCAATACATAAGGCAAATGCTAACAACCATAAAAGGGGAAATTGACAGTAACACAATAATAGTAGGGGACTTTAACACCCCACTTACACCAATGGACAGATCATCCAAACAGAAATTAAATAAGGAAACACAAGCTTTAAATGACACAATAGACCAGATAGATTTTATTGATATTTATAGGACATTCCACCTGCAGTGGCAGAATACACTATCTTCTCAAGTGCACATGGACCATGCTCCAGGAGAGATCACATCTTGGGTCACAAATCAAGCCTTGGAAAATTTAAGAAAATTGAAATCTTATTAAGCATCTTTTCTGACCACAACGCTATGAGTTTGGAAATCAATTACAGGAAAAAAACTGTAAAACCCACAAATACATGAAGGCTAAACAGTGTGCTACTAAATAACCAAGAGATCACTGAAGAACTCAGAGAAGAAGAAAAAATACATAGAAACAAATAACAATGAAAACACAATGACCCAAAACCTATGGGTACAGCAAAAGCAGTTCTAAGAGGGAAGTTTATAGCAATTCAATCTCACCTCAAGAAACAAGAAAAATCTCAAATAAGCAATCTAACCTTACACTTAAAGCAACTAGAAAAAGAAGAACAAAGAAAACCCAAAATCAGTAGAAGGAAAGAAATCATAAAGGTCAGAGCAGAAATAAGTGAAATAGAAATGAAGAAAACAATAGTAAAGATCAATAAAACTAAAAGTTGGTTCTTTGAGAAGATAAACAAAATTGATAAAGCTTTAGGCAGACTCATCAAGAAAAAAAAGGGGGAAGACACAAATCAATAAAATTAGAAATGAAAAAGGAGAAATCACAACTGACACTGCAGAAATAAAAAGGATTATAAGAGACTACTACAAACAACTATATGCCAATAAAATGGACAACCAAAAAGAAATGGACAAATTCTTGGAAAGGTATGATTTTCAAGACTGAACTAGGAAGAATTAGAAAATATAAACAGACCTATCACACATAATGATATTGAAACTGTAATTAAAAACCTTCCAACAAACAAAAGTCTAGGACCAGACGGCTTCACAGGCGAATTCTATCAAACATTTAGAAAAGAGCTAACACTGATCCTTCTCAAACTCTTCCAAAAAATTGCAGAGGGAGGAACACTCCCAAATTCGTTCTATGAGGTAACCATCACCCTGATATCAAAACCAGAAAAAGATATCACAAAAAAAGAAAATTACAGACCAATATCACTGATGAACAGAGATGCAAAAATCCTGAACAAAATACTAGTAGAATCCAGCAACACATCAAAAAGATCATACACTATGATCAAGTGGGATTTA
>NW_006775627.1:1565453-1572973 GCF_000442215.2 Lipotes vexillifer | reverse complement strand
GAATGCAAGGATTCTTCAATATGCACAAATCAATCAATGTGATACACCATATTAACAAATTAAGGAATAAAAACCATATGATCATCTCAATAGATGCAGAAAAAGCTTTTGACAAGATTCAACACCCAGTTATGTTAAAAACTCTCCAGAAAATGGGAAACATAATAACAGCAAACCCACAGCAAACATCATTCTCAATGGTGAAAAACTGAAATCATTTCCACTAAGATCAGGAATGAGACAAGGATGTCCACTCTTGCCACTCTTGTTCAATATAGTTTTGGAAGTCCTAGCCATGGCAATTAGGGAAGAAAAAGAAATAAAAGGAATCTGGGCTTCCCTGGTGGTGCAGTGGTTAAGAATCCTCCTGGCAATGTAGGGGACATGGGTTCAAACCCTGGTCCGGGAAGATCACACATGCTGCAGAGTAACTAAGTCCATGCCCCACAACCACTGAGCCTGTGCTTTAGAGCCCATGAGCCACAACTACTGAAGCCCGCAAGCCTAGAGCCCATGCTCCGCAACAAGATGAGCCACTGCAATGAGAAGCCCTCACATCACAACAAAGAGTAGGCCCCAGTCACCGCAACTAGAGAAAGCCCGTGCTCAGCAGTGAAGACCCAGTGCAGCCAAAAATTAAAAAAAATAATAAAATAAAATAAAGAAAGAAAGAAAAGGAATCCAAATTAGAAAAGAAGAAGTAAAACTGTCACTGTTTGCAGATGATGATACTATACATAGAGAATCCTAAATGCCACTAGAAAACTATTAGAATTAATCAATGAACTTGGTAAGGTTGCAGGATACAAAATTAATGCACAGAAATCTTTTGCATTCCTATACACTAACAACGAAAAATAAGAAAGAGAAATTAAGGAAACAATCCTATTTACCATCACAACAAAAAGAATAAAATACCTAGAAATAAACCTATCTAAGGAGGCAAAATATTTGTACTCAGAAAACTATGAAACACTGATGAAAGAAATCAAAGATGACATAAACAGGTGGAGAAATAGACCACAGTCTTGGATTGGAAGAATCAATATTGTGAAAATGACTATACTACCCAAAGCAATCTACAGATTCAATGCAATCCCTATCAAACTACCAACGGCATTCTTCACAGAATTAGAACAAAAAATCTTACAATTCGTATGGAAACACAAAAGACCCCGAATAGCCAAAGCAATCTTGAGAAAGAAAAACGGAGTTGGAGGAATCAGGCTGCCTGACTTCAAACTATACCACAAAGCTATAGTAATCAAGACAGTATGGTACTGGCACAAGAACAGAAATATAGATCCATGGTACAGGATAGAAAGACCAGAGACAAACCCATGCACATATGGTCACCTAATTTATGACAAACGAGGCAAGAGCAGACAATGGAGAAAAGACAGCCTCTTCAGTAAGTGGTGCTGGGAAAACTGGACAGCTACATGTAAAAGAACGAAATTAGAACACTACCTAACACCATATACAAAAATAAACTCCAAATGGATTAAAGACCTAAATATAAGACCAGACACTATAAAACTGTTAGAGAAAAACATAGCAAAAACACTCTTTGACATAAACCACAGCAAGATATTTTTTGACCCACCTCCTAGAGTAATGAGAATAAAAACAAAAATAAACAAATGGGACCCATTAAACTTAAAAGCTTTTGCACAGCAAAGAAGAACTTAAGATGAAAAGACAACTCTCAGAATTGGAGAAAATAATTGCAAATGAAGCAACTGACAATCTCCAATCTCCAAAAGCTCATGAAGCTCATGAAGCTCAATATCAAAAAACAAACAACCCAATTAAAAAATGGGGGGGGCTTCCCTGGTGGCACAGTGGTTGCGAGTCCGCCTGCCGATGCAGGGGACATGGGTTCGTGCCCCAGTCCACGAAGATCCCACATGCCGCAGAGTGGCTGGGCCTGTGAGCCATGGCCGCTGGGCCTGCGTGTCCGGAGCCTGTGCTCCACAGTGGGAGAGGCCATGACAGTGAGAGGCCCGTGTACCACAAAAAAAAAAAAAAAGGGGGGGGGAAGACCTAAATAGACATTTCACCAAAGACATACAGATGGCCAAAAGGCACATGAAAAGATGCTCAACATCACTAATTATTAAAGAAATGCAAATCAAAACTACAGTGAGGTATCACCTCACACCAGTCAGAATGACCATCATCAAAAAATCCACAAACAATAAATGCTGGAGAGGGTGTGGAGAAAAGGGAACCCTTTTGCACTGTTGGTGGAATGTAAATTGATATAGCCACTATGGAGAACAGTATGGAAATTTCTTAAAAAATCTAAAAATAGAACTACCATATGACCGAGCAATCCCACTACTTGGCATATACCCTGAGAAAACCATAATTCAAAAAGACACATGTACCCCAATGTTCATTGCAGCACTATTTACAATAGCCAGGACATGGAAACTACCTAAATGTCCAACGATAGATGAATGGGTAAAGAAGATGTGGTACATAAATACAATGGAATACTACTCAGCCATAAAAAGGAATGAAATTGGGTCATTTGTAGGGATGTTGATGTACCTGGAGTCTGTCATACAGAGTGAAGTGAGCCAGAAAGGGAAAAACAAATATTGTATATTAATACATATGTGTGGAATGTCGAAAAATGGTACAGATAAACCTATTTGTAGGGCAGGAATAGAGACATAGATGTAGAGAACAGACATGTGGACATGGCGGGGATGGGGAGGATGGGACAAATTGGGAGATTAGGTTTGATATAGATACACTACCATGAGTAAAATGGATATTTAGTGGGAACCTCCTGTATTAGTACAGGGAGCTCAGCTTGGTGCTCTGTGACGACCTAGATGGGTGGGATAGTGGAGTGGGAGGGAGGTCCAAGAGGGAGGGGATATAGGTATACATATAGCTGATTCGCTTCATTGTACAGCAGAAACTAACACAACATTGTAAAGCAATTTTACTCAAATAAAATAAAATAAAAACTATGTTATCAGGATTTAAAAATTTTGCTCATCATATCTTCATAAAATAAATTGGGGGAATTTATTTTTTCTGTTGTATGGAATAGTTTAAATAGAAGTCAGATTATCTGATCTTTAAGATTTTAATATGTGGCTTATTTAAATCAAATTGTTTTAGCATGCTAAAAAGAATGTGGAGGGATATTACATTTGCTAGAATAAAATTTTTTCAAATTTTACTTCCATCTTAAAAAGCATATAGGGCAGAATAAAAAGGAGCCTGCTTATTTATTCTAAGGAAGCTCTAAGCACCAGAGAATTCTCACAAAACAATTTTGTGGGGAAAATGAATAATAACAAGCCAAATGAAGACAATTCATACCACCATAATTCTCTTTACTGAAAAAAGTCTTTAAAATGGGGAGCTAAGGAAATTAAACCTACAGGGAAAGTTTTAGATTGTTCAAATATGGGGCTAAACCCATGCATATTTTATTATAAGCACAGAGCTGTAGACATTAATGCTTCATTTGGGATATGAGGAGAGAGTGAAAATGACTTCTAGCTAGGTCCATTCCACTGAGACTGATAAAAAGTTATTTATTTATGAAATATCTACATCACTGACTATACAAAACGACCCACTCATAATTTGCCCATTTTCCAATACCATATATATGTCAGCATAAATGTATATTTTAGATCCCTTTCCCTATTCACCCAGTTTGATTTCAATAGCACTTCTTTTGCCTTTTGTTTAATTAAAAGTTAATTATGCTGCAAGCAAGTCCCAGGACTCTTATCTAGGAAATGCTGCCTCATTTACTTTTTTCCTTTGCCTTGACCAATTAAAACTTCTGGATTCCACTGAGATTTTTATATGATGAATAATTATTTTGCATAATCTATGGGCAAGGTGTATTCTGGTAACAATTGTTTTTCAAAGCTATTCCCTGAATAGTCTCTGCCATTCTGTAAGAATAATGCTGTTCTAATAACAAATGTTTGAATTGATAGTGTCCATGTCTTTAATATCAGGAAGCCAAAAATTTTGTGAAGCAAAGATATTAACACAGTCCAATAAGCAATTTAACTTCTGAACAATCAGCATAAAGGAAAGTGAGACATTCCATACACAGTCTTCATAATTTCTCTGAAGCAGTATATCCTAAAGGAATGTGCACATAACACTTTTGAGAAAAATTTGTGAGCAAGGGATGAATAAAGAGTCTGTGCATGTCAAGTGCTCAGGGAGAAAAGATTGTGTATCCTGTATTGTTTGATATGTAATAAAACTAATTACATAGAAGAATTACAGAGACCAGCAGAATACCTGAACACTCCCCGTGCACCAATTTTTGAGTTTTTGGTGCTGAAATATAGGCCATAAAGTTTACTTTTTTAGTGTGAACTTTTAAATTTTAATTAATTATTTTTTGGCTGCGTTGGGTCTTCGTTGCTGTGCGAGGGATTTTCTCTAGTTGTGGTGACTGAGGGCTACTTTTTGTTATGGTGTGAGGGCGGTGGCTTCTCTTGTTGCAGAGCACGGGCTCTAGGCACGTGGGCTTCAGTAGTTGTGGCACGCGGGCTCAGTAGTTGTGGCGCACGGGCTTAGTTGCTCCGCGGCATGTGGGATCTTCCCGGACCAGGGTTCGAACCTGTGTCCCCTGCATTGGCAGGCAGATTCTTAACCACTGCACCACTAGGGAAGTCCTGGTAATAAAGTTCTAATTAGAGAGATTATATGAAAGTGTGTTTGTTGTAGATCATGACCATAGAATGAGAAAAAACAGATGCAGACAAGGGAGGCATAAGATGAGTGTGGAAGTGAAAGGTGAGTCTCAGAGAAAAAGAGTAGAAATTTTAAAAGATTAAGAGATCAAAGGAAGAGAATATGTAATTACGGAAAATTAATTTAAAAATTATTAGTTTGTAAGACATCTTTTTCTGTCTTCTAAGGGGCATTTTTTAAAAATGCAGAGATACTTCTAAAAATTGTTTTTTTCTACTACTATTCAGTTTTAAGTGTAAGCATAGATTTAATTGCTCAACATGTCTGTAGATAAGTTTTCTGTTGTTTTTGAGAGGGAACGAGTATGTTACTGAGATCAGCTAAATTTTCTTAATTTTGACTTTAGCTTGAAGGTAAAACATTTTTAGAGTGGTGTTGATATATTTGTGTTACACAGAGGGGCTCACCTTTCTATTTCTGTATTATTATTTCTATATTGTTTATATCATATTAACCAAATTGACAACACTCTATATTGATTGGCTTTTTCAACACTTGACTGTTTAAGATACTTCCACATTTCTATAATTCTGTCATGATATTTATAATACTTCAAGTCAGTCTGGTAAGAAATTATATAAACCATATAAATCAGCATCCTTAATTGCACACTAATGAGCTTAGCTTCTTTTGAAGGCTTTTTATTCTGGACAGGACTGTGGAGTTGCTTGTGTTTAAAAAAAAAAAAAAGCCTCTGCAAATCGGGAAAGATTGAGGCTTGCTAATATGGAACCCAGATCTAGTTGCTTAAAAAAGAAAAGTATGTAGGAAGAGCCTATAATTTTCATTACTATCTTTGGGCTTGGAGAAATGCCCAGGTTAGTGACAAAGGGAATTTGGAGGAAGACTAAATCTACCACATTGTAAGACAGAAAATGGAAAATCTGATGGATAGCTTCATTTAAAACATAAGCCATGTAAAATATTCGAGAGTTAAGGTAGTAATAGCAGGGTTTCCATTGATTTTTTTTTCCAAATTGAAATATTACTATGATTTAACAATTTAAATTATTTTGAAAGTTAGCATCAATGCAGCTGTAAGCCATTAACTACAGTCAGACCCATTATGAATTTGCTTCTTGGGCCAGTTTTCACATACTCCTGCAACCTAATCTTGAAACCTTATTGTCTTCTCTGATCTTTATTATTTCTTTGAAGCACAGTTTCTCTTGCATCTATCCCTTCTTATTTTATGATGTCTAGAGTATTGCTTCTCACATTTTAATGTACACATACATTCTCTGAGGATTTTATTAAAATCCAGATCTGACTCCATAGGTCTGGGGTGGGGCCTGGGAGTTTGCATTTTAACAAGTTCCCAGGTGATGCCTATGCTGTTGGCCTGTGGGTCATACTTTGAGTAGCAGGGCTCTCCAGGATACTACAATAGCCTCCTGTGTGATGATCACTAGATTGATCTTTCTATAGCACTTTTGAAATCTTCCTTCGCTGGAAAACATTCACAGGTCTACCAAATCTAGTTTAAAGCCAAAATTAAGTCATTTGCCAACCTTCAGAATTCTGACACAACTTTTTAACTTTATCCTCCACCACTCCCTTTCAAGAATGTTGAGTTTTAGTCAAACCAGTGAAATTTTTTCTCTGCTGAGGTTCCAGTTTCACCTAAGGGGTGGATCTAGCAGGAATACTGACTCTTTTACCCCCACCTCCCAAATCCACCCCAGAAGAACAGGGAGAGAAAAACAGAGGGAACTGTGGGAAACCCCTGACTTGAGGGATGGGGAAAAGGGAGATGTTTTGAACTCATGTAGGATGATAGCTTTGCCCAGGGGAAGGAGGCAGCCTAGCCTGTCTGCAAGAAGCTCAATTAAAAGCTTCTACTACCATTTCTTTGGGATGATGCAATACCCCGGCTCTGTACCTGCAGACTCAATCCTGGGCTTAGGTATCCCCAGCAGGGCAAGTAGGGCAGTGTAGACGACTAGTGCTTGTGTGAAGCTGACCTCAGGGCTTTCCATACTTATTCCTCCCTAAGCCTTGTGGTTGGGGGAGTACAATTTCTTACATTTGTGAGGTGAGGAGTAACTAACTGGTTTTCTGGTATCATCTTTGTTAGATTTAATTAGCAATGTTCTACCTGCTTTATAAAAAAAGTTTGGAGGTATTCTTTCTTTTTCTATGTTCTGGAATAATTTAAGCATAATTAGAATTATCTGGTCTTTGAGCATTTGGTAGAATTCTCTTGTGAAGCCATCTGGGTCTATTGCCTGTTCAATAGGGTAGTTTTTTGATAATTTTTCTATTTTTTTCAATGGAAATTAGTCTACTTGAGTACCTATATTTAATGGGATCAATTTTGATCAATTAAACTTACTAGGAAATTTGTATTTCATCTTCGTATTATTGGCACTGAGTTGTACAAAATAGGCTCTTAAATATTTTAATTCCCTCTCTATCAGTGGTTATATCTTATTTTATACATTTATGTCTCCTATCCTATTCCTAAATAAGTTAGCAAGTGGTTTCCCCCACAAAGCCCAGCATTATCATTTATTAATTCTAATAATTTCTGCTTTTATTACTTTCTTGTGATTTCTTATGGTGTACAATGTTTGTTTGTTTGCATATTTTTCCTAGAATTTCAGGTTGGGATTTAAATTCATTAATTTTTATTATTTTATTTTTATTGATATAACTGTTAAAGGCTATGAATTTCCCTCTGATCATAGCTTAAATTATATTTCATTTATTATATATATACATATATATATATATATATATATATATATTTTTTTTTTTTT
>NW_006775627.1:1553696-1565133 GCF_000442215.2 Lipotes vexillifer | reverse complement strand
TGGCTCACGGGCCCAGCCGCTCCGCGGCATGTGGGATCTTCCCGGACCGGGGCACGAACCCGTGTTCCCTGCATCGGCAGGCTGACTCTCAACCACTGCGCCACCAGGGAAGCCCTCATTTATTATATTTTCATTATCACCTTTTGAAAAAGAAATTCTGCAGTTTAACCTAGCATTTCCCTTTTTACCAAAGAGATGTTTAGTAGAGAGTTTTTCAGCTGGAAAAGACATTTTCAGCTGGAAAAGACATTAAAAATTTTTGTCATTAATTTCTATTTATATTGTACTCTGATTAAAGAATATTGTTTGAATTATTTATACTTCTATGGAAATTACTGAGGGTTTCTATGTGATATATGGTCAATTTCTGTGAATGTTCTATATGCACTTAAGAAGAAAATATGTAAATTATTATTGGTAGTAAAATTAAATCTAGATTCACAGGATCTACCTTATTCATACATAATATGAATAATGGTATCATTCCTTGTTCTTTGTCCACTTGGTTTTCTTGGCCTGGGAATGATACAGTAAACTCTCATTATTATTACTGAGTTTTTGACCATTTCTTTTGGCATTTCCTGGAGTTTCTGTTTTATGAAGGTTGTCGTGGTGTTCATGAGTATTTAAAAATATTATCATCCTGGGCTTCCCTGGGGGCGCAGTGGTTGAGAGTCCGCCTGCCGATGCAGGGGACGCGGGTTCATGCACCGGTCTGGGAGGATCCCACATGGCGCGAAGCAGCTGGGCCCGTGCGTGAGTCATGGCCGCTGGGTCTGTGTGTCCGGAGCCTGTGCTCGGCAACGGAAAAGGCCACAGTGGTGAGAGGCCCGCATACAGCTAAAAAAAACCCATATATATTATCATCATTATAAATTTGACTTTTATCATGGCCTTCCTTGATTGTCAACTTTGCTTTTCTTTTAGCCTGAAAAAATTTTTGTCCATCCCTTTATTTTTAGCATTCCTGAATCTCTGTTTCACGTGTATCTATCACATGTAGCACAGAATTGGGTTCTACTTTGTGAGTCAATTTGAAAATCTCTTTAATAGTTAAATTAATCTCATTTTCATATATTGGTATGACTAAGATGTTTGGTTTCAACCCATTGTTTTTTATATTTACTGTATATACTTATTGTTATAATTTCTATGTTTCTCCATGTGGTCTGTTTCTTTGCTTTTTTTGAGGGAGCTGGAGTGGGCAGAGTATTCAATTTGGTGTTTAGGAAAGTTTGTATTTTTTCTAGTGGTTACACTTCTACTATTTTGTTTGTCACCTGAAAATGATACCCTTTTATTACTATATGATATTCAGTGAATGTGTTTCTTTTTTTTTTCTCCTTTTTCCTCCCATTTCTTTAGCTTTATTTTAAAATTTTACCAAAATGTGTAACAGTTACATACTATTCTTTCACCTTTTTTCCAACTTTATTTTAGTCTTTGATCTACCATTAAATATATATACATATTATATATATTCAGTGCTCACCATAAGTCCTTTTTCTAGTTTCCCAATTCATATCTGGTGGGCTGAAACTTCCCCGCTAGTAGATCCTAAGGATGGACTCATGAGTACTGTGTTCTCTGGGTTGTTCCATGTTTAAAATTATTTTCTATCACCTTGATTCTCTGTGTGCAGAGGTGAGAGATTTGAGTGGTTTGCTGGGATTCTTAGTTCGAGAATGCCTTATCCTGTTGTAGCACTTTTTGGCGAGGCCAGTTGGTATACATTCTGGTTCTGATCCTCTTTGGTTTCTTAGTTTTCCTTAATTTCTAACCCTTGCTCCTCCTTTACCACCAAGCCTCCAAGGGATGCCTCCGCCACCCCACCACCAGGTTCCCTGCCTCCACCCCAGAGCCCATACTTTCCCAAACCGCTGTCTCTGCTCCTGTGCACTTTTCTGTCCCTTCCTGTCAATTCTTCAGGAGCCAATGCTCTGATCCCCCAGGTCTCATCCCTGTTCTAAGTATTTCTCCAGTCCAGGTGGAGCTTTCTCCTTCTGGGAGTGATTTATATCTTTTAGGGTTCTGTTGCTAGTGGGCCCCACTGCCCTCTCCTCGCTTTTGCCCTGGCCTGAGCCCCGGCGTGGTTCTACAGCTTTGGAGGTTTATTCCTTGTTTACATTGTAAATGGAAGTTTGTCACATTCTCTGTCTCCTGATTGTGCTGTAGGCATGGGTTACCAACAGTCCAGTGGTTTTATTTGCTCCCTTTTTGAATCTGTGTGGTCTTTGGAGAATGTGAGTAGAGATTTGAATTTAGGTGGTCACCATCACCCTATGGGAACTCAAAGGGCAATGGCTAACACTTTTTTATTTCAGTAATTTTAGCCCAACAGTATTGTAAGAAATTTTAGGGCACATCTAATACAGTTTCAGGCATATAGTAAGTGATAATTAAGCATCTGATGGATAAATGCATTAGTAGATTTTATAATTCACTTTAGCAAAAGAGATTATGGAGGAACTAGTCTAATCTTTAGAATAAAATAATCATGTTTTTCTTGTCTAAATTTTATTAGTTGCTGACTCAGTGGCTTAATTGTTGCCAGTTTACCAGTGATAAAATGTGGAAAGCCCACAGCAGTTGTTTCATTTATTTGGACACAATTCTGAGAGACAAAGTGAGTTGAGGCCACATCAGGATAGAAAGCAATGTGGTAAAGATGATTTTTCCCTAATAATGCGTAAATTTAAATGAAACATTTAGGTAAAGAAAAGAAAAAGCTCTGTAATTGTATTTGCTTTGATTTTAAAAATTCACATATACTAAGTTCTCTATTCTAGCTACTTGGAAGGATGTCATGTAAGAAAAAAAAATACTTGAAAAATCCATGGAATCTTGCCAATGATCTTGATCAAGAAATGTTGGCAGACTGAAGGAAGTTTCTGATAAAGTAAATGTTGCCAAATAATTTCAACATTTATAGTAGATGGTTTTCTTAAACTTAATTGTGTAGCTCTGTGATGACAAAAATAGGGTAACTCAGACAAGATGAATGAATTAGTACCACTTTCAGGGGACAGAAAGGGCAGTGGCTCCCATCTTTCTCTAGAGCAGAACTTTCTGCGGTGATGAACCTGCTCCATATCTGTGCCATCCAGTGATAGCTACTAGCCACATGTGTCAAATGGACCAAGGAACTAAAATTTTAACTTGCCTATTTTAATGAATTTATGTAGCCACTTTTGTTATGGCTACTGTACTGGACACTGCAGGTATCCAGAGAGACATTTGTGAGCTCAGACTTGAAAGTATATCTAATTTGGGGGAGAGAAAAAGAACAAAAGAGGAATTTGGGTCGCATGAGGAAGTGGGGGTTATCTCTATCTATATAGTGTCAACAGAAAAAAAATGCACAACTTGCATTTGTTGAGAATTCTGTTTTATTCAGCAGACAGAACTGAGGACTTAAGCCTGGGATACTGCTGCCTCTCAGATCATTCTGAGGGACTTCTCTGAAGAGGCAGGGGAGAGCCAGGCTATATAGGGGTTTTTGCAACAAAGACCAGGTAGTCAGAACACCAAAGGATTACTGTTTTTTTTTAATTTTTAAAATTTATTTATTTGCTTATTTTTGGCTGTGTTTGGTCTTCATTGCTGCGTGTGGGTTTTCTCTAGTTGTGGGGAGAGGGGGCTACTCGTCGTTGCGGTGCACAGGCTTCTCATTGCGGAGCACGGGCTCTAGGCATGCGGGCTTCAGTAGTTGTGGCACACGGGCTCAGTAGCTGTGGCTCACGGACTCTAGAGCGCAGGCTCGGTAGTTGTGGTGCATGGGCTTAGCTGCTCCGTGGCACGTGGGATCTTCCCGGACCAGGGCTTGAACCTGTGTCCTCTGCATTGGCAGCGGATTCTTAACCACTGCACCACCAGGGAAGTCCAGGATTACTGTTAGTTAAAGAAAAACTGATATCTCAAGTTAAGGAATTTATCGCTTTTCTATGTATGAGAAGATGCAAGAGTCTGGGCTCCCTGAAATCATTCCTTTGATGTGCACCTCAGTTATCTGGGGCCAGTATGCTGAGTGTCCTCAGGGTGCACCGTCGGGGGTGGGTGGTTGAGGGGTGTAATCTCTGCAACACCCTTTATTTACTGATTTGGCAGGCAATATTTTTTCATTGATACTATCTATCCATCTCTCTGTCTGTCATCTATCTGAGACAGAAAGAGAATGACTACTTTTCAAGGGGAAAAAAAGCAAATGCTGTTTTCCGCTCTCAGGTGAGCCCAGAACTACCTATTGCCAAGTGTCAAGTGTCTTAAGCCATCGCACCACTATTTTATATCAGGCTAAGTTATACGTCTTTATGCTCAACTCTCTTGTTCCCTGATTATTATTTCATGTTAGTGAAGTCCATACATAGGCTATCACTTGGTAAGTTGAATATTTTGAATACTAAGCTAAGAAACACATATACACATCCAACCCATCCCCACATTTGTCCTGCTGTTAAGCCAAGAGCTATATGGAAATTTGTTAACCAAATCCATGATTTACTGGTTTGTTGGATTGCTTGAGGCTTAGGCTCTTGGATTCAGGAACCAGGCTGCCTGAGTTTCAATCCTGGACTCTATTTATTATGGTGTGACTCTTGGAGGCATACTTAAACTTTTCCATAGGTTTCACCAGGGGGTTGTTATGAAGATTAAATAAACTCATATCTGTAAAGTGTATAGAGTAGTGCCTTGCAAATTATACCAGTATTAATGACATTTTCTCACTCATCAGAACTCGTTCAAATATCTGCCACATGGTGGACATCGGAAAATCCCATCAGGTAGCTGGCCAGGTTGGTGCTGGTTTTGGAGGCTTCAAATCTGATGCTTGGCCTCCACGTTCAAGGTCTCAAGATGGTAGCACAGACTCTGTTGCTCTCAACCCCCAGGCAGAGAGAACGGAAGAAATGTAGAGGCTTTTAGTGAGATGAATTTGAAATAACTGCACATAAGAAAAATATGTTGTCTGACTTTGCCATGAGATACCTTCCAATTTAGCAATCCCAAGACAGATCTGTTTGCAAAATGTGAATAGGTACCCAGGTTAGGCTGATAGAGTACTCAATATTCTGTTGCTGAGGATCTAAGCCTATTCATGGGTTCCTATTTTTAGAGTGTGCAAGAATGAATCAGAGACCTATGATTAATTATTAATGATTGTGAAATAACACTGTTGGATGACAGAAAATAGAAAGTTTTAATAACAGCTGCTTTGAGGATTACTTTTAACAAACACATAAAAGGATTTTTGAAGTTATATCTTACCTCTTGGAACATTGCTTGTTTTGAAGTATTTTTTCCTAAATGTCTATGGTTTAGTCCTATCTTGAAAGGAAAGGACCTTGGCAATGAGAAACTCTGAATAGATTAATTATAGCTCTTTATTTATCAGCATGCAAACGAAATTCTTAAAATTTGTGAATGTCTGACAGCCTGTCAGATTAAAAGAAAACTTTTTTCATTTTCAGTTTGGCTTTCAGTGTCTATAGTAACAAGTGATATTGATCATTTAGTATGCCAAGGCTCTGTTCTCTCTGGGTTAGATTGGTGAGAAAACTCAGGGGTAGAAAAGTTAAATACTTGGCCAGAGTCATACAGGTAGTAAGGAATGGATTTGATTGTGAGCAGTTTGACTCGAAAGCCCTCACTCTAACATAGATTTATTTTCTGGTTCACATTAAAGACCCCTCATATATCACTAAGCAACGACATGGACAAACTACATCTTGTATGGATTTCATTTTTCCATGTCTTACTATAGCCATTCATTTGTTTAACAAATACTGAGCACACACTAGGCTAATAATAGGTACACTTGAGCATTTATTCCTAATGGTTTAAATGTATCATCTTATTTAATTCTTGCAGCAACCCCAGGCCATAGCTTAGAGACCTACTGGGTACCAGATGTTGCTGATATAGGCATTGAAGATAAGCGATGTTCCAGGAGACAAAATATTCTCTGTTTTCTTGGAGCTTATGGTCTAGTGGGGAGAGACTGACAATAAAAAAATAAGCAAGTGAAGTGTGAAGCTCATCTAAAGTGATCATTCTACCATCAAACTCCAAACAGGAAAGGGAGATGGAGAGTCAGGGGCATGTGTTGTTACTTCAATAAGGTGATGAGGGAAAGTCTCACCAAAGAGATAACATTTGAGCAAGGACTTGAAGGAGCTGGAAAAGCAAATGTAAAGACCATGTCTTAGTACATTTAACTTTAAGAACTTCATACCCGAGGGCATGTGCCAGATAGCTTTCTTTTACTCACCACCCCAGGATCCACTCTCCACCCTTCTATGCCCTTCTTTTTGTCATGGGAGGACAGGCTGTATGGACCACATCAAGAGGAAATTTTGCACTTTGGCTTACAGTTAGGTTCAGCTGACGGGGAGTTCTAGCATGAGATCAGGGAAAAAAGAGAGTGAGGTCAGGGTATTTATTCCCTCTATCTGTCTCCAAATGGAGCCTTGGATAATATGGGGCATCAGGGAATCATCATTAGCCCTATTTTAGGAAGTAAAAATGTGATATTGATACATTAAAAGATAAAATTGTTTGATCTAGGTATAACCGGAAAGGTGTAATTAGGTTAAGAATAAAACTCGCTTCAAGTACATAACCTTTTGCTTACTGAAATTAGCCTATGGAAGGGTATAGTTCTCTTTACAGACCGATTTAAGCACTGATTGTGTTTATTGACCCTATAGCCAAAAGCGTGCAGACGCGCGTGCGCGCGCGCGCACACACACACACACACACACACACACACACACACACACACACACACACACACACCACAGTTGCTTGAAGTTTCAAGGGGTTATCAAATTCATTGAAGCCTTTCTGCTACTGAGTTGTGGATTCCAGAATAGGACCGTTGGCTCTGTGTAAGTGAGAGAGCCGTCCTATCTTCAGGTGATTTGTTACATGCAATCTCTCAGCAGTTAACATTTAACAGTGCTTAGTTTTGTGGTTTCGGTGAAAAAGGTAAAATAAATATTCTCCACTGTATTTGGAGACTAACCGAAGCTTTAATATGCATTCCATGTCTAGTCATACAAGTAAGCCATGCACTGTCAGGAAGCATTTTCAAAATTAATGCTTTCTACAGATGGTATATCTTTATTAGGAGCTATAATATTTTGTTCAAAAGCACAAAGTGTCTAGAAATAAGATTTAAAATAACTTAAGATATTACTCTGATACACTATCCTCATAAAAAATTATGAAACAATTGAAATCATCCTCTCCTCTAGGATGACCTGAGTTCTTTGAGAGTATGGGTCCCATCTTCTTTGCCTCTGAATTCCTACAGCATAGGATCCCATCAAATGTTGATAGCTGTAAAGTATTTCTATTCAGAAAAAAATCACATTTATATCTATTGGTGATAAATTGGTATGAACAGCTCATGTTCCTATATTTAATAATATCTAGAGGAGGTCTTTATTTAGAATAAGTATAGTGAAAGAATTTGTTGAGATGGATTGAACACACACTTGTAAGAACTTTGGGTGTTTTCTATATAAGTTAACTTAGGTACATACACACCCACTCATGAACATACACACTGAAAAAAAATATGACTCCTTGCATGAAAATCTTTAACAGTGTTTGTAATTCACTAAGGTGGTGGTAATTTGTTATAGCAGCAATAGGATACAAGTACATTTACCTAAAAATAAACCATGAAAAGACTTAGCAGAGCCATTTAAAGAGTAAGACAAACATATTCACATAATTCTGCATTTGCTCTCTCACTTTTTTAAAGCTGCGTGTAGAATTGACACAGAAGAAGGAGAATAAAACAGCTTGTGGTGAATAATGTACTTGTCTCATGAGCCCACAACACTCTGACCTCTGGTTCCTTCATTGCATCGCTTTCTCTGAGTTTGATCCTCTTGCCTCACTTTTACAAGGGCCCCTGTAGTTATGTTGGATCCACCAGGATAATCCAGGATAATCTCTCCACCTCAAAATATTTAGTTTAATCACATCTGCAAAGTCTCTTTTATCACGTAAGTAACATAGTCACAAATTCCAGGAATTAGGGTGTAGGCATCTTTGGGAGGCTGTTGTTATACCTACACACTAATGCCCTTCTGTTAGGTGCTACTGATCTTTGAGCTGGGATGTAGCTATCTTGGTCCAGAGATTTAATTTCTAACCACAGAATTACAAATCCTAGTCTTTGCTTAAATATTTATTAATGAATAGGGTTTAGCTCTTTTTATTTATTCATGAGTTCATGCTTTCATTTAATCAATAAACTGAGTCTATTTATTTTGTTGAAAGTGTGCTTCTTTCCAAGAAATTCTGTAAAATGTTAGCTGATTATTTTACACAGATACAAATTGCTACAAGTTGCAGAGGCGAAATAATTGTTATTGTTACTAGAGTTATTTGCTGTTTAATGATGGGGTATTGATTTTTTCTTTTTTCATGGGAAGAGTTTAATGCTTAGAGTCTCATCTAAAAGCAGATTTCCCTATTAGGTAGTACCGTGATACTGTCCATGAAATCATCATCAAACATCGCTTCTCAGCAAGCAATTCAGGAGTATTATCGTTTCACTGCTCCATGTCCAATATTCTAAAGGTGGCAGTAGGCTTTCCCCAGGAAAGATGACGTGGCTTAGGGAAAAAAATGAAAGCATCATTCAGCACTTTTTTTCCTTCCAAATGCAGAGAAAGGACTATGCCTTTTAAGAATTATCACACTGTAGTAGCCATCTTTAAATCATAAAATGCCTATTCACCCACAATCAGCCTCGTTCTCAAAAAGAGGTTCATAGAATTTTATGACTAGAAGAAAAATAAGAGATTACTTGTTCTGTTTTTTTTGTTTGTTTGTTTGTTTGTTTTTTGGTACAAATGAGGACTCTGAGACCCAGAGAGGAAGTGACTTGCCCAAGGTTAAACAATTAATTAGAGCTACACTAGGACTAGACTCCATTTAATTCTTCTGACTTTCTGAAGAGAATTCTTTTGAGCATATTTCCATTAAGAAATATGTATTGAACATTCCTGTAAAAATATGGCTGTGAGTGTTAGCACAATGCTGCAAAAGAAGTGACTTCTTGAAGACCCCTTGTCTTGTTCTTGTTTTTCTTTCTCTGTGACTATGGCAAAATATTGTACTCTGCTAGTCTCTTAAGTTATAATGACCAATAGAAATATGGTACCGGCCTTTGCAGGCTTTGGGTAAAGTCATGAGAAGTTCAACTGAAATGTAAGTTAGTACACAGAAGAACCAAATGAGAGTTGCTGGACTTCCCTAAGACAGTCACCAGTGAAAGTTATGGAGAAAATAAGAAATAAACCTTGACGGTCAATGATATGTCATGACATAAGTGGCAACATCTTGGGGAGGCTGGAATGCATAAAGAAAAGAGTTTGGCTAGACAGGGACAGAGGATTGAAGAGATTTAGGTGAGTATACAGCTGAGTTAAGGCCAAGTCCCCCATTTTGACCTGATTCTAACTTTGAGTATCCAGTATCTCTCTTTTCTTTTAAATTGATTTTATTGAAGTATAGTTGATTTACAATGTTGTGTTAATTTCTGCTGTACAGCAAAGTGATTCAGTTCATATACATATATCTATAACTATATCTATATGCACACACATTCTTTTTTCATATTCTTTTCCATTATGGTTTATCACAGGATGGTGAATAGAGCTCCCTGTGCTATGCAGTAGGACCTTGTAGTTTATCCATTCTCTATATAATAGAGTATCCAGCACCTCTTCTTCAGTATCCTTCTCTGCGGTCACTGAAGATGTTTAAGTGGAGAAGTGACATTATTGAAGCTGTTCTTTATGATATGTAATTTGCCAAACTGTGCTGAGTGTTGTGGAGTAGAGAGTGTCCAGATGCAGGGTGACCAGTTCGGAGGTTAATGAAAGTGTCTAGCCCCAAATTATGGAAGACAGTGGGAACTTCAACCACAGAATCTATGAGACTCCTGTGGTCTGCACCCCTCCTCTCCTAAAGCAATAGCGGGACTCTTCCTCCTCTAATCAAAGGCCAATCTCTCCTGTGTTCTCGACGCCATTCTTTCCCACTTCCTCAAGAACCTTTCTTGTCATCTCTCTTCTCTATCCTCTATCCTTCCTTTCCCCCTCATTATTGGTCCCTTTCTTTCAACATTCTCAAATCTCTCTTATCTGAAAAGCAAAATTTCCTCTCATCTATAGCTCTGCCTTTTTTTCTTCACCGCTCAGGTTTTTCAAAGTTTCAAAGTTTCGGAGAAGTATTGCGGTTCACTGCTTAAGTCTGCTCAGTTATATAAAATCAAACAGGTTACACTTTGCTGTACACTTGAAACTGACACAACATTGTAAATGAACTACACTTCAATTAAAAACAAAAACAAAAATCAAACAGGTTACTTTGCATTTCCTAACTTTTTAATAAATTAACAAATAACTCCAGTCTGGGTTTTACTCCCACTTCTTGCATACAACTCTCCTTGCTAAGGTCACCAGTGCCCTTCAGAAGTCACAGTCCAGCCACACTGTTTTCTGTCCTGACTTGCCTCACCTCTGAACAAGCTTCAGCACGGTTTATGGCTCATCCTATCTGGAAGCATTTTCTTCTTTTGGTTTCTATAATACCTCATTCTCCTCATTTTCCTCATTCTTGAGTCTCAGTCCTTCTTTTCTTGTTAATCAACCTCATTTCCCCAAGCAATCACATTCTTTCTAACCACTTCTATTACCATCTGTTCAGTGACAGGTCCCTAATTTATACCTCCAGCCACGATCCTTTGTTTGAGCTCTAAGACATGCATATCCATTTGCTTAAGCAACAAATCCACTTCAATGTCTCAGAGGATCTCAAACACCTGTTCAAAACTGAACTCGTGATATTTACCTGCGTATCTCTTTTCCCAAGTATTTCAGTAAACTGGCCACCATAACCAACTTTTTCATGTTAGAAACCTGGGTAATCACAGATAGTTCTAGACACTTTTCCTCCTCTACTCGCTGGCATCCAGTCAGTCACTGAGTCAAGCTGATTCTGATTTCTAAATCTCTTAACTCTGCCCCCTTACTCCATTTCTCATGCTTAGTTTCGTCAACCTTCACCTCTCACTTGAGCCATTGCAATTGCCTCCTAATGATCTGCTCACTAAACAAGCTCTCTTCCACCTACAATTCACTTTCCACATAACAGCTGCAGTATTACTGTAAAAGCCCATGACACCCACCAGTAATTAAGCAAATTTGGAGAGGATGTGATTGGTTACTACTTCTCATCCTTCCGCCATTCTCAAACAGAGGTGGGGTAAAGTTTTTATCTTTCATTGGAGAGGCCCAAACAAGATGGCAAGGCCCACTGAACTTCAAGGCCCGCTGAATTTCAGGAACTCCTATTTTGGGAAGTGGATAAGGGACTTCCACTCCACCAGTTTTCTCCAGTCCTCTTTCCC
>NW_006775627.1:1544208-1553557 GCF_000442215.2 Lipotes vexillifer | reverse complement strand
CTTTCCCTAGATGGTATCAGCAAAACAAAAGATTTCTGACATTGCTGCTACTGTCTTAGAAATCCCTTCCAAAGCACTCAGAATCATCCCTACCAGTATTTAACCTAGAATGGGCAACTGCCACTAGATGGTGCCAAACAGGCTAGGATGCAGACCCCACCCAATTTGGAGGAATCTGGGCAGCTCTTCTGCACTCCAGTGACTGACAGCCTACTGTCCTTGTGGCCGATCCAGGTCACTTCATTAAACCTAACCATAACAAAACTCCACATATAATAGCAGTGGAAAATTCTGGACCACACTTACTCTGTTATGGAAAGGCGTTAGTGTATTTTATAAACTCGAATCAGAATGTGTCACTTCCCTTGTTAAAAATTTTCCACAGATTTTTTCCCCCCCTCTGAGGATAAATCTCTAATCACATGGGTTCTAAGCCTCGATTTTCATCTCAACTATAATACTTATGGGGAACAGGCGGTAGGCGTGAGTGTGTGATCCACCTGCCTATAAGACTATAGGGAATGGTGGGGGCCTGGGGCTTCTGAAGCTGTATTTCCTATCTAAAGGTATTCAGTGTCGATTAAAAATAAAACAGAATAAACTGTAAATATGCCAAAGGAGAGGAAAAACCTGCCCTCCTCTCTCCTCTGCCCATGCTGCAGTTTCATGAATATGTCAAGCTCCTTCCTACCTCAGAGTTTAAGAACTGACCATTCTCTCTGCCTGGAATGCTTTCCTCCTTCTTTTTACCAGATTAACAATCTCTTGTCCTATAAACATTAGCTTAAAAATCACTTCATCATGGAAGCCTATTCCTTTTGTACTCCTGACTCGAATTCGATTCCATCTCCCTGTTACAGCATACTTATCCTCTTAGAATGTTTTCAAAATTATGATTATCTAATATCTATCTTTTCCTCCCCATCTATCCACCCATCCATCTGCTGAATCATCCATTCAATAAATCTTTCCTAAGCATCTATTTTCACCAGGAATCTCCAATCTATTGTAAGCAAGCCCATGGCAGGGTTCGTAGCATTGACTGGTTGGAAAATGAATACAGAGGAAAGAGGAAAGGGGATTCAAAAAAAGCTTTTGAGTGTTAAGCCTGGAAAAATGACAAGAATACTCCCCAAGAATATAGGACAATCAGGATGGAAGCAGGTTTTAAGGCAAGAGGAATCATCCTTTTATATCAAGATTGTGTTGAGACATTCAAAGATTAGTGTCTATTATACAGAGAAGCTGGAGGACCATTTGAGAATCATCTGCAGAAGTGTGATCTATGGAGCTATGACAATAACAATCTGTAAGGCGCAGAATAGAAATAAAGAAGAAAGAACTGGCATATTTGAAGGAAATTCCAGGAAAGTTAGCTCAGGAAGAATTTTTTTCACATTTTCTATGTAATACAAGTTAACAAAGGTAGCTATTTTTTTTTTTTAAAGGAAATAGCTCAAGTAAAATAAGAAGGTTAAAGTCCCTGATGTATACCATTCCACTAGCAAAGAATGGTGTAACATTTCTAAGGTGGAAAAAAACCCAGTAAGGTTTAGTTCTTGGCTGAGCAATAATTGTTCTGTAATTGTACAAGTTGAAACCTTAATTAGACAATTAAATCTTGCTTTCCTCATCCTTACTATTATCTAAATATATATTTTGAGATGTTGGAAAAACTATCCTGTCTTTGAAACAAGCCCTGAAAATATTATTCGACAGAAACCCATCTGCACAGTGATTGAGTCACAACAAATCCAGATTCCAGGAATCTGTGAGAAAGGCTTTTGCTTGTCATGTCATCCCTGCCCGAGTACCTGGCAGGTTTCTCGGAGGCCAGATTTTCTGTGCTGCTATGCTCCATCAACCCGCATGAGGGCAGCAGAGGGGCAGAGTAGTTGCTCGCCCTGAAGAGCAAATCAGAGAAACCTGAAGCTCTAGTTTTGGGCGTGGCGTTTTCAGAAACACCCCTTCAAAAATTAAATCGCATGTTTTATCTTTTTAAACAATCGTAGTCGATCAATTTGCCTACTTTTCTCCTTTAAAAGAAAAATCGGACCTGTGTCCAGGAATAGCTAAGTACCTGTGAACACAGGCCTTTGCAAGCAGCAGTGTTTGCTCAGAATACATTTCCTAATTTTTCTTGGGTAGTTACAATTTCACAAAAGAGTTACTTAATAAATACTCAATGATACCATCCTATATCCTTAATAAAAATTATTTTGAGCACAGTCCAAGCCCTGTCTCCTGTTTGGAGACACATGGAAGCACATTTCGATGAAACACAGTTTATATAAAAGATTGGTGAAGTGCAACAGCTTTTGTCTTAGATTTGTGAACTGTCTCTGGCTGCATCCTAGGTTGTAACAGAAAGTTGTTGGATCACTTTGACTCATAACTGAAAACTAGTGAATATTGAACTATAAAGATAGAGGTTAACCTAGTCTCCCTGCCACAGGATCCCTATCTCTTGAGAATGTCTTTGTTCTCTCAGCCAGATGCCTTTTCCCCATCTCCATCCCACCTCACTTTCCAGCCATTCCATTCTTTTGCCTGACTAAATCCTCCAGACTCGTCAGGTCACAGTAGAGGTACTCTCTCCAGGCAGCCTGCCCCACTGCTTCTCACTGTTCTTGGCGATTGCGTGCCTCTCCTATCTCCTCCCATGGAGCCTTGTAAGCTCCAATGGGAACTATGTCTTTTTCCTAATTTTATCTCCAGCACCTAGCACTGAGTACTTAGTAGGGACCCAGTTTAAGAAAAGAATACTTAGAATCTTTATCAAGGAGGTGGGAATCAAGGGTAAGAGGAGCAGAGGACTCTTCACACTGTGAAGGAGAGATTAAAAGAGGATTTGCTACCTCGCATATTGTAGGGCGGGGGTGGGGAACGTAACATTTGAAGCCAAAGCAAAGCTTATGGAGAGCAGTTCTTTTCAGCAAACATTTGGAAGTCGGGTAAGATCAGATAGACCCAAGGCCCATAACTAGTCAGGTAGTTAGTCATACGACTCAATACTGATGAGAGTCAGGGGCTAAAAAGAAATAAAAGCGTGTTTGTGAAAATGCTTTGTGTAGTGCTAAGCACCGAGGAGTGAGCACTGTGTCATCTGTTTAAAAACGAAAGAAGAAGCTTAGACCTTGTAGCAATCTTAGCAAAACTCTTCCCCGTAGCTTTCTGGTTGTTAAGGTGGTTCTCTCAAGGGCATCAGTTTGTGCTAGAGGTCATTGCAATGCGATGGGGAGAGAAAGAGAGAGAGCTCTTTCTGGAGAGGACTCAGCTTGCCTTCTTAGCATCTTGTTGCTAGGCAATGGCTCTGCCGGTGAAAGCTCATCTCCCTCTTCAAATGTGGAGTGAGGTCTTGTTGAGGGAAATGCAGTTTGTATAAATTAGACCATATGCAAACAGTATTTTGCTCTAATCCTCAAAATTACTTTATCCTATAAGGAAGACAAATAATTCTTACTTAAAATCCTGTTACTTAGCAACCAGATACTATAACTCCTCTCTTCCTTTTTAATCTTATTGATTTATTTTTACCTTTCCACCCATATGCCTTTTTCCAAATTGATTTAATGAGATTCAGCAGGGCATTGTTTTGTGATAGTATTTCCCTAGACTGCTGAATTAATTTCCATTTGAAAAATTACTTTGGATCTGCAGCTTCTAGCCAGCGCCTAGCATATTGCTTTTAGCGCGTATTACACTATGATAAAATATAATGGGTTGTCAATGTGAGGGCCAGTATTTAAAGAAGTGGTTGTTTTAAGGGGAAGTGTAAACAGGTCAGTGCTATTTGTATATATCTGAAAAACCTACACATGGCTTACTAGACTCTAAAATTTCAAAAATCAATTTAGAATATATTCAATCAATATAGAAATCTTTCTCAGAACTGCAAAATATCCATCAGACTCTAAGAGCCTTTTGTATTAACCTTTCAATATTTCAAATTGTTGGTCATTTTAGAGCAAAATTTGCAATTTGCTTTTATTCTCATCTCAAAATAATGTTACAAACTTTTGGACGCTAGTGGCCAAATTAACATAGCCACATATTTATATATTTTTTAATTCTGGAAGACTTCTGAGTTGTAAATAGAGAACTTTTAACTTAAAAGCAAGGAGTTTTAAAATTCTTTTCTAACAGTTATTGTGTGAACTGCCTAGTAGATTCTTGTGTTCATTACAAACCTTTATTAAAAAAATTCCATCCTGAAGATTTCGTTATTGAACCATGTATTTTTGCCCAACGTGCAGCAAGTCAACCTGAGATGTCAAGGTTTGCAGCAGAGGGAGGGTTTATTCCCAAGACAGCCAAGCAAGGAGATGGGATAACAAGTCTCAAATCAGCCTCCTGAAAGGCAAGGGCCTTGGGATATTTATGGGAAAAAGAAGCAGGGTGGCCTTAGGCATGAGGAAAAATGATTGGAGATATGAAAAAAATGAGGTAATTGTCGTTCTGTGCAGGTGCAACTAAGGTACATGCTTCTTCATGGGAAGCATGTTCAGAAAATAGCTGTGTTAGTATGTTCTGAGGGTGGAGTTTTTGGCCCTCTGACGTCAAAAAGTCACCGATCAGACAATTGTGCATGCCCAGCTGGAGGGTCAGTGGTCCCAACCAGTCTTAACTAGTTTGAGCTCAAACTGGACTACAGCTGACTCCAAGTTCCTGAAAAACAACTTGAGCAAACATCTTAAGACTCTTGTGTCAGAGATACTCTCTATAGGGGCAGTAAAGGGGTCTTCTTACTTATTGTTTAGGCTATGTGACACTTAGAGGATATGCAAATTTTTGTATAAACAATTAAAGTGAGCTGGATCAGTGAAGGCAGGTTACAGTTTATTGCTTATTAAGCAAGTGGAAGGGAGGTGGGCCCTTCCACACCATGGTCTCTAGTCTTCCCCAGGAAGATCAGTGACTCCACTGGGACATCTGCTTCTTCTGTCACATGCCTGCGACTGCGGGGAACAGACTGTCCCTCCAGGTGGGACAGCCTCCTGGAACAGCCTGGAAGGCCACAGCGCCCCTTGTTACAGCATCGACAGATATCAACAGGGCCTTCTACTGGGGACCATCTATTGGAGGACTTGCTGAAGGAACAGGCTTTGTTTATTTGGTCCGGGACTCAGTCAACCGGATTGACCTTCAGGTGGCAGGTGATATAGTTTAATGGATGTAACTGATGACTACCCACAGTTTCAGTTTGACACCTGATTGCCATCCAACACTAATAATTCTGATTAGAAGTTGGAAAACTTGAATCCTTGAGTGAGTTTAGTAAGTTGAAAGGATTTCCTGTGCCATTTGACTTTTAAATTTCCTGAACCAGTTTAAGCAAAAAAAGGGTTTGCACATGGTGGAGCTGAACAACCCGACACCAGGGTCTGCAATGCCACCAGAATGCTTTTTCTCCCTCTCTCAATTCTGCTTCTCTCATCATGTTTCATCCTCTTTCACGTTATCCCTGTGTCTGTTTCCGTGGTTTCTGGTAGCTTCCTGGACCGTATGTTCCTAGTTTAAAAAGACATTTATCAATGTTTTTTTACTAGGAAAGGACTGAAGAAGGTAATCTTGAGTCACATACTTACTCAAAAACGAAAGCCTGTGGCCATAAAGTTAGAGAAATGCAAGAAAGTAATAACTCCAAATTTCTGAAAAGGAGGGGTGGGGTAGGGGAAGAATGATGGTGTTGTTGATGGCAAGGAGAGGAGTACTAAGCAAAGAAAACTAAAAGTAATCACGACCCCATCACTTGCCATGTACTTCAGGAAAAAGATCGCTTAGATGTACTTTGGTTTATGAAAGGCTCACCATCTCATGGGACAGCAGGTTTATAAGCTGATACCTTTAAGGCAGCAATAAAAGCTTTCACAGGGCTCTCTAGGATCTTTGAGAAGATGAACCAGCTTGCCTAGGGATATGGAACTATGAAGTAAGAGGAACTATGCTTGGTGAGCTATGGAGATGGTTGTTACCAAGAAAGCCTTTGCAGTGATACTTACGTTTACATTGAATCTTGAATAATGTGTAAGAATATGCCAGGCGGACAAAGGAAGCAGACATTTAGGCAAATGAAACAACAAAGGCAAAAAGAACATGGTATGTTTATGAAGTGTTAGCCATTCAATATGGATCAAGCCATGAGTAAATGGTGGGACTTGCTGGGAGACATCAGCAAAGAGAAGCAGGAAGAGTATCACAGAGAGCCTTTGGGGCCATGATAAGGTGTTCAGTTTATCTTGTATGTGAAAAGAAATCCTGAGAGATTTTAAGTTGAGTATAAAACATCTGGTTAGGCATTTGTATAGGTAAGTGAAAATTATTGTGGATCAATATTTAAAATGAAAGTGGAAAATACACTGGAGCCCTCATTTTAAACCTGCCTGGGGATATATGGAAGTGGACCCTACAGTTCAAACACCTTAATAACTATTAGTTTAAAGTAGTGCCTCCAATCTTTTCAAGATGCTGCATAGAAAACATTAATAGTTATACAGCAAATAGATAGCCTGAGGAGGATGTTTCTAGCCAGGGTTACAGCCCAGGAGTCCTGGCTGCTCTAGGCCCCCAACTATCAGCTGTGAGGGGTGAAGAGATAGATCCATCATTTGCTGCACACTAGTTGAGGAACTCTAGTGGAGAGATCTGCATAGAGTGGGGACATGATTTTTCTAGAGTAGTGATCGCTCGTTTTGACAGGAAGTACAAATAATGATAGAGTCGTTGATGGCAGTGAATTAAGATGGGAAGTGTTTTGGGGGGAGGGGCAAATTGGGAGATTGGGATTGACATATACACACCACTATATATAAAATAGATAACTAATAAGGACCTACTGTATAGCACAGGGAACTCTACTCAATACTCTATAATGGCCTATATGGGAAAAGAATTAAAAAAACAGTGGATATATATATATGTATAACTGATTCACTTTGCTGTACACCTGAAACTAACACAACATTGTAAATCAACTATACTCCAATAAAAATTAAAAAAAAAAAAAAAGATGGGAAATATTTAACCCCTTAAAACCTTTCAAGATGTCGCATTTGGTGTTCTTGTTTATTTTTTTAATTTAAAATTTTATTTTCTTTTATTCTACTTTAATAAACAGGAATTTTTATAAAGAAAAAGTTCTTTAGAGAAAAATGGATTGGTCTCTCTTCCTTCCCAGAGCTCATGGGTGCTCGCTGGAGTTTTCTTCTCAAGCAGAAGGGCAGCACCCTCTTCGGTCACCATAGCAGGACCTAGATGGGGGAGAGGTGGGGCCTTAGGGAAAGCGGTGGGCCAGGCTCTGACCCTGAAGTTACGTGGTGACACAGGCTGCTCTCCTTCCACCTGCAGCAGGATCCCACTTCCGCCCCCCTTGCCCAGCCCCACTGACGTGGCTGCTCCTGCTGAGGGAGGTTAGCTTGGCGCTCCGTGGTCTCTGCTAGGACCAAGGGCTACATGGTGTACTACCCTGCTACTGGTAGATGTGGAACTGGGCATCCAGTGTTGCAGTGTTAGGAGAAGCCAGTGACCTATAGGTACTTTCAGTTGGAAAAAAAATATGTGAAGTAAAATATGTGAATTATACAAATGTATTATTTTAATGGGAACTTTTTATATAATTTTATCTGTTATTTCTAGTTTAAGTATGTACCATAATTACCTCCCCGCAGTGGTTTTATTTTTCATTTTGCCATTATTTTTCAGATTTTCTAAATAGTACACCCATCTTACATATCAAACAGAGATATAGTCAGAGACATGTTCCAAACAAATAGGTCTTTGAACTAAACTCAGATATTTGCATTGAATATGCTGCTTAAAATTCATTTATTCAGTCTCTAAGGCTGTTTAGTGTGGTGGTATGGATATGAAATTTGTCAGTTTTCTTTTTTTTGTCAGTGCAGCTAGAAAAGTTCTGATGTTTATAATATTTTTACTGGCAATAGATACGCATCAGTAAGCATATTACAAAAACCGTTTGAATTTTTATTACATTTATTTGTTAGAAAGATTATAGCTCTACTGACCACAATTAACCTATGAGTCTTTCTCTGCTCTTTTTCTTTATTTAAAAAAATTTACATATATACCAATCCATTTAATTACAAGGAAAGAGAATTAAAGCCTTTATCATAGACTTATTATCATGATTTATGTCGTATTTGTGGTTGAGATACTGGGAACTCAATTAATGGAAACTTCATGTTAGTGAAATGAAAAAGTTGGAGAGAATGTTTCCACCCTTGCCAGCGGAATACCACCTAGGAATGGTATTAGGAAGTAGGGATCTTTATATAACACACCCTGATACTTAAAGTTAGACATCTGCACATGATTCCCAAGGAGAGGAGATTTCATCTGAAGATCATTAGAGTGGCAGTGCAGGTGAATTAGAAAAAAGTACAGTTATTTTAGAAGTAGCCTATAGACTGAATTGTAGGGAATGTAAAGGAAATGGCAGTAGTTAATAGCACTGTGCCTCTGATTATGATGAACCTTTAACTTGAATTTGTTTTGGAATCTGCATGCATAATGTTGCTAAGGCAAGTGTTTTACTTGTCATGGCAGAGATGAAAATGTCCTGTTAGATCATCTCCTGCCAATGCAAAAGAGACTCCTGAAGTCTGCTTATGAGGGCTTTGTCCATACTGCTATAATACTATTGGGTCAAACTTAATAGTGTTGGAAAAATATATTTTAATGTAGCAGGTAGTTATTCTGATTTGACTGTCCCATTAAAAAGCAGCAGTAGAGTCAAATATCACCATTACGATTTTCAGATAACCCAATTGCATAGGAGGTGACTCAGCAGAAGTGTCAAAACCAAAAGCAGCCTGCTGTATCTGATAAACTCTACCGCTCAGAGTGCTTCACGAATCTTTGATGTTATTAGGTTGATATGTAAATTACCTAGCCCAGCATGTTTAAAGAGTCACTATGCAGCAACAGTAAAGATCAAAAGCACTATGAGTTGTTATTCTATTGAACTTCAAAGACTAATCGAAAATCATGAAGAAAGTTAAATGAAAAGTATTTTATATTTAATACCAGGAACTCTTGAAAAATATAAAGCATAATGTCTTGGCTGAACTAGGGACACTCTAGTGGATTCTTGCTTAAAATTTCTCCCACTAGTTCTCACCGCAGCCTCTCATGACTTCTCAAAACCTATGGCGATGCAGATAAAGGATTCTCTCACTACCTACAAAGACACAAAGAGGAATTCTAACTATGCAATCACAGTATGAAGCTGAAACTTAACCTATTTGCCAAAATCTGAGAGTTTTCAATAACTGCAAGAATCATCAAAGAGATTTTAAAGTGCAGATAATATACTTTTTTTTTTTTTTTT
>NW_006775627.1:1542273-1544198 GCF_000442215.2 Lipotes vexillifer | reverse complement strand
TTGTTTTTGTTTTTGTTTTTGTTTTTGCGGTACGCGGGCCTCTCACTGTTGTGGCCTCTCCCATTGCGGAGCACCGGCTCCGGACACGCAGGCTCAGTGGCCATGGCTCATGGGCCCAGCCGCTCCGCGGCATGTGGGATCCTCCCGGACCGGGGCACGAACCTGCGTCCCCTGCATCGGCAGGCGGACTCTCAACCACCGCGCCACCAGGGAAGCCCAGATAATATACTTTTAATCTTATGCTGTTTTATTATGATTTTATCTAGTCGAAAGGAGTAGAAAAATGATATTTTTTTCTCCTTCAGGTTACCTTGTCACCTTTAACTTCCACGCACACACTTCAGAAGGTGTGAACCAACAAAAACCTAGGGCAAAACTGAACTATTATTTTGCTCTCCCCTCCACCCACAAACACACATCTACACATGGTAAAGGCAGTCGAAGGGATATTAGGCAGAAGGAGGCTGGTGGTGTATCAAACCGGCAGTAGCATGTGGCATTCTGGCAGCCATGCCCCGCTCAAGTCAAGTACTGCAGAGAGGATGCCCAGAGCCATGGTATCGGCCCTTTCTGTGGCCTGTTGTGCTCCTGGGTTCACTGCAAAGAGGATCTGAGAGCTAGTGAGTGAGAGTAGTAGAAGGTCCCACTTCAGGGCAGAGGAACCTCACTGGATTAAAAGCTGCTAGTATTTTAAGAGTGGGGCTAAGAATGTGTTTATTTTCTTGCCGTAACATTGTAGACCATAGAGAGAGAGATTGTATCAGGACAAGGTGGACAAAGTTTAATTCACTCATTTGCTGTCACTAAACGCTTTCTATCAATAAATGTTGAGAGTCTAGACAGGCATGACTTAGTGTTGAGTAATTGAAAAGAAAAATATCCACCTTGGAGATAATGAAAAATTACCTGGGAAAGAAAGATCCAGGGGGTTATAAATGTTGTCCTAAGAATTAGATTTTAGAAAAATGATTGGCATCCTTGATACAATGCCATATATATGTATCTATACACACATATACATATAGTTTATATAATAGAAGCTGAGATGATAGTTCAATATCTGGATTAAAATTCGTGTTGGAGACTGCAAAAGACAGATTGGACACTGCAGAAAATTGAATCAGTAACATGAACAACAATGAGTAGCTCTCTCAGAATATAGAGGAAAGAGGCAAAGTAATGAAAAAGACAAGGAGAACAATCATAGTTATGAAGAGCCAAAAATGTAAAATCAATCTCAAAATTATACATGTTCTGAGGGGGAGACTAGAATAATAGGATCAGAAGCACCAAAGATAATTGATGAAAAATGTCCTCGGCTGATAATGCTGGTTGAAAAAGTTCTCTATGTTCCAGGCGAAAATCAGTCCAAAGAAATGTATAGGTAGACATATCTTGGTAATTAAAAAAAATTCAGATAGAGTTATAAAATATTTCAAAAGCATTGAGGTCTTAAAAAGTAACTTCTTTGTAACAGGATAAAAATCATGATGACGTCAGATGACTCCTCTGCTATGTAGGAAGATAATAAAACCAGCAGCTTGGGCTGCACCCTGGTGGTGCAGTGGTTGAGAATCCACCTGCCAATGCAGGGGACACGGGTTTGAGCCCTGGTACAGGAAGATCCCACATGCTGCGGAGCAACTAAGCCCGTGAGCCACAACTACTGAGCCTGCACTCTAGAGCCATCGAGGCACAACCACTGAGGCCCGCGTGCCTAGAGCCCATGCTCTGCAACAAGAGGAGCCACCGCAATGAGAAGCCTACGCACTGCAACGAAGAGTAGCCCCTGCTCGCCACAACTAGAGAGAAGCCCACATGCAGTAATGAAGACCCAACGCAGCCAAAAATGGAAATAAATAAATAAATAAATCTATGTTAAAAAAAAAAGCCAGCTACTTGTACTAATTTTCTGTAAAATTTAT
>NW_006775627.1:1541923-1542263 GCF_000442215.2 Lipotes vexillifer | reverse complement strand
AGGGAAAGATATTGTAATTCAAGGATTTAATATAAAACCAATTCTTTCATGAATAAAGACCGTAAAAGTAATTTTTACATTAGCAAATTCTCATAAAATACATTACCCATATGTTTCTAAAGTAACATGAAAATATACATTAGTGAACCAAAAGGCAAATAAAAATTAAGAATTTAAAAATGAGAGTTGTCATATAAAGAGTATTTAGGGCCCTGCCCTTACTTTTTATAAACCTCAAATTTAGTAATCTCATGGAATTCAGTGTTTACGGGTGGATTTGGAGTTTGGGTTACCCTAGCTTTTCCATACTTCCCCCAGTTCTTTTTTTTTTTTTTTTTTT
>NW_006775627.1:1535016-1541754 GCF_000442215.2 Lipotes vexillifer | reverse complement strand
TCCCACCACAGGAAGCCCCCCCCCCCCCCAAGCTCTTTTTACTCCCATAATAGCATCAAGAAATCTGAAGTTCTTGCAACATTCATTGACAAGTAGTTCAGAAGAACTGCTTCAATAACACAGTTTAACCACACTGAAACCAGACTGTCTGGGTTAAGTCCAGTTGCTGAAAATTTGCTGAAAATTTGTTTCCATGAGAAAGTTACCTATCTGTGCCCTAGTTTCCTTATCTGCAAAATGGGAGTAATAATAGTACCTGTGTTATAGAGTTATAAGGATTAATCAACATACAATGTTAGCTATTATTTCAGTTTTTTTTTTTTAATATATTTGTTTATTTTTGGCTGCATTGGGTCTTCGTTGCTGCGCGTGGGCTTTCTCTAGTTGTGGCGAGCGGGGGCCACTCTTCGTTGTGCGAGGGCTTCTCATTGTGGTGTCTTCTCCTGCTGTGCAGCACGGGCTCCAGGCTCACGGGCTTCAGTAGCTGTGGCACATGGGCCTCAGCAGTTGTGGCCCGCAGGCTCTAGAGCACAGGCTCAGCAGCTGTGGCACATGGGCCCAGTTGCTCCGCAGCAATGTGGGATCCTCCCGGACTAGGGACTGAACCCGTGTCCCCTGCATTGGCAGGCAGATTCTTATCCACTGCACCACCAGGGAAGCCCCTTATTTCAGGTTTTGAAATACCATTTCCTATTATATATTTTACATGTGTAAATTGGAGAAATTAATAAAAAACATAACAATCTTCTCTGATGGAAATAGAATATAGTATACTGATTATACTGTGTAATACAGACCAGGTATAAAACATGAATCCTTCTCCGCCACTTTTTAGTACTTTGAATTTGCACAAGTTACTGAGTCTCTCTGAACGTCAATTTTTTTCATTTGTATAATGGGGTAAATAATATTTAATGTAGAGGTAGGGTGTCCAGCACATCCTGGTTTGCTCTGGATGTTTCCAGGTTCTGCACCTCAAGTTCCACTTTCTGAAAACTCCTCAGTCCAGACAAACTGGGACCAGCGGTCCCTCTATTATAGGGTTGTTAAGATCTCACAAGTGCTTAGAATATGATATTGAAACATAGATATTCAATAAATATTTTCTATTATTTATATTCTTTTTGTAATAAGTCTTCAAAATCTGGTGTGTATCTTACACTTATAGCACATAATTTATACTCACCACATTTCAAGTGCTCAATAACCACAGATGGCCTGTGGCTACCATGTTGGACAACACAGCTTTACACTAATGCTAGAAGAAGTTGAAGAAGATACGTACCTCCCCCGAATTGGTTCTTTTCTATCTACCCAGAAGACGGTGATAGTTTTTCCTCTAACTTATTTCACATACTCAAAATTTCCAAATCAATGATTTCTTTTGTGAAGTCACATATTGCAGTTAAATGATGAAGTAAAAGGATGTCAGTTTATCTCATATTTGGGATTATCCACCACATTGATAAATAACTTGGTATATATGTAAGGTTTTATTCAACCACTTTCTGAGAGTAACCAGGCCAAAATGCATTGGGCTAGGAAAGCCTGTGGCTTATTCCATTTTATTGCTCACTTATTTCTATGTGGTTTAAACTTAGCCAATATTTACAAATTATTCTCGACTGGAGAGCAGCTTTAATATTTGATCATTCTTTTTTGTCTGAAAATAATTTTTTGCCCAATAAATTGTTAACGACAACAAGAAATACAGAACCGTGGTAGCTAAAGTTTAATGCTTCCAAATTTTTATATCAATGTCTACACCCCAGACGACTATGAGTAAATCATAAGAGATATTTGTTTTGTAGTCCTAATGGGTATCAGAAACTTGTCAAGCTTTTCTCAGTCACTGCTAAATTTTAGATATTCTGCCTTAGACTTATGGACCCTATATAGATTATATAGTCAATAATATTATAATTAAACAGTGAAATGAAGCCAATTAGATTTTAGCTTCCTCTACTACTGAGTCCCAGTTAGAAAATGAAAATAAGATAGGAATAGCCTTTAAAAAAATTTCTTAACATCCTATAGCCTCTAATTATACCCACCGAATTAAACTAGGAGAAGTGGCTCAAACTAGACTCAGCCTTTTCTAAATATTTCGGAACTTGTTCAGTGAAAACCAATCCAAAATCTGTTCTCTGGTTATTTTAGAAAAAAGCTAGGAGGTAGATGTTGAGACCATCTGGCCTGGGGTGGCAAGTTCCAGCTCAGATGCCAACCCTAATTGATTATTAGTGGCTGTATGTAAGGCTGTGCTAAGAACTGTGAGGTCTGATACAGCTCTCTGTAAAAGATGACTAAAGTGGGAGGACATATGGGCATTCTTACCTCTCATTAACAGCAATCCTCACAGAAAGGGAGCTCCTTGCCCAGTAGGGGAAAGGTGAGAGAGGTGCAATCATTATCTCAGCAGACTGTCTGGAGCTACAGACAGTATTGTGTGAAAAACTGGGTCAGCCGGATACTAAGCTTAAAGGAGAATTTTACTGTTCGAATTCTGCAAAAAGAGGTAGAATCCTGGTGCAAACGCTCACAGGGACCATTCTTAGGGAAGCAGCTTGCCTGAGCAGATTATAAGTGCCAGCATGTTTGTTTAGTGGTCACCAGTGGGCATTAGCAGGACATGGAAGGATGATGCCAAAGAAGATCAAATTTAAAAAGTGGAAATCTCTTAAAATACATATGGAAAAGACAAAGTAAATATTCTAAAATCAATTTTACCAGCCTTTTACTGGAGAGTAGTTTATATCTGGATCTTCTTATGAAGAAATATATTTTTGATGTGCAATAATAGAATGTAAGGACTAGAAGTAATTTTGCTAAATACAACCTCATCATTTAACAAATACATAAATGGTCCAAGGAAGACAGGTGAACTCCAAGGTCCAAGAGTTTATGTGTATCAGAACTGTGTCCAGAATAAGGTCTCCTGGTTCAAATGGGGTATTTCATTTAAGTAAGGGATCAGGATCTAAGCATCAGAGGCCTGCTAGGACCCCTTAAATATTATTCATTTCATTTTACTTCCCATGGATAGAAGTTTCCTAAAATTGTTTTCAACAGGTAGCTTTTTATTGTCTTTAAAGAGCCCTAGGATATTTCATTATTTCTAGCACCTCAATATAAAAGGCAAGTAATTTTTTAAATCTCTTACCCATCTCCCACTTCACTCCTTTCCTTGAACCACTTTTTTTAGCAAAGATAACCTAGTAATATCTTTCATCTATTACCTCATCTTTGGCCCAGTCGCTCTGCGGCATGTGGGTTCTTCCCGGACCAGGGCACGAACCCGCGTTCCCTGCATCGGCAGGCAGACTCTCAACCACTGTGCCACCAGGGAAGCCCTATTACCTCATCTTTTTAAACATATAAATGGTTTCAATAGAGTCATATTTTAGGTAAGGAAAATCCGTAACTAGTAAAAATTGTCTGTTTGTAACATATAATTTAGACCTCTCTTTATTCTATTGCACTTAACATCTAGTAACTGGATGACTCAGTGGGGGAGAAAATAAACATTAATTATAATTATATGTAAAATTCAGTTTGGGGAGTGCTATAAAATATCTTGCTTTTAGCCAAAAGATAATATGTTTATTTATTCGCTAAACATTTTGTATTAGGTACTGGGTACAGTGGAAAGTTGAACACAAAATGTCCATAATATACTCATATTTTGAGGGTGGGAATGCACAAATAAAACTTAAAAATGGTATAGTTTATATAAATAATGTAGATAAAATGCTACTGGAGTGCAGAAAATATCGTCCAGGAAGACCTCATGGATAGATGACATTTGAAGCTTCTGAGGACTTCCAAGGTAGACAAGACACTGCAGTGAAAGGGCATAAGCAAAAGCAAGGAGATGTAATGCTATGTGCCACTTTTAAGGAACAGTGAATAGCCCACAATGACTAAAGTACAGGAGGTATAGGATGAAGTGACAGAAGATGATTCTAGAGAAGTGTATTGTATACTAGAAATATATTCTTAAGACATGGACAGTCATCAGAATTTTTTAAATAGGGAAGTGGTGTAATAAGATCTGTATTTACAAAGAGTACTTGTGGCAGCATGGAGCGTAGATCACAAAGGAGAGACAGACTGCAGGCTGCAGGACATGAAGCGGAGAGATTTAAGGAGCAAGGCATTACTCAGGGGAGGGGCCCCATGGTCTCTCATATAAGCTTCACTCTTTCTTGTTCTCTTTCTACTGATGCACTTTACTTATACATCATCCCGATTCCTTAAGGCAGCTTACGAGGTTTGTCATGATCTGGCCCCTGCCTGCCTTTCATGGCTTGATCCACCCTGCTCTTCCAATTCCTCACGGAACTCCAGCATGCCGTGCATCCTTCCACTCTACTCATGTTACAAACTCCTGATCTCAGAGCTTTCACATGTCTAGTGTCTCCTGCCTAAACTGTTCACTCTCTCCCTTTGCTCGGCCAACTATTTTTTATTTTGCAGCTTTGAGTTATTTCCTTGAAAGATTCCTCTCCTATAGTTCTTTCCCTCAAAACACACAGGCATGTGTGCACAAACATACACACCTACAGTCCTTTTACGTTCCTCCTGTCCTCTGCTTTGCGGCGAGGTCATATAAAAGGAAAGCCTAGACTAGACTTTGAAAATAATTATTTGTGCACTTGTTTGCTTATTGTCAGTCTCCTTCACCAGAAAAGGTTTTAGACTGTGCTTATGTTTTTTCACTGCTTTATGTGCTCAGTAAATGTTTTTGAATAATTGAACATGGTTATTCGTCTATGGGCTACATAACATTATTGCCCAGCGCCAACTAGCTGTAGTCTTTGTATCTGTTAGACAGAGAAAGAGGGAGAGAGAAGAGAAAGGTTCTGATTGATTTAGTTATCCTTGCATCAGGTTTACTTACCTGACGATGGAGTGGCAAGGTTATTGGGTGTGTGATGCTCACTCAGCAGGAGCTGTGGGCATTGGCAGATTTTGTGATACTGGGCATGACATGGCAGATACCCCAAAGTATATTTAACATGTTAGTAACCAGATAAGAGGAGGTGAGAAATTTATATATAGATATACAGAGGACATTTAAGAACAAAAAGCAAACTATACAGATGGAGAATGACTGTCCAGGCAAAAATATAGGCTAAAAATTATTTGGATTCTATTTAATGAATAGCTGTAAATCGATAGGGTAATGCTGTCATTTGAAATATGTTAATAGGAGGATTTTATGTACCG
Organism: Lipotes vexillifer; assembly: GCF_000442215.2. Taxonomy (NCBI): domain Eukaryota; kingdom Metazoa; phylum Chordata; class Mammalia; order Artiodactyla; family Lipotidae; genus Lipotes; species Lipotes vexillifer. The sequence continues at coordinate 1,536,522 of NW_006775627.1, read as the reverse complement.
ACCTTCCATACTGGTCATTTACCATAATGCATCTATTCTAGGCTTCTCTCCTTTACCTACAAATGGTAGAAGAGAGAAAGACTAGTAGAGGCAAATAATAGAAATTAATACTGTGAAAACTGGACTTATTAGAATAACTCAGAGAGAAGAATACTGAGGAAAGATATCCTATCCCTTTTTGATTTAAAAAAGTTATTATGCACGTAATATCAATGCAACTGTTTTAATTATTACTAACAAACAAGAGCAAATAACTTGAAATCATTACAATTATTAACAAGATCATAAGCATGTGGATAAGGACCCTATTATGTGTTCATCGTTATTGCCTCGATGCCTAACATAGGTTTTGGCAAATAGGGAATGCTGAATTAATGTAAGTTGAGTGAATGAATGAAGGTGTTAGTTATATAGCGCTCATATGCATATACTTCTATGGAAATAATACCAAACAGAATAGCTAATATTTGAATATTTATAATATAAGGAACTGTCCTAGGATGTTTATACAGATAAACAAATGAATATTCATAAAACTTATTTAAAATGTAGGTTTTAGAATTTTTCAGGTATGGTGAGGCCACCAGATCAGGAGAAAAGACAGCTTGTTACCCACAGTTCCCAAGAGGAGGGGGCTCACCACACCACTCGGCGCCATGTGGGACAGCACCAGCGTCAGTCAAGGGGCAAAACAGGCGATGGGAGCCCATGGACAACAGCCTTTATTGTGGTTTTCACCGGAAGGAATGGAGAAGGCGGGTAAACAAACTGAGTAGGTTTAGGATCAGATAGTTTGAATAATTTCAGCAAGCTCTGGGCTACAGGGGTGGTTCCTAGTTGTTCAGTGACTGATTCTTCAGTGATTTTGGGCAAACAGTGTCCCTGACTCTGGGAGCCTGATAAGAAGCTGGGTGGAGGTATGGACTCTGGGTGGGTGGGTTTGCATATCAGAGTTGTGCTCACAGGCAAGTTGCTTGCTATCTTTAGGAATTACCTAACCCTGGGAGACTTGGTCCCTCTCTGGGTCGACAAGGTCCCAAGATGTTGAAGCATCATAAAATAACAGGAAAAAAAAAGCCCATGATTAAATCACAACCTCCTAAGGTAAAAATTATTATGCAAAATTTCAGATGAGCATGGAGGCATGGAGAGGTTAAGTAACTTTCCCGAGGGAACATAACTAGTAAATGATCAAGCTGGATTCAAACCAGATAGTATGGTTTCAGAGACTCAGTTCTTTAGTATCATACTGTACTTCCCATGTACATAGTGAGCAATTATCAAATAAGACAAAAAAAAAACTATAATAAAAGTACACACAGAACCAAACCACCAAGAGCTGAGCTAATGAAACCATGAGTATAAATGTGTTTAATTCAGTGATTAAAAATTTGGTGAGAGGTGGATGTATCATTACATCAGGGAGAACTTTAACTTTCTTTTTTCTCTTTTAAGAAAGACTTCATAAATGATGGGTTTCAGCTTGATTTTTTTTTTTTTTTTTTT
>NW_006775627.1:1514743-1534901 GCF_000442215.2 Lipotes vexillifer | reverse complement strand
GGTACGCAGGTCTCTCACTGTGGGCTCTCCCATTGCGGAGCACAGGCTCCGGACGCACAGGCTCAGCGGCCATGGCTCACGGGCCCAGCTGCTCCGCAGCATGTGGGATCTTCCTGGACCGGGGCACGAACCCGTGTCCCCTGCATCGGCAGGCAGACTCTCAACCACTGTGCCACCAGGGAAGGGAAGCCCCTCTGGTTGTTTTTAAAATGAGAAGTAAGAGGGACACAATAAAGGCTATATTTCTATCTTCTGTATTACTTCCTCCATTGAATTGTGATTTTTTTGTTTTTACATGAGTTTCTATGTTAGATTTTGTATTGGCTGTGTATGGCAGAGACTTATTTACCTTAGCATTGGGTTGACCAAAAGGTTCGTTTGAGTTTTTCTATAAGATGCTATGGAAAAACCTGAACAAACTTTTGGCCAACCCAATATCTTCCCAATACCTGCCATATAATAGCATTGTACCAGAATGTGTTAAATATGGAAACTCTGGTGGTAGAGTAGTTACATGGATAGGTAGATGACGACATAATGATAGATACACACAAGACAGATAGATACAAAGTGTAGGATTTTTGACGACAATGGCCTTAACCTGGGTTGCTCTGAACTCCATGTTCTAAACTCAAATTTCTTCCTTATATAGTAGCTCAGAAAGTAATATCTGCATGAAATAGACACGTTAGAGAGGCTGAGACTAGCTCCTGGCTGCACTTCGGTTATTCAGTAACCCAACATACGCCCCAGATCATTGTTCTAGTGATCTTTATTCATTAGTTATACAACTGGGAGCTAAAGGTTAGAGTGGCCCAGCTGTGCTGAGGCCAGGCTCAAAGAACTCAGAGAGATCATGATGGGAGACAGTTAAATATTTAAAGGTAATAAGAGGAAAAAGGATTAGGATTGCAATAAAATGCCATTAAACTTAAAAAAAAAATCAAATCAGCAAATTTCTCTGTAGGGTTGGTGGTTCATTTTACATCCCTTTATCTGTAGGATGAGATTTGTTGCTCATGGGAGCACACTTCATCAAGCAAACTAGAGTTAATTGCATCTAGCCATTTTAGATTGTGAAATGAATGCACATTGAATATTAGACTGTTCATATCACAGTCTTCTGCAGAAAGTGGAAAGCAAAAGGGCATATTCCCACATGTTTGTTTAAATTTTAATTGTAGTTTGAAAAAACCCAGAAGCTTGTAGCCAAGATTTGCAGATATGAGAATGTAGGTTGTCATAGTAGTACACAAAAACTATCTCTGGGACTGTATGGCAGTGTTTATGAAAAATGATTTGTATAACTTTTTCCCTATTGCTTAGCAAGTCAATAAAATATTTCAGAGAATTATTATGCTAGATTAAATGGATTAATCCTGTTCATCATATTCTATGGATTATTTCTTTTTGGTGCTTGCTTTGGTCCAGGTGGTTTTAAAAGCAGATTTCATGAATAATTGCTAGAGCTATTAATTTACAATGTAGGCTTTGGACTCATTTCCCTTATATTACTCTGTGGGAGCCTACAGCTTCCAGCTTCCTGCTTTATATTAAGCCAACCCAATTTGATTGATCATCATTTTTCTTTTATAAATATCTATGGGGAAAGAAGAGAACAAAATCAAAGAAGTTTGTTTCTTTTTGTGATCTATGTTAGACCAGACTAGACATCGCCTATTGTTTTTATTATTTATTAGCTTTTAATACTTCTTTGCTTGCTTCTATTTATTAGCAGTGGCTGGAAGGTGTGAATTTGCCTGAGTCCCTGTTTACTGGAAAAATCTTTTTTAGCAGGTAGCTAGACAAAGTTGCACTGTTATTTATTATTTGTGTAAATTATTTGAACTTTCATTCTTCTCTACAAAGAGAATTTCATTAAGAAGCAGGGCATAATAAATTGACTAGCTAAAAGTATTTTAGAGGGATATTTCAAAAACTTTTCTAATTTATACTAGTATTTCAATTCAAAAACAATTTATTGAGCACCTACTATGTGACAACCATGTGCCAAGCTAAGATTACTAGTAAGCATAAAATATAAGCTTATAAGATCTTCCAAGGAAAGATCGACTAAGTCATTAATTTTACTTTTAGTTATTGAATTTTATAAATGTGAAATATGAGCTCAGTAAAAACTAATGACTATAAAAGTCTGAAAATTTCACTTGAGCCACATTCCTAGATCTTGCATTTGAATGTTTATATTTACCTAATCCTCTTGTTTCTGGAAAATAATAGAACTATCACATAAGGAAAAGCTTTATAAAATTAAACTTCATCATTTCTAGAGTCTTTATTCTGATCATGCCATCTGACCTGATAAGCTTTTCATTGTCCTTGAATGTGGACTTACTTTAAGGTAAAGAGAAAGTATTACTGAGCTGTATGCTAAGGCCAGATTTTAAAGAAGAAGATCAACCTTTTGTTGATCAAAGTCATGAAAAGCTGGCTTTGAGCAATAAAAATACAATCTTGATGTAAAGTTTTATAGCCTCTCACTTTTAAGAACAATACAGCAAACTTTCAAAAAGTCCTTCCTAACTCTACACTAAGTCCATTATAACCATTAACATGTTTACTATTCACAACAGCCCTGGGAGGTGTGGCACAGTTTAGGGGTTATGAGCACACCCTCTAGAGCTAGTTGGTCTGAAAGTGAATCTACCAGGATATTCCAGTAATATCCCGTATACAACATTTCCTAAATGGATCTTACTGCTTTCTCCCACCAACATGCCCCCTTACCTGTATTTCCTATCTTAAACATCAGTACTGCCATCTTTATCCAGCCACCAACTCTGAAATCTGAAACTCTTGTTCAAGCCTCCATTTCTTTATCTCCCAATTTCTAATACTATTTATTCACAATTAATCCTTCCCTCTCTTTCAACACCCCCCCACTCCCCACCCTTCCATCGCATTCATTGCAGTTCACAGCATTTTTATACTGGACTTTCCACTAACCTCTTCCCTTGTCTCCAGTCCTGTCCTGCTCCAATCTGTGACCACAGAACCATCCCTGAAATCTTGTTATGTCAGATACAGCTCAAAATGATTTGATTTCCCCTTTGCTTTTGGTTCATTTATAAAAAAACTGTAGGTGAGTACCTCTGTATACCAGAAATTGTCAAGCGCTGGGCCATTCACACATCCATAGTTACTATGATACACATGTGACAAAATTACAACAACATAATGTGATAAGTGCAATCAAAGGTATGATGATACACAGAGGCAGCAGACTGCTTGTCTTTGAAGACATTACACTGTGGGAGGATTTTGAGCTGAGTCTTTAAAGGTCAGATGGGGTTCGCCAAGAAGATGTGGTCAGAGGACTCTTTCAAGTATATCCCAGGCAAGTGCACTAGGATATGCAGATAAAATTTAGACTCCCTTCATACCATTCCAAATCCTTGCCTTTAATTATCTCCCATTGTATTTAACAAGTAGTCTCCCATGTAGAGAGAATGAACCAAGTTTTCCCAGATGTGCTATATTTTCCAGTTTTCAATGCTCTTTTCCTGTACCATGAACCACCAAGCTAACTACTACTCAACCAGTAGTATTTCTAAACTCACTAATTTTTCTAACTACTTCCTCTCCCACTAGGCCCTGCTCCCAGGATAAATTGTTTTTGTCTCCTCTCTGTGTGTTGATTTTTGTTCTTATTATCTTAAATATGCTACTCACATCCAGGTGTGGGACCCAGATGCAACCAGGTCTTCTAGATGAGCCTTCAACAGCTGTGCTTGTACAACCTGTCTCTGTCCATTCAGAAATGGGGTGTTTTGAACTGTGAGAGGAAGAGGCAGCCAACTCAAAGGGAGATCTACAAATTTCTCCTGAGGAGGTTACTAGGATGGCCCAGTTTCTCTACTTTCTGAAACTTGCTTGTTCAGCACTTTTGAATTTTATAAGCTACTCCATCATGTTTCCAATCAATTTCCCTTTTTTGCTTAAGCTCTCTGCATTTGATTGCCATTATTGACAACCAAAAAACCCCAAAAAACAAAACAAAACAAACAAAAAAACCCGAAAGAAAACAAAAGTAAAAACAAACAAAAACCACTTAATTTTGAAACTTGAAATATACTACCTAAAATCATTAATTTTCTTGTGTGGATCACTCATTCACCTATGAATTCACTGAAGCCAGTGATATGACGTATAACGGGCCCTCAATAAATGCTGAGTGAACTGGAATGGCCTATTTTGGGCTCAACTCCATTAATCTAGAGACACATTTTTAAAAATTAAGAACCAAAATCATCAGCGCATTAAAATGTATCTATTACTTGAAACTACAGAGTGGTCAATGGATGCTGTATTAGTACCTCAGAAGCTCCTGCTCTTTGCTAATATTTTTTCTGAGACGGCTTCGGACTGACTGCGTGGTGAAGGCAAAGGAGAGCTTGTGTTACTGTGGATACAAACACTGCCAAGTCAGGGTGGAGGGATTAGGCTCTGGAGAAAGGATTAGAGAAAGATAATTTACCTGGGACTAAAGTGGAAAACAAAAAACCGAAAAAAACCAACAGCCTAAAAGTGAAAAATGGTGACAGAATATTTTTGGTAGATAGTAAACTTTTGGCCATTTTTTGAAATAGTTTATGTGATATTGACTGTTCTTAAACTACCATGTTATTTTTACTGTTTGGTGTGATGTTTATTGAGCTGTAAAAGGATTCTGAAATGTTGTATGTCATTTTAACCATATATATTTGCATTAAATCTATCTTTATTTTAGCTCCAATCCAGTCTTATATATACCTTCTTACTCCACCTCTCTCACAGCCGTTATCCCAGTGAATCAAGAGCTATGTTACTTCTCTAATTTTTGATAAAGTTTAATTTAAAATTTTGCCAATTTAATTTACATTAAAATTAATATGTTTAATGAGGAAAGTTACTCTTTTGGGTTTTATTATTTCAGGTGTTACTTCCTTAGATAATGTGAGCCATGTCACTGTTAGAGTTATTTAACATTCCTGGGGAACCAAATTTAATTTCCAGTGTCTGTGTATAGATATGAAGGAGTAGATGTGAGGGGAGGAGGGGCTCATACTTACAGTGAGCTCAGAGAAACATTAAGGTTATATATAATAACATTTTTGTGATTAATATACAGTTTTTTTGTGCACAAATCTAGTCAGTACTTCAACTGCATTCTCCTATTTATGAAAAAAATGGAAAACACTTTTTAAATTAGTATAGCTCTTAGCCTAATGCCTTAGATTCTTTAAGTAAGTACACATTTGAAACAGAATTGATGATGTAGTCATGGGAATTTTTAAGAAACATAAATCATTTAAAGGTATGTCATTCTCCATATCAGTGAAACTGCCATTTGCGAGAAATATCCTTTATTTGCCAAAAGGAGTTAGGAAAACATATATTTGAAATACTGTTATTTTATCTTTTTTGGAAACCAGTTGACACTCTTCATGTGACCAGAAAAAAAAAAAGAAAGAAAGATTTGACAGCATTTCCTGTAAGCCTCTCAGAGAAGGAGGACATCACTCCAGTAACATTTGAATTAGCATGCATGTATGCATTTATACTAATATAGCTGAGTATACACTTGAAATGTTAATTCTATTCCCCCCGATTCACACAGAACTAGAGACTGTATCTGTTTGCCATGGCAACACTATCCTGATGAAATGCTTTGGGTTCCTTATTGAAATGAGTCATGCTCTGGTAGTGACAACACGACTCTGTTTCCAGAGCACTGCAGCAACTGATTCTTGTGTGAGGAAAAGAGGGAATGTTTCATGTTTCATGAGTGTGTGGGCTGTAAACAGAACAAAGGGTTTATCTGTAATTCAGACTTAAAATAAATTGCAGAGTTAGCGACAGCATTCTCACCAAGGGCCTTGTTCCAGAAAAGCTTCAGATGAAAAATTTGTTTGAAATTTTCCTAAAGAAGAATCCAAGCATAACACGGAATTGCACATTTTCTAATATCTTTCACTAATGACTTAGTCTTTTTTTCATACTGGTAGACTTAATCCTGCCACTCATACAATAATAAGATTGTAAAAATGTCCTAAGGATGTTACAGAGTGTTAAGTGCCTGAACCCAGGGAATAGTAAAACAACTTTCCATCCAGGATACTAACAGTGACACTTCTTTTAGAAGACATGCTGTCAACCCAAGAATGTTATTGCTATAAGTGGGATTCAGAGCTTTATTATCCAGCTTTCTTGCTTAGTGATAATAAAACCCAACAAAAGATAAAATTTCTATGTTAACATCTGATAACAGCTCTATGACATAATACTGTATGTTTCTGTGTATAAATATAAATTGTGAAGTCCTTGTGCATAATTAGTATAAAGAGCTTGTCATCCTTAAAAAGCATTGTCAAATGCAATAGTGAAAAGCACTACTACAGATGTGTCTCTAATATATGACCAACAGACTATTCTACATTGAATACACTTGTAATTGTTCTTATGATGCCATTTGTGGATGATTTTTGGTAGGCCCGTTTCTGATTCTGGGCCTACTTCTTTGCTGCATGAACCATATGATCTCTTACCTCATAATAAATGTGTAATCAGATCAATGCTTGTGTGTGTGATATGTGAAGTAATGTTTTATTTTAGAGCAGTGACAAATTTTTGATCTCAGGACTCCTTTATATTAAAAATTATTGAGAACTCCAATGAGCTTTTTTTATGTGAGTTATATGTATTGCTATTTACTGTATTAGAAATTAAAATTAAGCAATTAAAAATATGTATTAATTTATTTTAAAATTACAATAAAATTATTACTGGTAACAACATATTTGTGTGTGTGAAAAACAACTCTATTTTTCAAAACAAAAGACATTTAGTGAGAAGACTGACACTTTTAAACTTATGCAAATCTCTTTAATGCCTGATTTAATAGAAGATAGCTAGATTCCTATATCTGCTTCTGCATTCAATCTATGGAAAAACATTGTTCTGGATGAAGTGTATGTACAGAATGTGGCCTCACATAGATATGTAATTGGAAAAGAAAGAGGAATGTTAATAGCTTTTCAAATATATTCAGATATGTTGTGGATATTGTTATTTGATACTACACTAAAACTCAACAAGTGGATATTTCTTAAAAATTAGTTGCAATGTGCAATCTAAAATCAAATCAATAACATTGGATACTCTGTGACATTTAAAATCTGTTGCTCTATCTTGCACTTTGAATGGATATCAACTCCTATGTGTTTTTTTTTTTACCATAATATATTGGTCAATTGGAAAATAATGCTTCACTGAGTTATGCTGATCTTCCCAATGTCAACACATTTCATTCTATAGTACAAAAAAATACATTTGTTAATATCATCACTGAACTCATCAGAAAAGTTTTTAAGTATTGGGAAGCTGTCAGATTTGCTGCAGCAGATACAAGTTTTCCAAATTTTTATTTTTGCTTGAAAGTTCAAATTTTATCACTGGCAAAATAGTGTCAGCCTTGAAGTGACAGGCTTATTTCGATCGTTTCCAAGAAAGTGCCTGTCAGGTACCCAAGTCCGAATAACCATAGCTTTGTCTGTCAGTTGTTCTTTCAAGTAAAAATGCTGTTCCATGAAAAATGCAGCTAGTTTATCTCCAAACTCAACCACCTATTGCTTTTCCTTAAAATGGCAGATATAAAGCAGAATGATTTTTGGTGTGTGTAGTCCCATTTTGTAACACAAAACTCAAAATACATGTACACAGTGGTCATAGTTTTATAAAATCAATACTTTTTACTGCTTCATCTAGCACACTTTTTAAGTAAAATTGGATTTAAAAAAAATCTAATGCCTACTCATACTGTTTCTTGTCATTGCCTTGACTCAGACTAAGACATCTCCAGTTTTATCTAGCAATGTTTTTGCACCATCAATGCAAATGTCAACATAGTGAAAAAGGCACATATCATCTTGTTAATACATTGATATTAACAATTGGTATTATTATGAAAATAGTAGACGCCCTGCAGAGATGGTGCATGCTACTGTCTAAACCCTGGCTCCACCACTCGATAACCATGTTCTCTTTACCTATTGGCCGTAAGAAACCACCTAAAAAATTAGTGGCTTAAAACAACAATTTATTATTCCCTTTCATAATTCTGTGAATTAGTTAACTTCAGAAGGTGGCTTTTACTTAAGGTTTCTAATGCAGTTGAGGTCAATGGCTAGGGCAGAGCCATCTAAAGACTTCCACCCTGTATTAATCAGGGTTCTCCAGAGAAATCACGTATAGTTAATATATGAGAGATTTATTATAGGAATTGGCTCCCATGGTTATGGAGGCTGAGAAGTCCCATGATCTGACATCTGCAAATAGGAGAACCAGAAAAATCAGTGTTGTAATTCAGTCAAAGTCTGTGAAAATCGGAGGGGGCAGGGGTGTGTGGGGTGTGTGTGGGATGATGGTGTAAGTCCCGGTCTTAGCCCAAAAGACCGAGAACCAGAAGCACCAAAGTCTGAGGGCAGGAGAAGATGCATGTCTCAGCTCAAGCAGAGAGAGCGAATTCACCTTTCCTTCAGCTTTTTGCTCTGTTCAAGCCCTGAATGGATTGCACGTTGCCCACCCGAATGAGTGAGGGGATCTTCATTACTCAGTCTACTGATTCAAATGCTAATCTCTTCCAGATACACTCTCCCAGACAGATTGAGAAATAATGTTTTACCAGCTATTTGGTCACCCTCAGCCCAATCAAGTTGACACATAAAATTAACCATCATACTCCCTCACATGTCTGCCCTGTGGTAATAGGGCTGGAACAGCTGAGGGATGATTGAGCATCCCACTCTCAAAAGTGGCCTTTCCACTTGGCTAGCTCAGGCTTCTTCACAGCATGATGGTCTGGGGTTAGTTGGTGTTCTCACATGTAACTGGTTTCTCCCAGAGAGAGTTTTCTCAGAGACAGGAATGAGAGCCCTGGTTCAGAAATTGGCAGTGTCATTTCTACTGAAATCGATTGGTCAAAGCAGTCACAGAAACCATCCAGACTCAAGGGTGGGGAACATAGACCCACACTTCTCTATGGGAAAAGTGAAAGTAACTTGTCACCATCTTTAATTTGCTTCAAACAGTGTGATCTTAGAGAAGTCACTTTCTTAGGCTTCTCCAAATCTCCTTTTCCTCGTCTGTAAAATGGAAATCACAATAGATCCTATCTTACATCTTCTCCATGAGTATTAAATGACCCAATTATACAACCCTTAACATGGTGCCTCCGAAACAGTAGACCTCACTCAATGTTAGACAGTATAATCGTTTTTACTGTTATTTTATACTGTTACTTCACAGTAGGCAAAAATTAGCCAATATTCGCTATGGTTTCAATTCAGCTTATCCTTTTAGAATTTCACCAATTGAGCTTCTTGGAAATAACCTTTTTCTTTCTTTGCTTATCATATTCACATCAGCTTTCTATAGGAGTTTTTCCAGTGGAGATAGAGAGTGCTGCACTGTGTCAGAGAATAGGCTTCATTCCAGCTGCATTTCACTGTTGATGAGCTTGCAAGTGGGTTGCCATCCAAAAACTGCTCAAAGAGCTGGACGTGATGCCCAGGTCAGGTCTCAAATCATAAACTCTGTTATATATTGGTAGACCTTGTGTATGATGCCTCTTGCTCTCCTGGGACAACACTTCCAAGGATGCCCTTGTTATTATATTTTTTAATCCTAAATTTTACTTTACTCGTTAGTATGCCATTTCACCATGTGATGCTAACAGCCACAGCTCAGCAGCCACTTTCTGCTTTTTAACTTTTACTACAGAACTCCAAAATGAAATGTGAAAAAAATCCTTGCACCACATGCGAATGACAAGTCAGAAGTGATAAAATGGTTTTCCCAAACTGACAAAACATAGGAAATAACCCATTTAAACTTTCTCTGCTAGATAAGTCACTTTTATTACTTTAGTTGTAAATTTGAGTACTTCATCTCTAAATACAGTAAGTTTGTAACTTTTCTTTCATTAAGAGACAAAGGAGGGGTATACATTTACAAAATTTATAATTCATAATCAATTAAGAACCTGTGTTGAAGAAAAGTGTATTGCCACCTTTATAAAAATGTGCTTCAATGTATCTTCACCAACCTTGGTCTAAATGGTAGAGATGAGTGAGGTTTAACAAGCACCATCCTCTCCAGGTCTCATTCAATACTTACTTCTGAGGCTAAAATGTTTGACTTTTTGCCAGCTGGCAAGGAAGCACCCCAGCCTCTACTGCAAGATTTTCTCTCCCGGAGTAGAATTTTAATGAGAGTGTCATTTGTATGTATTAGTATTAATAGTAGTTCTAATTTTCAAATGTGCCCCTATTTAAGTAGTGAAAGACTACCGAAATCGTTAAAAAAAAAAAAACCCCAAAAACCAAAAAAACCCTTCCCATCAGTTAAAGTGCCTTTAAAAATATTTTTCCAGAATATATAATCTTAGTTTCCTTTTTAACAGCCTCACCAGTTATAATACTGTCTTCTACTATTTGAAAAGTAGCTAATAAATCTTTTCCTGTTTAGATGCCAACCTTCTGACATTCACAATTACCCAGAAACCGTCTGTAGGTGTGTATACCATTTCTGTTACCATCTCACACTCTTGGGCATTTAAGTATTACCAAGAGATCCTTCATACTTGGGAAGTTGTTAATTAGGGTAATAGGGGTAATGAACTTGAGCAAATGAAAGTGTTCTATTAGAAGATGGCTTCTATTTCTTAGTAGACTATCTTATCAACTATCTTCTAAGAATATGTTTTGGTCTCCATTTAATGTATAACAGACCTCAGATGACTTCAGTTTTCTAAGACTAGGTACTTGAAAATAACCAAGGAAAAAAATCTTGTTTTGTTGGCATAGTAACCTTACATATGTACTCTACATACAGGGACAATTTGATTGAGTCAAATTGATGTAATCAGAATTTTAGTCTTTGTTTAAAAATACTAAATTTTATCTTATTTTTCCCTTTAAAATTTCATATTTAATTAGCATTATTTTAATGTACATTCATTAAGATGCAGAAATAAAAGCAGAGGTTATCTTAGAAGGCATAAATTATGCATTTCCAAGCATAGTTTGTTTTACCTTATATATTGTCAAATAAATTTTACAGCATTATGAGAAAGTTGAAAGGTACAGTTTAGCCTAGTGCTTAAAACCATGGGCTCAGGAGTCACCTTGGTTTAAATACCTGCCCTCTAGTGTCTGTGTGACATTGGTTCCATTTCTAAACCTAAGCCTCAGTCTGCACATCTGTGAAGGGGGGCTAAAAATAGTGGCCTCTTTAGTAGGGTTGTTGGGAAAATTACCTGACATAATTCTTGCAAAGCACAAAGTGTATGAATTTAAGGCCTATAAATGTTAGGTATTTATCTTACAAAAATTAAAACACTCAGATATTTTGAAGTTAAAGGTGGAATACCTCCAATTCTACACAGTTGTAAGGGATAATTTTTTCTTTCTTGTATATCAATTACAATAATCATTGTCAGAACAAGAGGCATGTATATTACTTAATTTAACTAAACCATAAAAGTCAGTGCCCTGAGTATGTTTCTTCCTTAGCAAATTGTGCATAATGATTTATCAAATTAAGCATGTATATTTGAATATATATTCTGTGTGTGTGTGTTTCTTGAGGAGCTTTATTATAGGAATTTTAAAAAATCAGAAACATGAAATAAACATGAAAAAATAAAGAAATAAACATTGTTAACCTGTTGGTGCTAATATTACCAATATCTTTTAAACTCCTACCCATAAATATCCTCACATGCAAGTGTGTTTGTGCTTGTGCATATGTTTCTATGACGCAAAGGCATAAATTATTTGTGCATTTGTTTGCCAGACACTGATCATACAGTAATATTAATTTATATCCTGCCATTTCTTATTTGACAGTATCTGCTACCAGGAATTTATCCTACAGATATCCTGCAAAAGAACATAACATATGTACTAGATTAATCATTGTGTCATTGTAATAGAAGAAAGGGGCAGCTAATTATTTTGAATTTAAAATATCAAAAGTAGAGTTAGCAGCCTCTCCTTAAACATAAGCTCGTAACACTGGTTTATCATTCCTTCCTTGGTTGGATTCAGGATTATCTCCCTCTTCATTCATTCATTCGGTCAGTTTAGTAAGTCACAAAATGTTTATTGTCTACTCTTTGCTGGGAATCTGCCAGGCCCTGTGGTATTACATGGTCAGTTCCTTCAAGTGGCTTATAGCCTGCCACCTGGTTAATTCCTTTTTGTCCCTCAGGTTCATTTAGATATCCCTTTGTACAGGAAACCAGTGAAGACTGTGTTAAGTGCCCACTTTTCTGTTCCCCTAGCAGCCTGTACGACTCCCTTTTCTTAGCCTTATCACACAGCATGACATTACTTGTTTGCTTCTCTGTGCCTCATACTAGCTGGTTAACTCCACTAATAGAGAGTGTATATTCTTGGCCGAGGTTGTTTCCTCAGCAGTTAGCACAGTGCCAGGCATAGTGGGTTATCAACAAATATATTAAATGAATCAATGATTATTTTGCCTGAATTTTGCTTTGACTTCTCCATTGTCCCTATTTATATTTTGTGCTTCATTTTTTAGTGCTTGTGTTTAATTATTTCTTCTCTGTGTGTCAGTGCTGCCTGACCCTAATTGGGTAAGACACTGTATATTTAATCAATCTTTTTCCATGTCCAGAACAGAACAGTTCATGTGATCAAGGCTGTAGACTTGGAATAACTTGTTCTGAAATTATTTTAAGCTCAAGGGCAGGAACTACAGTTTTCCATTCTCTCACACCTTCTGATTCTCTACATTAAAAGCTATTCAATAAATATTAAGTAATATGAAATGTGATTTCAGAGAAAATATTGACTAAAGATAGCAGTGGAATAGCTAACATGTCTGATAGTTTTAGAGAGGCAGTATACTAAATAGGGCTTGCATTTGGACAGGTTTGGCACCAGCCAGATCTGGATTTGAACACTGGCTCTGCCACTGACTTTGTGGTCCTGAGCCTCTTTCTCCATTTTTATAAAGTATTAATAAAACTTATCTAATTAGAGTCTTACAAGGGATAAATAAGATAAAATTTGATAAACACCAGGCACATAGTACAGTGGTCTATAGTTGTTTTACTATTTTCTTTCTGACCTTTAAGAGGCTTTTTAAGATAAATAGGAGATTCTTTACATTTGTATATTATGCCTGCATATTTAAAGGCTCTTTTCTTCTACAAAAAAAGACATACTTTTAAGTGCAAGTAAAAGCTTCTGGGTCTTTATAATTGTGGGTACATAGGAATGCCTGCAGTAAACAAACGAATTCTATGTTGCAGCTTCCAGAGATGGAGAAATCTGGAGACTGGACCAGAGTATGAAGAGGATACAATTCTGCATATAGCCTGCTTTTAATCAGTTGGCCACTAAAAAATGCCAATTCCAAAATGAGTTGTAGAAAGTACTTATTTAAGTTAAGGAGAGTTGGCCACTTTAAACTGGAATGCAGGATATGTCACTTTATTTTAAAGGAAATGATTGCTCCTGTGATATGCTTTTCAAAGCACAATATTAAAGTTAAGAAAAAAAAAATGTTATGAAGAACCTAGGGGTAAAACAGGAATAAAGACACAGACCTACTGGAGAACAGACTTGAGGATATGGGGAGGGGGAAGGGTGAGGTGTGATAGGGCGAGAGAGAGACATGGACATATATATACTAACAAACGTAAGGTAGATAGCCAGTGGGAAGCAGCCGCATGGCACAGGGAAACCGGCTCGGTTCTTTGTGGCTGTCTGGAGGGGTGGGATAGGGAGGGTGGGAGGGAGGGAGACAAAGAGGGAAGAGATATGGGAACATATGTATATGTATAACTGATTCACTCTGTTATAAAGCAGAAACTAACACACCATTGTAAAGCAATTATACCCCAATAAAGATGTTAAAAAAAAAAAGTTGAAAAGAAATCTTTTAAAATATGTATTTTTATTTTTGTAAAAGCAGTATTAAAATCATGCTATTCAGAGTAGAGACTGAAATTGGGAATGACTTGTTTTAAAATCTGTTTCTTGAACTGTCATTACATCTACATGCAAATGAGGTAATTATAACTCAAAATAATCTTGCACATAGTACATGCAAAAAATGTAGGCTAATTCTAGAGTTAAGATTTCTATGGCATCCTTTGTTTCAGAATTCATTAAAAAATAGTATCTGGGAGAGTTGATTAAGTTCTGCTGTTTTATTCTCTGTATGATAACTACAAATTGAGAAATCATTGTATATTTGAATCTGGGTTAACTTCTTGAAGTAAAATTTGAAAAGTAAGAAAGGAAAAATTATACACACAGGGACACACACATTATATGTATATATTTAAGATTTGGAGGAAGCCAAATTTACTCTGCTCAAACACAGACACAGCTGCATAATCTCAGGTCTTTACTGGAGCAAAGCCAGCCCACAAGGGTTACTGTCACTCACAGCAAATCTGAATGTCTCTCTGGCAAGAAGACCCAGAAATAGACCCCAGCAGGTGGAAGCCAAGTTTTCATGGTTTTTTCTACTAAAACCCCTATCAGAGACATTACTTCTCCCCTGGGAGGAGTAAGGAGGTGAACAGAGCCTGGAAATATTCTTTCCACACTTTGCCCTTGGGGAGAATGGGTTGGAAATTTCCTCTATGAAAACATGAGGAGCGTGTGTTTGTGTGTATGTGTGTGTGTGTGTGTGTGTGTGTATGTGTGTGTGTTATATTGCCTGACACCATTAATACATTTTTAATTTAATCTTTCTCCATATGTATATATACACACATTGTTTTATCTTTAAAGTTTACATAAGTATGTATGTATACATACATACACACACATACTCCTTATGAGAGAGAGAGAAAGGGGGAAGGAGAGAATAAGGAGAAAATAGAATGAAATTTTTCTTTTAAAAAAATTTTTATTTAATATTGGAGTATAGTTGATTTACAATGTTGTATTAGTTTCAGGCATACTGCACAGAAGGAAATTTTTCAATTGTTTCAAGTTTCAAAGTGAAAAGCCAGAGTAGTCATAAAAGTCCAGGAACATCAGCTAATTTACTGAAGATAAATTCCCATAATTATTTCTATTTATCTTTGATCTTTTCTTGTTATGATTAACATTATTGTAATAGTATGTAATGTCCCCAAAGACATGAAGAGCTTAAATATTATCATGACATCATTTTTCAGAAAGTAAGGCAAGTATGGGTATCCCCTGAGAAGTGCATTTTGCCTTTTCATATAGCTTAAGATCTATTTGCATATAACATTTTTCATTTTTGGTTTGTCTTTCCATGTTTTTTTTCCAGAAAGGATTGAGGTGGAATTATGTTATAAATTCCTGTGTTTACATGCTTGATTGTGCTCTCAGAATCTAGAGGGATAAAGTCTTCAATAAATAAATATCTGTTTCCTTATTTAAAGGTCAAAAACTCTATCCATATTATCCACCATCTAAGTTTTAAAAAAAATACATTGGTAACTTTAGTATTATATATAGTTCATGAACCATATATGAAACAAGACATTCACAGCATTTTTATATCAGGACTTAAAATCCAAGAGTGTGATTGAGTTCATTTTCTTTTAGAATTTTATTCAAGGGAAGTAGCTTGCAGTAATTAAATAATAAAATAGTTTACATGTAAATTTATTGTTCATTTTATTATTTACCTTTTTCATTTACATACTCCTTTTTCAGGTTTGCATTCTCTGCTAACGGATACAGGATGTCAACATAAACTGAAGACGTGACTGTAGATTTTCTAGACAAAGTAGCTGTGCTTAGAATTTAATGACTACAGAATAAAGGAAGAAATGTTATTTATGTTTGTTCAGACAGCTGATGTATAAAGAATACCATTAAATATCACTGACTCACATTTTTACTTTTTAATTCTAGTTGAATTAATTTGCTCTGTTTTATAATATAAATAGGACATTTTTATAAAAGAAGAGGTTCTTTATAAGTACCAGATTTCATATTTCTATTTATGTCTGTCTTAGTCATTTTAAATTTAAAAATATTTATTTGTGCTTATCTTTCTGTACACATTAGTGGTATTTAATGAAGGATTCCAGTTACTAAACTGGTATATAACTTTCTTAGAGAATTTGTATATTTCTGTTACATTGTTTATCTTATTAGTAATAACTATTACTACTCCAATGAGATTGAATTTCATTAGAGTAGTAATAGCTTTGCCTTTATTAAACCTTAGAAGAAATAAATGGCTTTTCTAAAATCAGCTCTTTGATCTATTTAAATTTTTGCTAAGTAAACAGGTGATCAAAGAGTATCCTTATTGTCCCTAATATCATTGTGTTGGGTCTGTGTGGGGCAGGGGTAAAGGAGGGGGTGGATTTGTTTGTATTCCTTTTTTTTCCCCTCTCTCTTTCAATGTACTAGGTCATTGCTTGATGTTCACAGCAAGCAGCAAAAGGGTTCACCACTGTGTTCCCAAGCTAGTACCAACCAGCCCTGCTGTTTCTACTCCGAGGACAGAGGATGAGGCCTCTCCTGTCTCCATGACAACGATGTGTCCTCTGGGAAGCTGCTTGTAGTTAAAGACCTTCTGAGAGCTGGGGGAGGGGCCGTTTCTGAGGAAAATCTCACCTCATTTCCCCTCTTACCGGCGCATTATGTCTCTGCATAACGCTGTACCCAAAAGCCACACACCCAAAACCTTATTTCATAAACAAAGAGCCATATCACAGGGATTTTTCTAGCATCTGGCATATAGTTTCACATCCTCTTCTCCCGTTTTGTGTTAACTTTATCTCTAGTTCTCCAATTCCCTGAAATGATTTAAATATTAATGATCATTGGAAAGCCAAACACTGCCTTAGCCTGGGAATATTGTTGCTATACATTATGAATATTTGAAAGGAAAAAATGTTTCTTTCTTTGCTTTTTGTTTAAACAGACTTACTAGTATAATTTAAAAATGTAGCTCGCACAAAAAAACCATTTCATCCTTAGACAACAGAGATGTGTGCCATATACATTATGCAAACCTAAATTTACCAGATTAATTCATTAGGGGGTGAGCATTTGATTTACATTTGCCACAAATCTTCAGCAATATTTAACATATATATTTATTCCCTTAAATAAGCTCTGTTCGAAGAAAATGAGTTAAAAAAAATTATTCTTTTTGCCCCGTGGTTCTATCTGGTAATGGTACTGGGCTGGTACAATAACCTTCCCTCTCTTCTCTACGTTTTCTCTCAAGGCGTCTCTTCCAGTTTGTGGCTTCAACCAGCATACTGAATCAAATGAATTACTGTGTCAAGAGTGTCTTGGGGGCTGGATCCTTCCTTACCCTGGGGTGGGGGCTGCACGTGGACCGAATTCGGATAAGCGGGAACTACGTTTCCCAGAATTCCCTTTGCGGTCTGACTTCGGCTTAGTGACGTGCACACGCAGAACCGGAGCAGCTGCCATATTTGCGCTCTGAGGTGGCGCGTGGCACCTGTGGTTGCTTGTCCTGTGGGCAGCACTCTGGCCTGCGACTCGTCTAGCTCCCGCCAGATCTTTTTCTCCTTCTCTGGGTCCTGGACCAGGCCGGCGTGCGGCTTCGCGTTGCGGGGGGCCAGCCTTTCTGGCAGGCTACCCACTCTGAATCTTCGCTTTTGGCTTCTTTGAATCCTGGACCAGGTGCGTGAAGCACGACCAAATTTAAGCGTGACAAGTCCACAGTTATATGGGAGGTCTTAGCCTACTTTTCTTAGTAACTAATAGAATAAGCAGACAAAACGTCAGTACAGAGATGAGTAAACACTAAATATGTAGATTGCGGAATAGACATTGTTTTCAAAGACATGCAGAATATTTACTGAAAAAGACTATATGCCATCTCTGAAGTAAATCTCAGCAAGATTTTATTTAATTTATTTTTAAAATTTTATTTTATTACATGAATACTTAAGGAGAACTACCTTATAACACATTTTTTTTTTTTTTGCGGTACGCGGGCCTCTCACTGCCGTGGCCTCCCCCGTTGCGGAGCACAGGCTCCGGACGCGCAAGCTCAGCGGCCATGGCTCACGGGCCCAGCCGCTCCGCGGCATGTGGGATCTTCCCAGACCGGGACATGAACCCGTGTCCCCTGCATCGGCAGGCGGACTCTCAACCACTGCGCCACCAGGGAAGCCCCTCATAACACATTTTTTAAGTGTACAAAACATTATCGTTAATTGTAGGTACAATGTTGTACAGAAGATCTCTAGAGCTTATTCATCTTGATTAATTGAAACTTTATGCCTGTTTTAACTCCCCATTTCCCCCTCCTTCAACCCCTGGCAATCACCATTCCAATCTTTGAATCTATGAATTTGACTACTTTAGATACCTCATATCAATGGAATTATGCAGTATTTGTTTTTCTGTGAACGGTTTATTTCACGTCCCATAATGTTCTCAAGGTTCATCCATGTTATCTCATATTGCATAACTTCTTTCTTGAATAGTATTCCATTGTATGTGCATACCACATTTTCTTTATCTATTCATGTGTCATTGCACATTTGGGTTGTTCCCATAACTTGAATATTTTGACTAGTGTTGCAATGAAAATGGGAGTGCTGATGTACCTTTGAGATTGTGATTTCAGTTCTTTTAGATAAATAATCAGAAGTGGGATTGATGGATCATATGGCAGTTCTATTTTTAATTTTTTGAGGAACTTTCGTATTGTTTTCCATAGTAGCTACACCATTTTACATTCCTGCCAGCGTTGTGCAAGAGTACCAGTTTCTCCACATGCTTGCCAATTCTTATTATCTTCTTGGATGTGTAGATTAATGCTTTTCATAAAATTTGGGAAGTTTTCAGCCATTATTTCTTCAAATGTTTTCTTTTTCTCTTTTTTTCTCTCCTTTTGGTACAACCATTACACATATGTTGGTGTGCTTAATGGTATCTCACATTTCCCTGAGGCTGTTTATTTTACTTCACTTTTCCTCCCTCTGTTTTTCAATTTTGTGTAATCTCTATTGATCTATCCTCAGCTTTGTTGACTTTTTTGTTCTGTCAGATCAAATTCACTGTGGAACCCCTGTAATGAAATTTTCACTGTAGTTATTGTGTTTTTTAACTCTAGGTTGTTGTTATTTACTTGCTTGGTTTTTTTTAACTTTTAATTTTTATTTGTTTAGTGATTTGGGTGAACTAATTTTAGAAAGTCTATTTCCTTAGTGCAGCCTCTAATTTCCCTGCTCGGATTATTTTCCCTTATTTTACTTTCTTAGCCTGGATACCTTGGTATTACTCTGGGATCAGCATTAGCTACTTAATTTGTCAAAGGTTCTGCTTGAGCCCTCTAGGCCAGTTAATTTTTTTACACTTTGCCATTGGATGTGTGTGTGGCTTGGAGGCTGTTATCCCAGGCCAGGGATTTTGGTTTTTGGTTTTCAGCCAGGAACTAGTAGCTTGGAGTTTTCCTCTCTGATTGCTCCTGAGGGAGTACAGTCTTGGACATGAACACAGTCTTTCAGACTGCCAGGGATGAGTATGAAGTTTTTTAATCCTGGCCGCCTAGGAGTCACCTCTGGGTCAGAAAATTCATTGTTCAGTCAGTGTTTAGTTGGAGGTTGGGTTTAAGCCCTTCATGCAAGTGAGCCTTCTGTCCTATTTTGATGGGTTTGCCTGCAGTTCAGGGAGTGCTTTAATGTCTGCCCCATGTCTTCTTCAGATTTCTCCTGAGTGGGTGAAGCCTAGTGCATAGATACAGTCCTGTTGACCCATAGAATTGGCTATGACCTCAACAGGGCTGTTTTGGCTTTCTCATTCCTTAGTTCACTATTAAACTAATGACTGCTCTGCTGTTCTGCTTGTATCGTGGAACTACTAGCCTCCTCTTGACTAAAGTCCACCTAGATCACCCTTGTTTTCAAAAACATCCTTAGACATGGAGTTCTGCACTTCCTGTTCCAAATAAAGTCAGTCTTCTCACGAACTGCTTTAGAGCTTTTTCTCCTTTTGGCTTGCCTTCTCTGGATAGGAGCCCCACACCACTGCAACCGAATCGGAGTCCTGCCTCTCCCTCAGTGACATCCTTCTTTAGGAGTGGGTACTCGATGGTGGGTGGTAGCCCCTGGTCTAGACATGGCATTCCT